>NC_143580.1:35345276-35709836 GCF_048544385.1 Mastigoproctus giganteus | reverse complement strand
GTTATTCTTCGCAATCTAACAACGAACTTACAAAACTACACGTTTTTATAATAGAGAATGATATTGCAGAAACCAAGACGCATGACCACTCTGCAGTTTCCTTGTTTACAATCAAAAACACATAAACATCTTATATATCATTGCGCATCTATGAGATGAAGTGGAACGAGCTGTTCGTTGTAGGGATCAGCTATCGCCTAATCCGAGACAACTGAGGGACGTGATCGAGTTTACATTAGCTAGCGTTATTAGATGCACCTAATAACCTAGCCAGTCAGTGTATACGGCAAGTTAATAATAAACTTATGGAAATTCAGACGTAACCATCTCTTACAGTACCATTTATTTCGCTCGATTGCCTAATTAGCAGCAGAATAGTCGAGATTAATTACCCGTTCATTAATTACCCTTCTATTTTACTAAAAATCCTTCTTGTTAACTTAGAATATATCGCTCACCTACTTTTATATTCTTCTCTTCTTCTCAGAGAGGTTTCAGCCTTTCATCTTAGGCTCTTCAGGTTGTCGACTAGAGCTTTCCTTTTGGTTTCCTTCATTTGCTTTCTTCTCACTCTGCTTCAGATAATTTTTCGGAACTCTTGGCTGCTTAGGTCTGGCATCCTTGATCTCCTAAACTTCCTGCTTTGACACTAGGATCTCTCAGATGTGTTTTTCTCAAAGAGTTCGTTACCTTTCCTGGTTCACTTAGCCATCTTTCATAACATTTTGCTTCTTATACTTTGTCTTCCCTTTTCTTTGCTACTCTTAACTATTTTCCCCCTCACTGTCTCGGGCCCCATTGCACTCCCTACATTTCTTCACTTTCCGACTTACTTTTTCCACTTTCTGTCTCCACGATCACTTTTTCAGCCACCTTCCCCTTCAATTTCACACTGATGACCCCCCCAACTTTTTCTCCTTCGTTTGAACCTCCTCCCCCACGACTCTCTACCAACCCAAAGAATTCACCTAACTATCCTCTCTTTCCTATTTGTTAAAAAAATTACCATAACCCTCGTCCCCCCATGTGCAA
Source organism: Mastigoproctus giganteus (assembly GCF_048544385.1). NCBI lineage: Eukaryota > Metazoa > Arthropoda > Arachnida > Uropygi > Thelyphonidae > Mastigoproctus > Mastigoproctus giganteus. Next base: position 35,708,804 of record NC_143580.1, on the reverse strand, counting down.
ACCAAGTCTTTCATATTTTCAAAATGTCGTCAACTTACCAAAAAGTCCGCCACAGTGGCTCCGTCTTTTCCGACACAAACACCAGCCCGTCAAGACTTATGTCCACATGTTGCACACATTAAACGTTTCTCAATCACCCGCATTTCACTGTCCCATTGTTCTCCTTCTAGCAAACCGTTCTCACCCGTTCGCCAATGATCACTCCTACGGGCCACTGTCTTTGTTTACTCTCAGTCCACCCCTTTTCCACACATCTGCATTTACAGTACTTGTTACTTCTCTTCCATTTGACTGCTATTTAATTTACATCTATAACCTCTTATTTCTAAATCCAGTATTTCCAAACGTTAACATTTATCATATTCAAACTAAATATCCAACTTTAATATTTACCATTACATTTGTAAGATCTCTGTCTTACACATTCCTGTATTATCTGCCTAGATCTCGAAAACAGACTCCTTACAGATCTCAACCAACTTTGCATTCCTGTTCACACTTTACTCTGTATTCCGGCCACCTTCGCCACTTTATTCTATTTAAGAAGAACCGATTTCTAATTGTTGGGCAACCTCCATGTACAACTTCACTCGTCACTCAAGACCCAACTTAAACATTTAATTCCTCCTCAAGATCTACAAACGCGTCCTGACCACCCAAAAACCTACAGTGGCGGACAAAAAAACTGCCTGACCTTAAAAAAAGTAACATTTGCAGTGAAACGTATAAGATATTGTTTGATTACAGTCATTTTGTTTGTCGCAAAACAAAGGTATTGCATCAGATAACGCCTCTATTGCATCAGGCAGTAATTGCAAATATTTCATCAGCCGTTTCTATAAATACAGCGTTGGAAGGGTATGCACGCTCATTAGTATCCTGTTTTGCGGAAGTGTAAACATGGCTCCATATGTTCAGTTGGTACCAAGAAAAAAAAGTGTAGCTGTTGCTCTGTCCCAGGAAGGGCTTTCTAAGCGTGCTATCGCTGATAAAATAGGCTGTCACCAGTCCATAGTATCCCGGGTGCTGAAATTAAAGCGTAAAACCGGTGATGTGAAGAGAAGACCTAGATAAGGCCTGAAGACTACACCTTCCCACGATCGATATTTGAAACGGCTATGCCTTCGTAATCGCCATGCTAATGCTCCTGATCTGAAACTGGACTTTGAGATATTTTCTGGTGTTGAAACAAGTACAGGAACTATCCAAAGACGAATGTGGTCTCATGGCTATCGGCCCAAGAAGAAGCCTTTGTTGACCAACAAATGAGGAAGAAGCGACTTGCTGGAGCTAAAACGCATGTTTCATGGACAAAAGAGCAATGAGACACCGTCATCTTTTCTGACCAATCGAAATTCATCCAGCATGGCTCGGATATGACAGAAGACGAAAATCGGAGGAATACCATCCTGACTGCATTACACTACTTGTTGAGTTCCCCGCCGGTCAGAGGTCTGGGGATGCATAACAAGCAAAGGGCTACGTGGGACGAATTAAGTTTATTAACGGGATGGTGAATTCAGAAACCTACGCTGCTATCTTGGAGGAGTGCCTGAAACCCGTTATTAGGGATCACCACACAGACATCCAAAACTGTATTTTTCAACAGGACTCAGCACCTTTCCACACAGCAAAATTCGTAAGTTTTATGCTATTTAGATTTAATGATGAGTTTGTCTTCTTGTCTCACAAGGCTTAACACATACTTACAGCAAAGTTTTCCCTCATTTTTCTCCCTTAAGATGTAGTTATACCTCAGAAATGCTGGCATTACAGCGTTGGACTGGCTATGCAACAGTTCACATTTTAACCCTATTGGAAATTGCTGGTACATCTAAAATTGCTCAGAAGAAGACAACAAGTAAGATTCAGCTGCAGGAGAGCATTGTAAGGCTGTGGTACCACGAAATTGGGCAACCGTATATCCAGAAGTTGATTAACTCTATGCCAGATCGTTGCAAGGTTGTAATTGCAGCTCGAGGAGGAACAACAAAATACAGGACTTGAGGACTTATTAAGGACTTATTTTGCTTATTTACAGTACATAATACTATTAGGTTAACTTGTCATTTCAGTTTGTACACGTAAATGCAATAAAATGTATGTTTGGTCATGATTGCAATTTCCATTAATTACGCATTTTACCCTTTGGGAAGATATTTATGACAATTAGGCATATCAGGTGGAGTCTTTTTATTGGATTTCATTCGAAGAGATATACATCCCATCTAACAAAAAAAAAAAAAAATGAAATTATTATTTTAGGGTTGCCCGTAAATGAATACATTAACCCGTATTTGTGTCTGTAAATTGCGTGTGTTCTGTGGTCGATTTGCCTGTTTTGCTGGATGAAAAAACCCCACGTTTAAGATACTCTTCTTAAGGCATCTTCTCACTACAATATTGTTGGAATATCTTCCAATCCACCTTTACTTCTCTAGTCATACTTCATAAAAGAAATCCTGCCGGTTCAATCCTCGTCCTCCAGATGAACAACACCATTTATGCCACCAACTGCGTGCTGAAGACCGTGACGATGTCATCACATTTTTGCTATACTCTCTTCTCAAGCATTTGCTCTTGACTATTTTCTTTCCCCATGTCCTTCTTCAGGGCACATAGCTTACTAGAGGTTTCATATCCCTTTTGCCTGGTCTGCCCTTGGAAAACCCCAACTTACCTTCTCATTGCATTGGGCTTGCCATATTTCTGTTGCGAGCGGAATGAAGCGGTCCAATGAGCGTTCTTTCAGCCTTCCCCGTCTCTGGCTTTGTGAGAAGGAGACGGCATCGTATGTTGTCCTTTACTGTCCTGGCCGGGTTCCCCATGCTCATGGAGAGGTGCTGGTAGGCTCCTTCCTCGGCAATCGTGCCTTCCAGTCACTAAGTGGCCAAATGAACAAGATACCTCATGATACCTGGCACAACTAGCACACTCATCTGGCTTCTTCAGACCTCTGGAATCTCCACAGTGATGCAAATAGCGATTTTGTGGGCGGACACCGTACCGTACACAAGAACACAATTAAAAATAAATAAAAATAAATCTCTACTCTCACCTGCTTTATATCGCATGGTGCGAACGCGTTATTACCGACGGAATGCCGTTTCATGAAAAGGTAATAAATTGGCCACTTAACGTATTTGCATATGTCACACAATATTCTGAAATCAAACGTTGCAAAGTATTCTGAAAAGCACTTTTATATCGACAACACGGAAGTGTAGCAATTGTGTGGAAATACTGTAGATAAACCATTCAACCTCTCTAAAATGGAGAAATAAAGACCATTATGTCATACTGTTCGTCGTTTTTTCCTTTTAACAGTCACTCGTGTCGCATCGTTGAGTTTACATTTGATTTCCGCATGCATCGATTCAGCAATAGATGTTAGTCGAATTGCGACTTTCATAAGATGACATTACACGTCATCTTATGAAAGTCGTCATCAATATATTGTGCCACTAATTGCGTGTATTCTTCGGTCGATTTGATATTTGCTGGATGAAAAATCCTCGTTTCAAGGGCAAAACCAAGAAACCCTCGCCCTGAGACTGATAAACTCGGCCACCTCGTGAAAAAAGCCCATTAAAAATTGTGATGTCGTTGACAACTTGTATAACAACTTCGTGGTTATACAAGAATAACAAAATGCGCTTTAATTGAATTTATAATGAATGAAATTGAAAAAGGAAAAAGAGAAAAATGTGATAGACAAATATTTGCTACAATACTCGTATTTGGTATACTTGATGGAATGAATTATTCCCTAAAAGAAAAATAAGTAAAATGTAAAACTTGTGAAACATTATGATCCTGATAAACGTGAACACAATAAAAGTTTTATTCATAAAGTTTCAGTTAATAATTTTATTGAAATTCAAAAAATAGAATCATCTTATATCATCACCAGCAGCAGCAGCAGCAGCCATTTTCAATCCACTGCAGGATGAAGGCCTCTCCAGCAACTTTCCAGTTCCTTCTGTTTGGGCACTGGCCATCCATTTACTACCCACAAACTCACGAATTTCATCTGTCCATCTCCGTTGTTGTCTTCCAGGTTTTCTTCTAGTTCCTCTTGGGTACCATTCTGTTATTTTATTAGTCCATCTGTCGTCATATCTTCGAGCTATGTGTCCTGCCCAAGACTTTCATTTATTGATTTCCAATAAACATAATCTATATTCATCTTGAGTGAGTTCGTTATTTTTCAAGAAAATATCTAGAAAAAATAATTCATAAATGTGTATCCTTCCGAGGATCCCAATGATGCAGCAAATAAATTATTTGTTGAATATCCTTCAGTTTCTTTTTTTATCAGATGTTTTTAATGCAAGAAATAAATAATAATTAAAGTAGCTAACCTTCATGATGATGATGATGCTGTTGATGAAGCTCATGTTGCTCAAATAAAATTTAGTACACAAAATGCTAAATCATCTATTTGCAATGGGTCTTATGATGCAATGGGGAAATGCTTAATTAACATGGCTGATCCAAAGTATGATAAAAGTGCAGTACATCTACAATCACTGAAAACATGTTCTGTCCCATCAACTAAAGAACGTTTTGTTTTTCAAAAGGATTTCCAAGTAATTAACTTTGAAATGCGTGGTGGTGTTTTATTGCTCAAAGAAGTTAACTGATGACATGAATATTAAATTAACAATTTATTCTCAAAGTGGAGAATTCCCGTTGATTATATTTAAGCTATTTATTGGAGAAGAAACCTGTTAATAAACTCATATTATATGAGCTTATTAAGAAGATTGACTTCATCTTAAATAAATATAATTGAAATAAACGATTCTTAACAGAAACAAAGAATTATATTACAAAACTCATCCTCGAATCCATAAACATGGAGATGGTATTATATTTGATACAAATAAAGGATTAATTTAAAAAAGTATTAATAATGCTTGGTAAAAAAGGTTGGTTGGTTTTTTGGTTTTTTAAGGCGTAAAAACGCTGGCTAAGAAAGGACTTGATATGCTAATTGATAAATAACTGATTAACAAATTAAGTGATAAAAACAAAGCAAGACATTTGGATTTAGAATCGCGTTGTGTTGAGGAAAAAGTTATCCATATGAAGAATTTAGAATCAGTAAATTATGAAGAAAATGAGTATCTCAGATTATATACAAGTTTTAGTTGAAGAAATAAAAGATATTTGTGTTATGGCAAAGGTGTGATTGTCGAATATTTTCAGTTCGAAAACATATATCCAGTAATTATTTAAATGAAAATTCCTGAAGACTAATTTAAACCTAATGCTGTAAAATGGGAAGATGCATCTGGAGATCCTACCCCCTCTGAACAGTTAGCTAGACAATTTAAGGATTATTTCTAAAGAACTCTCAGATGGCTTTATAAAAGAATTTCCTGAAAACGTTGACTGGAAACTAATTTCTAAACATCAAGCCTATCTCTAAAGAGTTTATTAAAGGACATTTTCTGGGTCCTAAAAAGTGCCTCGAGGCAGCGCAGTCTATTCCATGGCATGTGCTTGATGGATGTGACCCAATTCTCGTAGTTGATCTAATCACAAGATGGATAAATACAGTCACCCTCTGCGTCAGCCAAAACCGTACACATTTCTCCAAGGAGCTTGGTGGACCAAAGATCTAGGGCGCAGTTTCCACAGCAAGCAGTACCTTCACAGGCAGTGGAAAATCTCTGGCACAACCCAAGATGGAATCCTATACTCCAGAGCAAGAACTATTTTCAACAGACTCAAGGCATCAGCAATAAAGAGATACACCGATGCTACCTTGTCTAAAGGAAAAGCGCCATACTCATCCAGACACAGTCTCATTAATTCAAATCTTGATCTATATAACCGGATGGACTACATTTCAAGATTCAAAGCCAATTCCGCTTCTGCTGAAATTCCTCTCCAAAACTGTCAATTTGCTCCTACTGATGACCTTTCCATAATTTCCATCACAAGACAGCAACTAATATATGCTATTAACTCCCTACGTTCATCTAGTACCGCAGGCCGAGAAAAGATACCTCATTTCATAATAAGTGCCTTAGCCTAGATGCATTGCTCTCAATCTACAACTCGGTTCTTTCCACACGAGTTTTCCCTGCTCAATGAAATGAATACTCTGTGAGTCCACTGCTTAAGGTTAACGCGCCAACCAGCCTAAATGATTTCAGACCAATCTCAACTTCTTCCACCCTCCTCAAACTTCTTGAAAAGGTGCTCCTTCTAGCATTAAACAAACAACTGATGCCACAGAAACCGAAACAGTTCCATTTCGCAGTTGCAAATAGATCCACCATAACAAACCTCATGGCCGCAAAGACATCAGTTCTTCAAGCCTTCGAAACTAAATCCGAATTAGCTATTGTGTACGCCGATATTGAAGCTGCTTTTGACAGCCTAGACGTCACAGCCCTTCTCAGTCTTCTGCAATTCTTCGTCAGGATTAATGGAGACCTACTAGCTTTCTTCACAGCCTTATTTAGGAATAGAAGTGTCCACCTCACAATGAAGAAGACCCACTTTACAAGAAATATCAATGCAGGAGCCCCACAAGGCGGCGTCCTGTCTGGCCTTCTTTTCTCAGCCATTCTTTCATGCGTCCCCGTGATGATGCTCTAATATATGCCGACGATATAAAGTTTCTTACCTTAATCCCACCGTCTGCAAACCCAATGGCAATTACGTCTTCAATCACAGAGAACTTGACCGCTCTTTCAACTTACTTGAAGATGTTTGGATTAAACCTTAACCCTTCAAAATCTGCAATAATGATTTACTCATTGAAACAGCAACCAACAGTAATTCAACCATCAGTTTTGGGTACTCTCATCCCAGTGATTACCTGCCATAAGGACCTCGGTGTCTATTTTGATCCGAAGCTGAAATTTAACGTTCACACAGAATACCTCCGGAAGCTATTGAACACCCTACGCTGGAGAGCGGAGCAACACTTACTTCATTCCAGCGATGCCGCAACCACTACCAGATATCTTCAAACCACTGTTTATCCGGCTATTTTATACGCTGCTGAAATTTGGGCATCTGCGTCGCCCTCACTTCAAAAGCCGATGTTCTCGTGTGAATACTGGACCCTGAAATGGGCCACAAATTAGCAACGCTGACCCCCTCAACTGAAAACTAATGATATGGCTGAGCAGCTAAATGTACCCAGTCTCCCGAGGTTAATTGACAGCAGGCGTTTAATGACTACATTAAAAATGTACATAGGAGTCATAAAGCCCAAACAGCTGGGATTTCTGTCAGTGGCACAATCCTCTGCCATCCTTGAGGTCAGAGCCCACACTAATTCTCAAATACAACCGGTTGAAACTGTGTAATCGGTTCCTACACAGTGACTAAGAAAGGTTATGATGACAGCCCTCACACGGCTGCACCATTACCAATATTTTCAAGGATTATCTAAAATGGGATCATCCCATCACAGCCTACAGTCGTGATATAGTATTTCGTTATTATCATTTGTTCCGGCCATTAAAAGAGTCCTTATGCGATAAATATTTCACAATAACCGGAAAGTTATCGAGGTAGCAGTGCTACCTCAAGGATTCCTCGAAAAGGCATTCAAAATAAGCACAAAGATGGCAGTAATGTTTGAATGAGGACGATATCTTAACAACGTTTGATAATACTAATTATTGCTGAATACTTAGTAATAATAAAATTTTATGGACACGTCCCATTCGTATTTGAATCACCGCATTTGGAAATAATTGGGAAATGTACCTTTGCAAATGCATCCAAATGTTTTTCAGCTGATTTTACTATTTTAATCAGCATGGCACTTGTCGAATACACATCCTTCTGACGCTTCACCTTGTAAAAATTATCTGAGTCACCATAGTTGGATAATAAGTACTCTCGGCCTTAGATGAGCATAAATCTCCTTCTCGAAGTAGTGGGTTTTTATGTGCATCAGCGACTTCGACCATATTGTGGTGCCACACTATGCCCATAGTTGCCAATGCGCCTAATAAATCCCTAATCCAACAACAACAACCATATTGCGCCCGTATATACTGTGTCTGTAAATTACATGGATTCTGTGGTAAATTTGGCTGCTTGCTGGACGAGAAACCCTAGTTAACAGGAGATTAAACCATGCTATCTTCACCTGAAACCCACTAACTCAGCCACGTTGTGAAAAAGCTCATAAAATACCTCACATCACTGATGGAGGTTTGGAACTAAGGCATTTTCTGCCAGGTGTGGGGAGAACGGTGGTTATATGCACTTTACTATCAGCAAGGGCTCAAGAAGCAGTGATCAAAACCACAAGGACAAAAGGAATGCAAATATTAGCTAGGATGACAATGCAATTCAGTAGTTTGCGTTACTATCAAGGAAACTGAAGGACAGAAGTCCTGAAAAATATCTTTAATGGCTGGTTTACTGTAATCAAAAGGTGAAAATTTGTTCGGTCATAGACGTTGGCAAAAAATAAAAAAAACAAACTCGCTCACATCTCCACTTAATGTCCTCGAACCCCCAACCAATGATCGATCTTCACAATAGGGAATGGATGCTGGATAACAGGCCCTCTTAGTTTACCTATTAAAAATAATATCTGGTCACACTAAATATAAATAAGAGAAATATTAATAAAAATAACAAAATAGAAAATATGAACACACAAAAGAGGAAGCACCCTAAAAGGTTGGGGCCGGTGAGATATAGAGTCCACTGCTCCCAGCAATGGCAACACGACATTGGTTTTCTTGATGGAGCTGCTTCTCACAAGTCACAGGTCGTCTCTAGTCACCGTTTTTCGATCATGGAACAGTGGAAATAGGTTCCATGGAGAGATGGATGTGTTACACAATCTTGGGGTCAGTCAGTCGAGTGTGATGTGGAGGGTATCAGGAGAACGTCATCTAGTGTGGTGTATTGTTAAAATTAAGTTCGGAGGAAGCGGGATCACGTTGTGAGACTGTGGGACTTTCCCATTTCCTTTGACAACACCCCTGTTATAAAATACTTCGAGTGACATTATGCATATTAATCATATCTATACTGTCATGAAATGATCGAAATGATGTTGTAATACCGATGTGGCTGTAAACGTGGCAAATGTATGAAGACAACATGGCATTTTAACGAATGAAAGGTCAATTTTACTTTTTTCTAAGGATTAAATGTGCATCCATATATTCAAGACATGGCAAGGAACCTAACTCTGTTGAATGTATTATCAAAGTTTTAACAAACAAATTTACAGAAAATAATGCGCTGAAATTATCAATAAATCCATGTGTCAAAATATGTTGTTGTTGTTGTTGTTGTTGTTGTTGTTGTTGTTGTAGGGTTTTAGGAGCATCAGCGTCTAAGGCTACATTGCTCCATGTATACTGTCTGTAAATTGCGTGTGTTCTGTGGTCGATTTGTTTTGCTGGATGATAAACCTTAGTTTCTGGAAAAAAATCACGCCTGAGACTGGCTAACTTGGCCGCGTTATGAAAAAGGACCATAAAAATTTCTCCCGTCATCGACGTGACTCGAACTCAGGTCTTTTCCCCCTCGTGTGGGGAGGACGGCGATTCTATCAACTGTGTTACTCACGAGGGCATGCGAAAATAAACATTCACTGGTCACACAACTCTGGGAAAACCATTTTATGGGAAGGGCATCAATGAAGCGTTTTAATTAAAACAAATTAAAGGGCTCTGAAACAGCCAGACAGCTTAATTAAAGGAAAATGTACACTCCTCATAATAAATTTAATGCATTTAAAGTAGCAAACTTTTCGCATTCTTTTCTCATATCCCTCGCCTCGAGACTTTTTTAAAGTATTCGTGATTGATAACCACCGATCTAACAAACCTATTGAAAAGTGAAAAGTAGATATCAAATCTCAGGTGAATATCTAAAAGTGGTCGCTTTTACTGATAAAAGAATCAATCTCATTGGAATCAATCTTATCCGTTTATAAGCTGTTTGTTTTATATATCTGAACTCCAACAAGACATTTCATTTCTTGTCGATCTGGAAGTATCAAAATATTGCCTTCACTGTATTGTTTCTTCATTCTGACAAATAATCGATCAATTCATGTACATCCAATTGCTGAAGCTTAATGATAATTATCTGAATCACCAACTGTAGCAATTTATTTTTTGTTTTTCCCTTGCTTGAAATTCAGTTTCACTGGGAGTTGAAACTGAATCTTAACCTTTCTTAACCTAATCTTAATCTTTTTTTCTTATACAAATTTTTGTTTTGATTTGTTTATTTGTTTGTTTTTGCTCCAGAGCAACTAAGGTTATGAGGTGTCAGTGTATTATATTTGTTAATCGCAGATTGTATATTTACTTTCTAAATAAAAATTTGAAGTTTTTAGAGATGAGAAGCTCGAGACCGATTAATATGGCCACACCGATAAAAATCCCAATAGCACGCTAATTTAAGCTGATGATCTTCGTTCAATAATTTAGAAGGAATCTATAATGAAAACAAATATTTCGTTATTATTCTATTTTTTTGAAAGGCTTTTATTTCTTGTAAAATTTTACCATACAAGATTCGTAAAATAGGGAAATTTTTCAATAAATAAAAAAACTCGTTGTATGCTCATTGTACTACCAGTTTTGTTTAAACGAATGAAAGCAAACTTGCTTAAGGGCTGTTCGAAAAGTAGTGGCAGTCTTCCCATGCACACGCGCCGGGATCATGGAACATAGGCTACGTATACAAGGAGTTATGAGCGGTTTCGAAACATAATAACTATTTAATTAACAGCAATGGGCATATTAAAACTAATTTCATTAAAACCTTATGTTTCAAGTACGTTATAACTTTATTACTGGATGAAATTAAGAATATTATCACAATGTTATTCCATATGGTGAAATATAGTTAAAAAAAACGTAAAGAAAACTAGGATCTATAAAACGTTTTTCTAATAATTTAATTGCTTAAAAATTCACAAAGACCATATAGTTTTTAATGTTATTATGCATTTTTTCTGGCACACTGTAAGTGAGTTATCCCTCTAGGTTGTACCTGTTGTGCCTGAAGGAAATAAAACAAAATAAAATATCAGTGACGAATTCACCCGCTGTGTTATAAGATAGAAAATTCTCGCTAGAAATAAAAGCTTTTCAAAACGGAAGAAATGATAATGGAACTTTTGTTGTCAAGTACACCACGGAACGAATTCAAAATTGGCTTCATTATGACTCGGAATACGTGGCGATAATAATAAATCGACCCGTCTCCGCTGCTTACCGAAATGAGCAGCGGAAATGACGGAAATTTGTAGTTGTCATTCACAGTTGGCGTCATCCTCTCTTATCATTCCTTCATGAAAAAATGGCAACAGAGCGAGAGAGAGAGAGAGAGACTGCCTCCATTTCGCCATTAGCCAATGCCATTCAGTATTCGATGACAGGTGGAAAAATATTCCATTCAGCTGGTCACCTGGTTCCTATAGTAATGAAAGATTTTTCGAATGGTGGTTTGCTGACATAATACACTTACTAACTGTATTTAAGAATACTGGGACAGATCTCAAACCCCCTCTTACCCAAAGCGAACAGACCTCACGAATCATTTCTGCACACCAAAGTAACAAATAATTAAAATTTCAAAGGTAAGTGCTATCAATCTAAAGACATCTCATATTAATTAATTAATTATTAGTCTATATGGTAGATTTATTTGCTGATAGGTTATTATTATATTGGGTTTTAGGAGCATTAGCGACTAGGGCCATATTGCTCCGAGTATCCGGGAGAAAAACTATTCATGTAGTATATGAATACTATAACCTCACCTGAGACCGACTAACTCAACCAAATTGTGAAAAGGCACATAAAAATTCCTCTCGTCATCGACGGGACTGGAACCCAAGTCTTTTCCACTTGATGTCGAAATGAGGGAGATTCTACCAACTATGCTAGCCCATGATGGCGTTGCTGATAGTTCTTTGGAAGGTATATTAATTGGAATTTGCCGCGTACGAGATTTGACCACAAAGTAGAGTATTTTCTATTATTATTATTGCTCTTATATTATTTCTCCCTGATTGGGGGATCCAACTCGTGACGGGTACTGCTACCAAGTACACAGGATGGTTATTATTATGTGTGGTGTTACTGTTGGTCAAGGAACTCTCTGACTATCCTACGTGTGTTCAGGATTGCGACTCTCTGGAGTTCCTTGTAGGTGTTCGCTGGGAGACCTATTGATGCTAGGCTGTTATGCAGGGTCTTTGGCACCATACCTGTGGTTGACACGATGATCGGGATAGTCGTCACTTTTTGCATATGCCACATCTCCTGTCTTAGGTTCGTGTACTTCCTGATTTTTTCCCCATGGGTTTTCTGCAGATTGCTAGTGTTGGGTACCACTATGTCAATCAGATAGGTAGCCTTTCCCTTCTTGTCCACAAGGGTTATATCCGGTCTGTTGTGCGAGACTGTCCTATCCGTTATTATGGCGCGGTCCCAGTACAGCTTGTGGGTTTGGGTCTCTAGTACTGCCTGGGGTTCGTACTTGTAGTACGGTACACTTTCTTTGATCAACTCGTATTTCCTTGCTAGCTTCTGATGTATTATCTTGGCTACCTGGTCGTGTCTATAAGTGTACTCAGCCTGGGTGATCACCTTGCATCCCGCCGTGATGTGTTGGATCGTTTCTAAGGCCAGGTGGCATCGTCGACATGTATCATCGGACACTCCGGGCTCCTTGGTGTATTTTCTGTAATTTCTGGTGTTCATTACCTGGTCTTAGATGGCGAACATGAATCTTTCAGTCTCGGGGAAGAGCGTCTTGCTCGTGAACCATGCATTGGAAGCAATTTTATCAATGTGATCTTGATGGAGGTCATTGTAGTGTCTGCAATGGAGTTTCTTCTCTGCCCATCTTTCTAGCTTCGTTTCTACCTCCTGGTTGCGGGGAAACTCTCGCTTAGGTTGAGTGGGATATACCGCTTATCTATTTCCTTGTGGCCTGGTGGAGTGCTGTTGTGTGTGTCTGGAAATAATCATTCATGTTAACAATCGCTGTCTTCTGTTGCTCAGTGAGGTCTATCAGGCCCCTTCCTCCTTCTTTCCGGGCAATTGTCAGTCTCTCCACGACAGATCTCGGGTGGTGTTGGCGCCTCTTGGTCATCATTGTCCTTGTCTTTCTCATGATATCCTCCAGCTCGGTGTTAGTCCAAGCTACCTCTACTCTGCCAGATAGTGACTGGAGGGAGTCCGAGTAGTGTGTATGCGGGGAGCATTGTCGAGGCATTGTTATGTCAAGGATCTGGGTATATTCTTACCATGTGTACGCCATATCCAAAAATTTCATTATTTCATACAGCATGTCCCACCCACTTTTTCTTACTATTGAATACACCATGAATTGTCAAAATAATAGAGCAAGCTTATCTGCGAAAAGATCTAAACCTCCCAAGGACTTCCTAATTCATTTCACAAATATACGTGGTCTCAATTCTAATCTCAACGATGTCCATTTCCACTTGCAGTCTGCCAAACCCCATGTACGTTTTCTGACAGAGTCTCAATTATCGGTTGATTCAACTACTGCTCATCTCAGATGCCCAAATTATTCGCTGTATGATTCCTTTCACCTCAAAGGTGGTACTTGTGCATATGTCCGTTCTGATATTCCCTGTCAGAGACTTGGCAGTTTGGAATCTCCTCTCTTTGATCTTCTCTGGCTTAAAATCTCTCTACCTCATTGTGTTAAATTCATCTGTTTTCTCTACCGTTCTCCCAACTCCACTAATCACTTGGAGCTCTTTGACTTCCTCTCTTTGCAACTTGCCTTTCTCCAATCCAACTTTCCTAACAGTGAGGTAATTTTCCTCGATGATTTTAATGTTCACAACTCCAGCTGGCTTCCATTTTCTAGTCACACCGACCCAGCTAGTCGAGATGCTGAGGCTTTTGCAATTACTAATGACATTGCAAAGATTGTTCATTTATCTACAAGAATACCAGACAATCCTAACCATACAGCCAACAAGCTTGATCTTTTTCTCACAAACAACCCTTCTAAGTACACGGTCGAAGTGAGAGGTCCTTTAGGCACTTCAGATCACAACTTGGTGATTGTCTCTTCTCCAATGGAACCTTTATCTCATGGCTATTCCCAACCTCGTGTTGTTTGGCATTACAAGAAGGACAAAATGGGATGACCTGCGAGATTTATTTTCTTCTTTTCCTTGGTCGGATTACTGTTTCAAAACTTCTGATGTCAACGTTTGCTCAGATCGTGTCAGTGAAATTATTCTTGCAGGAATGGAATCCTTTATCGCACACTCCACTTTAAAATCTCGTCCTTTATCTAAACCGTGGTTTTCCAATAAATGTGCTAAGGCTGTTCAAGAGAAGAATGTTGCATATCGTAATTGGCTTGTTTCTAATTCTTCAGTTTCATTTTCTGTCTACACCAAAGCTCCCAATAATTGTAAAGCCGTTATTAATCAGTTCAAACTAGAGTTTGAACAGGCTAAGAGTAGAAAACTTGCTTCTTGCCCTAATGGTAGCCGAGCATTCTGGTCTCTTGCCAAAGCTATTGGCCGCAACTTTTGCCCATCTCTGCTCCCACCTCTGTCCAAACCAGATGGTTCTGTTGTCACTTCAGCCAAGGATAAAGCTGACCTGCTAGCATCCCATTTTTCTTCCAATTCATGTATTAATGATCTTGGTAAAACACCTCCCACCACTCCCAGCACGCTCCATTCAATGCCTCCTGTGGTCTTCCGTCCAAAGGATATCAGAAGGATTTTGATGAATCTCGATGCTAAGAAAGCTCCAGGTTCTGATGGTATTTCTCCACTTGTGCTCAAAACCTGTGCTCCTGAACTTACTCCTATTCTTTGCCGCCTTTTTTCTCTTTCTTATTCCAAAAGTGTTTTTCCTTCTGTTTGGAAATTTGCTCATATCCAGCCAGTTCCTAAAAAGGGTGACAAATCCCTCCCATCCAATTATCGTCCCATTGCAATTACTTCTACTCTTTCTAAAGTAATGGAGAAATCAATTAACCGCCAACTCTTAAACTACTTAGAAACTTTCCGTCTGATCAAATATCGCCAGTACGGATTCCGTCAGTGTCGATCCACTGGTGATATCCTGGCTTATGTTACCCATTTTTGGACTAATTCAATGGAAAGGTTCGGTGAAACACAAGTAGTTGCTCTTGACATCTCAAAGGCTTTTGATCGTGTTTGGCCTAAAGGTCTTCTAAACAAGCTTCCATCTTATGGTTTGCCAACAGTTTTTAGTAATTGGTTATCCAGTTTTCTCTCTGATCGCTTACTGAGAGTGATAGTAGATGGCTCTCTGTCTTCTAACTTCTTCACTAATGCCGGTGTCCCCCAAGGTTCAGTTCTTTCCCCCAACTCTTTTCCTCTTGTATATTAATGACCTTCCATTGACTGGAAATCCTCTCCACAGTTTTGCCAATGATAGCACATTGCATACCACTTTCCATTTTGAGAAACCTTGTCCTGCTCAATCAGCTTGAACTTCTCGAAAATCTGCTACCAATTCCTTAAATGCCGATCTTCAGATAATTCTTCAGTGGGGCAAAGACAACTTAGTTGATTTCAACCCTTCTAAAACTCGGTCTTGTCTTATATCTCGCAAAAAGGATTCTTCTGCTCCTATGCTTATCTTTAGTGACACTCCGATTTCTAGGCAAAATGATATATCTCTTTTGGGGATTACCCTGACTTCTAATCCCTCTTGGCACAAGCACATTACAAATATTGTTTCCTCTGCATCTAAAAAAAACTTTGTTTTCTCTTTTTCTCACAACGTTACTTTTCTTCCACACAGCTATTGACTCTGTACAAATCTCAAATCCGCCCCGCCATGGAATATTGTTCCCACATGTGGGGTGGTACCCCCAAAACCTCTCTCAGGCTTCTAGATTCCATTCAGAAGAGGGCAGTTAGGTTAATTAATGACTCCTCTCTAACAGAATCTCTACACTGGCTGTCTCATAGACGCACTGTTTCTGCTGCATGCATTTTCTACAGATACTTCCATGGACACTGTTCTTCAGAATTGGCTCCTATAATTCCCGCTCTCTTTCAAAACAGTCCGAACACGTTCCGCCACCAGCCAACATCCATTTACTGTCCAACTTCAAACCCACAGAACCCACTTTTCATCATTCTCGTTTATTCATTCAACTGCCGTTTTCTGGAACAACCTTCCTTCATACGTATTTCCTGAAAATTAGTCTACAGAAGTTCAAGTCCAATGTCAGCAAATATCTTCTTCTTTTGTCTTCTCAACCTCCAACCCAAGCACTGTACTGAGTACTATAGGTTCTAAAACCTCTCGTGTTTGGGGTTTACATAAAAAAAAAAAAAAAAAAGCTGTGACCCCGAAGGAGTATGTTAGCACTGGGACTACATAGGTGTTTATGGCTTTAACTGTGTTCCCTCCTCTCAACTTTGCTTTCAGGGTTTCTAAGTCTCTGATGGTATTTTTCGGTCAGGCACGCCTTAATTTCCTGTTGCTGTAACTGCTGAGCCTGCATCATCTCCAAGTATTGCTAGGCCTCTCCCTCTGCCATGGCTTCGATCTCTTTACCTCTTTACCAGTTTGCAGCGTGTAGTTTCTGTTGACTAATTTTCCCTGGTGCAATCCGTGGGTCTTGCACTTGTCTGGATCAAATTCCATCCTAATATCATTGCTGAATTCTTCGGTGATCTGGAGATGCTTCTCGGTTCCCGTGTAGAACTTGATGTCATCCATGTACATCAGGTGGGTGAGGGTGTACAGGTTCTTCCTTCCTTCTTTGAGGTTATATCCGTGTTTGCTACTCTGAGCATGGTGGACAGCGGGTTATTATTATTGCTCTTACATTATTTCTCCCTGATTGGGGGATTCCACTCCGTGACGAGTTCTGCTACCAAGTACACAGGATGGCTGTTGTTGTTCTGTCTGGTGTTACTATCGGTCGAGGAAATCTCTGACTGTCCTACAGGTGTTCAGGATTGCGACTTTCTGGAGTTCCATTTAAGTGTTCACTGGGAGACCTATTGCTGCTAGGCTTCTATGTAGAGTCTTTGTTACCATACCGGTGGTTGACACGCTGATCGGGATGGTCGATACTTCTTGCATATGCCACATCTCCTTGACCTCATGCCTCAGATTCCTGTACTTCCTAATTTTTTCCTCATGGGTTTTCTGGACGTTGCTATTGTAGGGCACCGCTATGTCAATGAAGTAGGTAGCCTTTTCCATCTTGTCCACAAGGGTTATGTCCGGTCTGTTGTGCGGGATGGTCTTATCCGTTATTATGGCGCGGTCCCAGTACAGCATGTGGGTTCGGGTCTCTAGTACTGCCTGGGATTCGTCCTTGTAGTATGGTACACTTTCTTTGGTCAACTGGTATTTCCTCGCTGGCTTCTGATGTATTATCCTGGCTACCTGCTCATGTCTATGAGTGTACTCAGTTTGGGTGATCACCTTGCACCCCGCGGTGATGTGTTGGATCGTTTCTGAGGCCAGGTGGCATCGTCGACATGTGTCATCTGGCATTCACTACATCTCACTACGCGCGTGCGCCTGTGTGAGTCGGTCAGTAGTTTGTGTGCTCCTCAGTTTTATACTAATTACAGTGGTTTTAATGTTTAACCCATGGATGAAGTACACATCACCTATATGCTTATCGAGCGACCGATCCACTGACGAAGCTTTCATCCTGCCACCTGAATCAGGTAAATAGTATATACTGTTTTTCCATATTCGTATCACTGCAAACGAATACGAAATACTATAGCACGTTGTATTCTGCGAGCCTTTGTTCACCGGCCATTGCCCTGGGTGCTGAAAAGCTTACTTTCCGATCACAGCATTAAGCTGAAGTGCGCCCTTTGTTTTCACTCAGCTTTCCGCTCACTCTGCTTGCCGTACTATTCGACTGTGCGGAAAGTTCGCAACCCCTAGCCCGAAGCAAACTCACAGCAAGACATCCACGTAGACTACGCAAACGCCGTCTATTGAATATCCTCACTGCCTTCCTCCCAAATATGAGCAGAAATGCAAAACCCCTAAACTCGACACAGAAATGTGCCCTCTGCTATCATTTGGCTGGTGACGTCATCCTCTGTACCAGCTATGATAACCGCATCTGTCCAGGATGTTCGCGCCTGTCCCCATCCAGCTCGCAAAACCATCGCAAAACCATCAAAGGTCAAGCTCTAATATGCACCGCGATAAAAATCGCACAGTTCCCTCCGAACTTCAATCCCCGACAGTGACCTAAACCCATCGCTGACTTCCCAACGCAGTCAAGAAAATATACCGACAACCTCATCAAGCCACGTCGACGCCCAAGCGAGCTCAATCGACACAATTCAAAATCAGACGAATGACAAGCACGATAACAGCACTGTCCAATCTGTAGCAGTTTCACTAAACAGCGATACCAGACAAGAAACCCGCACTCAGAGAAACTCTGTAAAGTACGGCACAGCAATAAACTCCAAGCTACGAGCTTTCAGGACTCAAGACACTACCAAAAACAGTACAACCAGCCTTTT
Organism: Mastigoproctus giganteus; assembly: GCF_048544385.1. Taxonomy (NCBI): domain Eukaryota; kingdom Metazoa; phylum Arthropoda; class Arachnida; order Uropygi; family Thelyphonidae; genus Mastigoproctus; species Mastigoproctus giganteus. The sequence continues at coordinate 35,690,272 of NC_143580.1, read as the reverse complement.
CGTATACTGGATCCATGCACAACCCCTGAACCAGTCAAACAGGTTATATACGAAGAGCTGAATCTATGGCCAACTGTACACAAACTACAACCTAGGAGTCAACAATACGCTGCATTCAAAATTGACTGTAGCCGACACCAAGTAGACCTGATAGAAAGCGTCGCCATTTGGCCTGTCGGAACAAGGATCAGGCCATTTGTTCACTATCAATCAACCTCGAAACCTAAAGCGACCACTCAGATCCGACAAAAGTACTCCCACCGCAGTCACAGCTGACTTAGCGATTATAATTGCCTGCCAGAAAGGATGGCAGCACCAGAATCTTCCCACACTAACATACTGGAACAAACTCTGTCCAAGGTTGGTAATACCGTCCTCCAACGCGAGAGAACCCAAGGTCGCCTCATCCCTCTCCTGATTTCTCATTATCGAGAGTCTCTACTTGTTCGCAGCCGGGAAGCAAGGCTCCCTCCCGTGAGGATAAGCATTACAACCTCTCCTACCATCCGCGTAATGTTCCAGAATATCAGGTCATTAAGAAATAAACTTAATACACTGGAAGAGATTCTACTCTCGGACTCACTAGACATCTTGCGCCTTGCTGAAACGTGGTTAGAGGCGAACCAGACAGATATCAGCTGCTCCATTCCTGCAGGCTTTTTTGTACTGGCTGCCTCTCGCGATAACCGCAGAGGGGGTGGAGTTGCTATAATTTTCAATACGATAAAGTTCTCCATCGTACACTCTGTCTCAAGTATCTCTCAAGATGTGGAAGTCTTAATGATAACTCTCGAACATCAAGGTACCACTATAGACGTCGCATCCCTGTACCTTCCTCCAACGCCAACTATGATGGCTATCGACGAAGCCACTAACTGGTTAATAAATAATCTCCACCCAGCAGCCACTCATATCGTATGTGGGGACTTCAATCTTCCGCCATCTACCCAACACCTCAAAAGTCGTCTCACAGAATCTCTCCAATCAATCCAAATATTCCAAGTTAACCACCAGCCAATGAGAGACCAAAACCTACTGGACATTGTCTATTCCCCTGCAATATGCCAACTCGAAGAAACCACAGCCGACATGTTTCAATCAGACCACCAACCAATCATATTTACAGCTCTTCTACCCAAAAAATATTTCAATAACCCCAAAACCAAATCTGTGAAAAAGGTCACCGCTCCAAAATTTCTGAATCCAGCACTCTGAATTGAAGCTGCATACACAGTCCCATGGAACATCTTAGATGGATGTGAACTGAGCCTCGCAATCGATTTAATGACCAAATGGATCAATACCATAGCCCTTCACACAGCTACCAAGACAGTCACCATTACTCCGCCCTCCAGAGCATGGTGGACTCCCCAGCTCAACCAAAGTTTCCACTACAAACAATCATTACACGTCAAGTGGAAAGCTTCCGGCGATGTCCAAGACCGCATTTCATTCTCCAAAGCCAGTGCCGAATTCGACAGAAACAAATCAGCTGCAATTAAAAAGCACCTCGAAAGAACCCTAAAAAGGGGAAAACCATTCTACAGAACAAAGGCTAGTTCTTCCAACAACATCGACCCAGGTGACTGGCCCAACTACGTTGCCAGATTTTCTAATCAACCTCCAGCTCTACCTAATCTGCCACTCCTCAACCGCTCTCATCCCACTGATAGTCTCGTTATGATCCGAATTTCAAAGCAACAACTGATGCAGGCCATTAATACTCTCCCTCTCACAGCAACCACCGGTGACGATGGCATCCCCCAGTTCATAATCAAATGCTTAAGCGTCTTCATCATCGATACACTCCTCAACCTATACAACAGATGCCTCGAAGTTCATTTCTTTCCACCCCAGTGGAACAGGTACTCTGTCTGGCCCCTTCCTAAGCACCAACAATCGACGCTCCCAAGCTAACATAGGCCCATCGCTTGCGCCTCTGTATTGCTAAAAATTCTGGAGAAAGTACTGCTACTGTCTGTCATCCATCAAATTCTCTCTGACAGTCCTCAGCAAATACATTATGGTCAACTATAACTAACCTTGCAACAACCACTCTGCACATCTTAGAAGCCTTTGAACAAAGACAGGAATTGTCAGTTATATATCTTGACGTCCAATCCGCATTTGATGCCATCTATATACCTAATCTCCTACATCTCTTAGAAAACTACTTCAATTTTCGCGGCGATGTTCTCTTGTTCCTAGAATCTCTCCTATCCAAGAGGATCATGGTTCTAAAGATCGGAACAAAGAACTTCACGCGTCACATAAATGCCGGTGTGCCTCAAGGGGAAGGGTCCTGTCTGGCATTCTCTTCTCAGCAATCATGGTGGCGTTTGTGACCAACAAGTGCAATTGGATCACATATGCCGACGATGTAAAGCTCCTTACTAGGATATCGCTATCCAACTTGGCAGCCGAAACCACTCAGCAAATCACTAGCAAACTGCAGGACATGGCTGACTATCTCAATACTTTTAACCTCCAAATCAACCCCCTAAAATCGGCACAAATAATTTATTCACTGAAGGGCAGCCCAACAACGTTGGAGTCTGTGCTTAACGGCTACTCAGTTCCAAGTGTTCAAACGCACAAAGATCTGGGGGTCATTTTCGACTCCAAACTATCTTTCAACGATCACATAAACCTCATACAGTCGAGGCTGAATTCACTACTCTGGGTCGCCAAACAACAGCTGCTCCACACCACCGACCCACAACTGGTAAAAAGATACATCGTATCAATCCTTTACCCGACAATACTGTATGCTTCAGAGATATGGGCCTCGGCTACATTCGGCAGCCGAGGCCCATATCTCTGAAGGAGGCCCATATATTGAGGATGCTCTTCACTTTTCCAATTAATTTCTTACCCCTATTGCCCCGTTGGTACTGGGTCAATTGGCCTATCTTGACTCTTAATTCTTCTATCTTCTGCTGAAGTCTTCTTTCCCAAGCTGGCAGTTCCTTCTGTTTTCGTTCTTCTGCTGCTGCTGTTCTCTCTCTTCTCTTCTCTTCCATTAACCCTCATGGCTGTTACCGCAGCACAATACATGGCTGTGTGGATAGCCTCTAGTGTTGCACCATTGTTGTCAAGGTAATGTGGCATTATTTGCCGATTCAGGTGGTCTGTGACTCTCCACAAGGTGCTATTCGGCCTCTGCTTCGGTATCACGTGAATCTTTGTGGGTTCCATTCCTTCGAATTCTGTTAGGGCCTTCTTCCATTCGTCCTCTATTCTGGATATCATGACTTCGTCTGTTTCCACTTCAGCTGCTATGGGTTGTATTTCTTCTTGCTCTTTCTCCTCTGGTTCGGTGGTAGTATGTTCTTCTTCCTCTGGTTCCGTATTCTAATCCTTTGTAGTTGATCGCTCACGTCCTGCTTGATTTTCTCCAAGATTGCAGGAGCTATCAGATTCTTCGTGACGATGGTCCTTCTCTGGTCTGCCATTCGCCGTTCAGTGACCTGAATATCCGGGAATCGTTTCAGCCAATTGGTATGTAGTCTCGCCATATAAGTTGTCATATCGGTCTCCAGCTTCGTTATTTCGTAGTATGCTTGCACGATGTACGTATTCATTTCGATGCTCCACTTCGTGCATTGGCGTCTTCTCCCTTCCTGGGTGGTCACTAGTGCAGTTGCGCAGGAAGCACTTCCAGTTGGTTGGGCTGGATGGTCTTGTCCTTCTCTTGTGGTAGCCATACAAGGGACAGTGACACTAGCTCCACTGTCTTCCTCGAGAGACCGTCTCTGATTTTTCGAACCGACCACTCTGCCTAAGGCCTGAACGGGAGTGACTTTATCCTGCGCCACACTCGATGCAGTATGATTAATAATTTTCTGTGACATCATTCATCTATGGAGGTGGACCTGTTAAGCTTCGGCTTATGTCCAGTGGTAGTCGAACATCTTGAAACTGAAGGTATCCAAACGACTGCCGTGACAAGCACGATCTTCATACTTAAATCTGATCGAACCTGTGCGTGGATCCCCTTCGGCGTCGCATTGCACGCCGACAGCCAGTTCCTTACTCACTTGTTGAGCGCTGGTAAAAGAATGGGATGGGATTTGTTACCACACAATCTTATAGATACTCTTATATCCAGCGTGGTTCACCACTCTTAGGCCTGTTTAGCGGGTTTAGACCATTTTGAAGCCAAGGCACATAATTGTACACCATCAAGAATTCCATGCAGAATACGCTCTCACTTGGGGCATCCCTTAGGGAGGTTTTTTATCAGCTTTGCTGTTCTGCGCCTTTTTAGCGCAGAATCAGAATTTTATTTCTTATGCCGACGATATAAAATATTTTGTTGTCTCTAACGAAAGATCTCTGATGTCCCACGTCAATTTCCACGCCATTGGTCCTCTGCCCAAATACTTATATCAGGAAATTTCTCAGATTGGAATACTGGTTGTTCCGGTGGTTGAATAGGATTGCTGGGAAGCCCTTCACAATTTCGAAATCCATACTGTATGCAAACTTGAACTCCGTGGATTCAGATGGCCACAATCCGTAACATCTGCACTCTAGCACAACTTCTGACTGGGAGTTTCGATGCCCCTCAAATTGAAAATCTTGTGATCAGGCCTCGCCCTGGAGCCCGCCTCCACTACCCTCATTGTCTCCATAGCGCTCTCCATAACATGGACGGATTAAGGTGGATGTTTCCTGCCAATACTCTTGAACTTTTTAGAGACTTCAAAATAGACCCGGACAGGTATTGCCATGATCTGTATACGAAATTACAAATATAAAGAAGGACGTAATTCAAGAAAGACTTAAGTGCCCTTGAATTCATAAAAATCTGAAATGAACAATTTATAGTGTCTTCAAAAGACTCTTATAGGACAGAGGACATTCCTTTTTGTTCAACAGAATCAATTCATAGTGTAAATGACGATGTCATAATATTTTGTAATTTTTCGATGAATGTATGATTTGAAGTCTATGCTTGTAGTTCAAACTTCCTCCAACAGAGATTATCTGATAAGCTGACAGTTTGTTAGTACAAGGTTGTCAGGTTGAAACTTATTGTCACCAGTTTTCGTTTCCGGTCACGATTTTGAAATGGAACAACGAACGAATATCAAATTTTCATTAAACTGAGAAAATCTGCAAGTGAAACGCATAAAATGTAAAAAGATATTTATGGTGATGAAACGTTAAGTCGTCCCAGTGTTTGAATGGTATAAGTCAAAGGTGAGGAAGTTCGCAATGACTCAAGAACAGAGTTGCAAAAATTGTGGCAAGAGATCGTCGCTTAACCCTTAGAATGATGGCTGATGACTTGGATATGAAAAAAGAAAAGATTCGTCAAATTCCGCATGAAGATTTAGGGAAAAGGAAGGTCTGTGAAAAATTTCTGGCCACAGCTGAAATTTTTCACAGACCTTCCTTTTGAGCAGAAGACGTTGCTTCTGCTCAGGGATGAGCAGAAGCAACGAAGACTTCCTTCAGACTTGTCAAGACAGTCCTAATTTCCTTTGTTACTGGGGATGAATGTTGGGTGTTTCAATACGATCCAGAGACGAAACGTCACAGCAAGGGGTGGACCTCAAAATCATCACCAAGGCACAAAAAATTTCGTTTAAGAAGTCGGGGATCAAGAAAATGCTGATTATGTTTTTCGACAAACGCGGTGTGATTCACAAGGGATTTGTACCTGAAGGGGAGAGAGAGTCAATGCTGCGTTCTAAGTACCAGTTCTTCAATGACTGTTGAAGCGCATGTAAGGATATTTCTGAAGAAACATCGCATTGTACAGATCAACCATCCACCCTACTCTCCCGAGGTGGCACCAACAGATTTCTTCTTCTTTCTCAAGGTGAAAACTGCTCTCAAAAGGAAGATTTTAGGATGTTGAGGACATAACGAAAAATGTAACCGCCGAACTGAATATCATCTCTTTGGATGCCTTCTCTGACTTTTTTCAGAAACTCTTAGAAGGTTATAATAAGAGTAATTAGGTGAAGATTACTTTGAATAAAAATAAAACCAATTTTGTTCTACTTCACTTTATGTTCTTTTTATTGCATAGATCCTGGAACTTTATTGCCACACCTCGTATATATTACACTATCCAGTTTGCGTTATATGCATTATACTATACTAAATCTAAATATATCTAAAAAAAAAAAAATATGCCAATCTACATAATTTGAACCTTCCAGCTATTTATTTACTACAATTAAAACAAAATTAGTTATGATATTCGCGCCAAATCATCGATACAAAAGCTCTAAATAGTAACTTAAAACTCTACCTAAATTAAACAGCTCATGAACGTGATTAGAACATTTAAAGTATTTATTGAACTCGAATCTCGAGTTCAATAAATACTTGAACTCGAGATTCGTTGTTCAGTCTGTTGTTCGTTCAATCTGTTGAACTGTCCCAGATTTCATTAAAATTAAACCAACAGAAAGTCATCTTTTTAAAAATAAAAATTTGAGTTGTCCGCAGAAGTATATATGAAAGTATGTTTCGATTATTAAGCGCAGAGGCAACTGAGGCTATGAAGCTCCGGTATATGATCCGAAAGATTAAATTTACATTTTTGAATAACAAAGCACGTGAGGAAGTGTCGAGTCATTTGGTGACATCATGGAAAAGAACGATTAGAGTGCATTCAACTTGTCAGGTAAGCGAAGGTTGACAGCTTTATCGCGATATACGACATGAATCAGAAATGATAAATTAATTTTTGTGACGTCATCGTACAGGAATATTTGGGCGCAAATACAGCTCCATCAGTGATTTGCTGAGATATATGGAGTACTGCACACAAAACTTTGAACAGTAATATGCTTGATTGCAGATTTGTCCTGTCTTCCAGCGTGAGTGAACTGTTTGCGAATATTTTGTAGATTATCTTTAAATCATCATTCTTCGTGCATTTTCTTATGTGATGAAAGAAAACAGATAAATCGAAAAGACAAGAAAAAAGGTGCGTATGATGATTATTAGTTTTCATAAGTAGAGGCATAACTAGGGTGAGGCAGGTGGGACACGTACCCTGGACGCAAAATTTAGTGGGCGCCATTTTTATGGTTAAATTTGCAAAAATTCCAAATTTTGTGTTTTCCAAGGGACACCATGTTTTTTATTTGCCCTGGACACCATCAACCCTAGTTACGCCACTTTAAAAGTTCTTTTCCAGATTAATTATTGTTGTTGTTGTTGTTGTTGTTGTTGCTGCTCCGTGTGTACTGTCTGTAAATTGCTTGTGTTGTGGTCAATTTTCTGTTTTTCTGGATGAAAAACTCCAGTTTCTGAGAGAAAAGATCATGCTCCCATCGCCCGACTAACTCAGCCACTTTGTGAAAAAGGTCCATAAAAATTCCTCTCATCAACGGGACTCGAACCCAGGTCTTTTCCACCCGGTGTGGAGAGGAAAAGTTTTTAATACGTAATTTTTTCATGTGCGTACTATGTACATACCATTGCGCATCATAATTTAATAATTGCGTGTGAGATTAAATTATGTGCAAGTGGATATGGAAGGTAGAGGCGTCCATTGTGCAAGATGCTGACCTACAATAAGTGAAGAAAAAAAGAAAAGTAGAAAATAATAGAAATTTTAAAGCAGAAAGGTGAAAAAAAATACCTAATAACTAAATATATAGTTGAAAAGAAACATTTTTTTTTTTAGTAAAAGTGCTTAAAATGAAATAAGTGGAACCAAAGAAGGGCGTAGAATAGTAAATGTGTTCATTACGTCAATACTGAAATAACAGGAAGATGGAATATCAAAGCAAACTTCATCAGGGATGATAACTGTGAAAATTAATTTGGTCCATACCGTTTCGTACATCAATGCCAAAGGACTGCGAAAGAAATGGAGGCAGCAATAAAAATCAAAATTAAATATTTATAAATTTAGGAGGGTATTGCCAAAGATGATGGTCCTGATACTGTTTAGCCTAATACATGAAATATATTTTAATGAATTTTTTTTAAAAATATAAATAAAAGCTTACATATAATCCGGGATAAAATTTTATATTAACATATAAAATAATATTTATATAAAAACATATATTTATATAAAAGTACGTAAAAGATGTCAGTAATGTGATGATGATTTCACAGTTTATTTGTATATATATAAAAGTTTAATCGTTTCTGCATAGATCAATTCATAGAAAATACACTAAGTGGACAGAAATCATGGGATACCTACTTAGTAACCAATAGGCCCATCTTTCGCCCGGATAAGGGCAGTCACATGGCGAGGCGTTGAGTCCACTAGTTCACGAAAGCTTTCCACATGTATTTCCATCCATGCTTGCTGCACTGCTGTCCATAATTCCGTCGCATTCCTGGGTGGAGCACAGCAATGCGACTCATTCCACACCATCCCAAAGATCATCCACAGGTTTCACGTCCGGTGAACGGGTAGGCCATTCCATGGTGGTAAAATCTCTGGAATGCTCTTCGAACCGGAATGCTCTTCTAGTCACCACTGCTCTGTGGGGAGGCGTATTGTCCAGTTGAAAGAGTCCATTGCCCTGTGGGTGCACGATGAGAATGAAGAGCTGCAGGTGGTCTGCAAGGATTGACACGTAACCTGGACCGTTCAGAGATGCATCTCGACGTACCAGACGTCCCAACATGTGCCAGTTGAACACGCCCCTGACCATAACCGACCATCCACCTGCCTGACCAGTTCCTTGCTGAAATGGAGTGCATAACTTCGTGCGGTTTCCGCCAGATATGCACCCTTCCCTACGCTTGAAATAACTGGAAACGGGACTCATCGGACCAGGAGACCTGTCTCCAATCACCCAAGATCAAAAAATTAGATCGTGGTTTGTCCTAACTGATCCAGTTTCTGTAAATTTTTCATCCATCTACTTATTGGCTTTTTATGGGGCGCATCTTTTTTATAATAAGTAGTGAACTTTCTTCTTAGAGCTGTTATTGATTTAAACCCTGCTAGCCAAAGCACGCAATTAACTTTTTCTTCAATTTTCGCCATTTGGGGTCATTCAATATCTGCAAATAAAAGAGAAATTGATAAAATATAAATACAACAAAAAGAAAAATTAGATTTACATGGATTAAATTATTATATAAAAAACTTTAAGACTTGAGCTTTCATATAATTTTTACTAAATGGTTCTCTCATTTGTATAACTTTAGTTATTAAAATTTAAAACCTGTGCAGGACTTTATTACATCCACTAAGGGAGGATGGTATAAGACTCGCTGGATCTTTAACGGGGAATTTCTGTAGAGTCAAGAAAGACGCCTGGATCCAGATTACAGTTGTAAAAATCTGGATCTAGCTGCTGGTTTACCATCTCTTTGATTAATAAACCGTGTACTAAAAAAGAATTTCTTTTTCTCACCATTTCCTAGAATTTTGTAGAACAGCGAGGTGTGGCTGCAGCTGACCTCCATTGACATTTCAAATCATGGGTAATGCCCTTCCTCTCAAGTGATATCCTAACTGGATGCAGTCAGGATATCACTTGAGAGGAAGGCCATTACTGTACTTCTTCTTAGATAGCCTGACTGGTTGTTTCTCTGCAGGACCACTAACGTCTACAGAGAAAAACAGCCAGTGAAACCTGGAAATGGTAAAGAAAACCTCCATCTTTTAGCATTGACGAATTGTAAAACAAGGTAAGCGTATTCAGTTGACCACCGGTCAGAGATGACATGCATTTTCTTCTCGATCTGCCTGCTCCGATTACAGATTAAAATAAATATTAAGATTAACATAATAGAATTAAAACAAAGTTATTAGAAAGTAATACATGCCCTGGTGGTTGGCGTGTTGAGGTTCTCCTCTTTGCACCGAGCATCACCTTGTAAATGACTGAATGTTTGGTTCTTTCATTAAGGTGAATTTCTCGAGATCCAACCTTTCAATTGGTGTTTTGGTTTCTAAACTTTATAAAAGCTTTCGTATGTAGACTTTGTACTAAACTGCGCTATCCATGAGGACAATCAAGAGGAAATGAACGCTTGCTTTTCGTATTTTCAGATATACAACGTCTAAATTCGTCAAAAAGGAGATCATGTTGCGCTTTGCTTGGTTACAAGTTTTAATTTCTGTATGTATCGCTCAAGATGTCCCACCAAACATTATCTTTCTTTATATAGACGATTTAGTAAGTATTATTTTATTACTTTTCTTTGATCAACGTTCCTTTAAAAAACCAAAAAAAAACCTCATATGTGGTGCGTCCTCTTTATCTTATAAAAATATTTAGGAAAATCAGTGATTATATCAAATACTTGTTTTTCACATGGGTTGTGGTTTATAAGTGTGTCTAGTTGCCCATCTCTGGAGACCATATCTCCAAAGTCGTTTCTCATAGGGTTAATGAGTAAGTATTTTTAGTTTTTACCAATCTAGTTTACATTCTTTGCACCTTTTCTGGAAGTTCTATATTTTTCTTTATGGTCAAGTATGGTCTCACCATCGTCTTACAGAGAAGGATAATGACCTCCTTCTCTTTACTTGTAAAATGCCAATAAATCATCGATAGAATACCATGTGCCTTTCTTGCAGTCTGCTTGCACTGAATTTTGAACTTCGCGTCTTTCTGTATTGCAAAACCCAAAAGTATTTCTCATCCCGAACATACTTTAATCCCTATTCTATTAATCTGAGGTACAGAAACCCACTCCTGGGTATCTACCCCCTCCAAGTGCAATATCTTGAATGTGTTATGTTCAAATTTAAAATTTAGATGCCATTTTTCACACCATTCTTGCAATCGGTCCAAGTCCTTTTGAAGCAGAATAGATGTGATCGTTAATCAGCCTCCTAACTTTTAAATCTTCAACAGATTTTGGCAGCCTTCCCTGTATTCCTTCGTCAATCTCATTTAGAAAACGAGAGAGGTCCTAGAACTGAATGCTCAAGGCCTCCACTTGCTAATTCATAATTCAACATTGGATCTTCCGTGTTATTCGCAACTGCCCTATTTTATACAACCTCTTAGGATAAACACTATAAAAATCCTTACTAAATTCGAAATATATAATATTAAAATTGCTTATTGCAATTAACTGCTTTATAATCTGATTATAGTAATTTATCAGATTTGTTAGACAAGATCACTCTTTCAGGAAATCATACTGAGATCCATTTAGGATGCCATTCTTGTCGAGATGGTCCTGTGCTGCTTCCTTAACCATAAATTCCATAATCTTACCAACCGCAAGTCAAACTCTCTAGTCTATAACTGCCCATCAGTTCTTGGTTTTAGCCTTAGTAGTGGTAAATGGTGCATGGAAGCAAGCTTATATTCATAAGCAAAAAAAGAAAAGAGAGACTTCCCACATCATGTGCCTATTCCCTCCGATAGTTTATCTAGTTCTTTTTTGAATTTATTCAGAGTCTCCACTCTCATAACACCAGATTGAAGTTTGTTTCAACAATAAACAAATATTGAAATATTGCTCCAGTTTGTACATCAGTACTTTATGGGAAATCGTACCAAAAGCTTTCTTCAAATCGGAATATATGATGACAAAATTATTTTTACGCCCAGTTCATTTGTTACTGTGTCACAGTATCCAATCAAATTGTTTATACAAGACCACTCCTTAACAAATCCATGCTGTGACTGCAGTGCATTCCTGTCTAGATGGTCCAGCATTACCTCTTTAACCGGTGGCTTCCTTATTTTTCCTGAACAGTATATAACATTTGAACATCTCTAGTCCACGGAAACTTCCCTTGAATCCAAGAATGCTCTCATCTCTTCTCATTTTGGATTGGTACTGAGAAGATGCTTGTTGACTTAAATTTCTTTAGACTGCAATTTTCAAGAAATACGCTTGAGGGAATGGCGCCCTTTTCAATTGGAGGGTGAAGCCCCAGATGAAACCCTGGGGGCCACCCTCCCTCATCTTGAGTACCTTTAAGGATCTCTGATATTGTAATGTCACTTATCTTGCAGTGGATGAACTATACCTCACTGTTCTCCTATGACTCCAATACGGTTCCAATAATAAAGATAAATAAAGAAATCGAAAAAATAAAAAGAATTAATGTTATGTTTATTTTTAAAAGTGGCCCAAAATAGAATTAATGGTAGTTTGGAAAAATATGATTTTTCCAAACTACCATATGATACCGATTTGTGACTGAACCTGATTGCTCACTTGAATGCAGATTCACTCAGCAATTACAGGTTACCTTATCTGCATTCAAAAAATCTATCACGTTCTTTTATAACTCTTTTCGATTCATTTACAGCAAGATGTGGGGGCAGGAGTATTCCACCCCAAATTCTCTTGCATAAAAATCAATAATTGTGATTCACTTACACATATTTAGTCTAGAAATATCACTTCAGATTTCGACCCAGAACAAGTACAGCTTCAGTCACAGGTCGGGATCGACTGGAGCAATTAGGGATTCAGTCCCATGTTACTAACGTAATTGGATTGTCAACCTATGACACATAGCTTATATAATATTGATTTTGTGAGACCCTTGTTCTTGTTTTGAAAATAAATAAAGAATTCTCGCTAATAACTGTTCTTTGAGTCCTCACAATATGTTTTAACTTTATCAGGGTTGGAACGATGTTAGTTTTCATGGTTCGTTGACTTACCCAACCCCGAATATTGATGCTTTAGCGTGTGATGGAGTAATGTTGACTAATTACTACGTCATGCACCTCTGCTCTCCATCGCGAGGGGCTTTAATGACTGGTAAATATCCTATAAGACTGGGTAAGTAACGAATAGATATATTTATTTAATAAAAATACACAAATAGTTTTTTTTAAATTCACAATTTTAAGTTTATGTCAAAGTGCATTTAAAACCTTATGTTTCGTTTCTTTGTATAAATTTCTTCCCTTGGTGTAAACTTTATTCGAGATTGTTTTGGCAAGATAAATACCGTTGGTGGAAATCTCTTCTAGAAATTAAGGACTATTCATATAGTTCGAGAGAATCTTTGAGAGAAAGGAATGGAAAAGGAAAGAAAAACAGGAATTATAAGGAACAAACAAATAAAAATATAGATTTACATTTTCCAATTAGCGCAGTTCCACAATAAGATTATAATGTTTTATTGATCTAGTTACAAGATTAACTACAAAAGGCCTAATGACATTGTCTTTCGTTCACCAAATGGTGTAGCGGTTGTTGAAAATATGGCTTCCTCCTTGAACAATTACAGTCCTCCCCATACCTGCTGGAAAAGACCTGAATTCGGCTTCTATCAGTGACGCGAGGAATTTTTATGAGTATTTTGGATAATGTGGATGAGTTAGTCGGTCTCAGGTGAAGGTAGAATGTTTTTTTTTTTTCATCCCGGAAACTCGGATATTTTTGCTGGTGCACCTAAAACCCTATACCAACCAACAAACCAATATAAAAACCATCGCGCAAATCGACTTTTCTGTTTTCTGAGGATGTTGCCTTCTTGGTCCACTACTAAGTGTCGCAATCAACAGCATCGTCCCGACCTTTTTGCAGTCGCTTATGAAGGTTACAATTGCCTAATTCTTACACACCAATAATTCAATAACAGTATTTTGCTTTTGGGTCATTGTTCAATGATTGCTGCAACATTACACGTGGAAAAGCAATGTCATTGGCAACCAACAAAATAACAAGAAGGATGTACTTGTACAGTGTATAAGCAACAGCCCTGTTGAAATAATGGCGAAAATATTATATTTGTCCAATAAATATAATTGTTGAGGATTGCAGCATGGTAATAAAGTGAAGAGAAATACTGTATTTATCAGCCAAATTAATAAACGATACCGGTGAGTAAAGTGTCTCAATTCGGTTTGTTTTCTACATAATTATGTAAAGATTATTGAGTTATATATTTCATTTCCTGTTTATCTATAATGTGACCTGATTAATGTGTCATGGCTCACACTGGCCATCAGGAAATACTTTTTTTACTTGTACAAATACAGCATGAAGGACGTTAAGTTGTACATATCGTATTTCATTACAGGAATGCAGTCATCAGTTCTGAAAGCCAGTGAAGCCACTGGTCTACCAATGACGGAACGGCTTCTTCCACAATATTTGAAATCTCTTGGCTATAGCACCCACGCCATCGGTAAAGTAAGTTATCTCTTCTTTGCCTCCTCCTCGCTCTACCCATTTTATTATAAAATTGTGAATTGAAATGGTTAAAATGTTATACTGCAATATCGCTGGCCAGAGAAATATGATTAATAACATGTTGGATCTCTTCGGGTGAGGATGTCCAGATGTAAATGGACCATTGCTCAATGCACCATTTCCCCATGTTTTCACTAACTCTCTAATTTCCTGCCATAGTGCGAGTCACAGTTGTCAGAGATGTTGATTTAACTGAGATCAGTGGAGAAACTAACATACCAGAAGATTTCCACCACGGAACGGACCCCTCTATGATGAGGAGGTCCCAACCGTACAATACTGCTACGCATATATAGATCAAAGTGTATGATTTGCAATAAAATGATTATTCTCATTATGATTTCTATAGAACTAATTTCTCTTTCAGTGGCACCTTGGTTTCTACAAGAAAGAGTTCACGCCAACATTGAGAGGATTTGACAGTTACTTCGGTTTCTGGGCAGCCGAAGGGGATTATATGGATCACACACATTACATTGATTTGAGAAATAAAGAATCACCATTTCCTGTAAGTAAAATAATTGTTGCAGTTGATTACGATCTAAAGTATAATAAATAACTTTATTATTTATTATACTGTATTCAAAGATAAATAGATAAAATAAATAGTATTTTTGCATAATGGACAGAGATAAATAACTTTTTATCCAAAAGACAAGTTATCAGCGCCTGCAGTAATGCGTCTGCGTGCTAGAGTCTGGCGCCGTTCACTATCTATTCCTCAGATACCGAGTGAAATTTATTTATTTATAAATTAATTGCGTTCGGTGATTGTACATCAATTTATTATATTCAGAAAAATTGGAATAAATATGTCTCGGCCTGGCATCAGTATTTAAAGCAGTAATACACGTAATCCTGGATTTAGGGGTTACCAGATAGCTATGAGTTGTATTAAATAATGAATATATATTTGTGTATTTTTTACACCAAATTGTTCCATAAAAAAACATTTGGAGAATTGCCTAAAATCCACAATGAATCTTCTAAGCTTATTCG
Source organism: Mastigoproctus giganteus (assembly GCF_048544385.1). Taxonomy (NCBI): domain Eukaryota; kingdom Metazoa; phylum Arthropoda; class Arachnida; order Uropygi; family Thelyphonidae; genus Mastigoproctus; species Mastigoproctus giganteus. The sequence goes on along the minus strand of NC_143580.1, from coordinate 35,675,137 downwards.
TGAAATTTGAAAGTATAATAATAATAAAAAAAGACAGAAAAAACTACAAATCGTAATATTTATCCTTTTAGATATACTGGGGAAGAGACCTGCATGATGGATTGGAACACGTATTGGATAAAGGTGGCAATTATTCAACATCATTATTTACTAATAAAGCTATTGAGATCATTGAAAATCATAATAAATCCAAGGTGAGAACCCCAACAAAATTATTCTCTCTTTCTTTTCTCACACACACATTCTTTGTATTTGATTCTAGGCGTTGAATACTCTTAAATTTATTTTAATAAATGACTTACCCACACAAGTGCATTGAATCTTTTTCTTTACGCAGCTCTTTGAGCTTAACTGTTCGTTGTTCTCTTTACTGGTTCTCAGATATAAACTCTTTAAAGAGTTATTTGTTTTAATCGTGAATTATTTCATTTGATAGCCTATGTTCCTGTATCTATCTCATCAAGCCATCCATGTAGGAAATGAGTACATGAGGTTACAGCCTCCTGATGAATACCTTGACAAGTTTAACCATCTTTCAGATCCAAAACAAAGACTGTTCGCTGGTGAGAAACTTTGCATATTGTTATCATGTTCTCTCTCAAATATCTGTTTCAGAAAAATAAATTAACATTTCTAAATTAAGAAAAATATTAAAGTAATCATTTTTAAGGCTTAAAAAGAATTCATTCTTATTAAAAACCCAAGTTTATTGATGGATTTCATATTCATTATAATAATAATGAAGGTAAAATTATAATAATTCTTTATAATCTTTAATGGATTAAAAATATTTTATTCTTGAATATTAAGCAAATCCTTATGAATATTGTTAAGATTTATTCTTTCACACGGAAATAATTTTTTAAATGTATTTTTATTTATCTTTTTAATTTAGGTATGGTGGCTGCACTCGATGACTCTGTGGGTACACTGGTTGAAGCATTGAATAAAAACGGCTTTTTGGATAACTCCATTATTATATTTTCAACGGACAATGGAGGCATGCCCTATGGATATTGGGATTCCGCTAGTTCCAATTATCCTTTACGTGGATCAAAATTTACTTTGTGGGAGGGAGGAATCAGAGGTTCCGGGTTCGTATGGAGCCCTTTGTTGAACAATGAATTTGGAAAGGTGAACAAAGAGATGATGCACATCACCGATTGGTTACCAACCATTTACAAGGCTGCTGGTAAGTACGGATGCTTTATATCGCTGATGTCAAATTTAAACCTGGCTGGTAGCTTACAAAACCAATATTTCTGTAAACTACCAACAAGGTTTAGAGTTGACTAGGACATTCAGAAGCAGAAAGATTGTGAGTGTATGGTTCGACTGATGTACACCACCTGCTTCTTTGACGTTACCTTCTATTCTATCTTAATCGCTATGCGTCTATCATTTGTCCAGATGAAATTTGAACCTCCCTCCTAAATTCCGCCGGTTGATTATGGTCAAGGCAATATGCAATATACAATATACAAGCAAATATGCTTTCAATAAGCAGAAGCAGAAAAAAACCAAAAAAAAAAAAAACCAACAACAACAGCAAAAAAATAATATTTACGGTAGTATTGGCTGTGATGAAGATGATGTAGGGTTTCAGGCGCATCAGTAACTTAGGCCATAGTGCACCATATATAATATGTCTGTGAATTGCGTGTGTTCTGTGGTCGATTTGCTGTTTGCAGGACAGAAAACCCGAGTTTCCGGGAGAAAAAACCATGCTACCCCCGACTGACTTAGCCACGCTGGAAAAAGGCCCATAAAAATTCCTATGTCATCGACTGGACTCGAACCCAGGTCTTTTCCACCCGGTGTTTGGATGACGGCAATCCTTCCAATTGTGCTACCCACGAGGGTAATGATAATGCGTCTACCATCGGTCTGAGTACAATTTTCTGTAAATTTTTCAACGATATTTATGTGGGCATTTTTTTAGAGGATAATTTTTATTACGTTATACCACTGATATACCAATTTTCAGGCTCTTATTCTACACTGTCAAGTGAAAACGTTATGACCCCTACCTAATAATGAACTGGTCCTCTTGTTGTCAGTACCCCCACCACACGGCGAGGTATCGACTCTATAGGGCAGGAGGTATGTTGACCTATGTCGCCAGGATTGCGCCCCGTATTACTCTGATGTAGGAGGATCTAAACGCCGAATCTGTGGATCCACGTAATTCAAGAGATGTTCTATATGATTCATATCCACCGAATGAATTCTGCTGCCCCGGTACCTAAAACCTGGAAGTCACTTTCGCGTTCAGCCAACCACTCTTGAAAAAAACCAGCAACGGCATTATTCTGCTAGAATACGCCGTCCTGAAAGACAGTCGCCATGAAGGAGTGTCCTTGATCAACCACAATGGATAGGTAGTTTTTAGAATTCGGAGCGCGGTCTAGAAGTATGAGGGCTCCAAGAGATTCCTAGGTAACATCCCCATACGAAAACACTGCTGCAACATATCTGTTTCTGTTGAACCAGAACACTGGAGTGATTCCTCTCCACAGTTTGTCGTCGTACGCATCCACCTACCGTCCACACCGCATACCATGGAAGTTGTCTTTTCCAATGAATCTCGAGATTCATTGGAAAAGACAACTTTTCCAATGAATTATTTGGAAAAGACAACTTTTCCAAATAATTCAACAGTTTCAACATACGTAAGGGATCAGGTGGCTTACGTATGTCGATCAAGTACTTCGTGTGGAACGCATGCCACGAAACTGCGGAATCACATTTGCTAGTATCAGCGTGACAAGGATGCCACGAGGTGGTGAGGAACGACCGATTGCTGGAACACAGGGAGGGGTGGGATGGTCATACTTGATAGTGTATTTACTAGTAACTTTTACATTTTTAATATTTATTAAAGCGTTTTTGTCTTTGTTTGGACATCTGATGACATTTAAAAGTAAGCTAACAAATTCATTTATTGATGAAATTTAACTTTCCAAATCCAGGAGGTGACCCTGCCGATCTGAAGGATATTGATGGTATCGACATGTGGGAAACTCTACGAGATGACCTCCCCTCAAAACGTAAAGAGATTGTGGCCAATATCGATCCTGTCGACGGCACTGCTGCCCTAATTCAGAATATCAATGGAACCATATACAAAGTGATTACTGGAACTTTTAACCACGGAGTCTTTGATAGCTGGTATGGGACACCAAATAGCGACTGCGAAGATGTAAATAAGCAGGTGTGGAAAAATGGATCTGTTGTTGGAAACATACTCGCTAAAAGAGGAAGACAGTTCCCTCCCAAAAAATGTAGTTGTTATATAACAGATCAGGTAAAATGCAGCTCAGTGCCAAGGTACGCTCTCAGGAACTGCAGACCGGAAAAACAACCGTGTTTGTACGCCATTGACAAAGATCCGTGCGAGTACAACAACTTGGCCAACAGGTACCCGAAGGTAAGGTGTTCTAATCTCAAATAATCTTATTTAAATTTCTTTTAATAAACGTTTTAGAGGTTATTATTTCTTTGTATCATTTGAGCCGTTTAACTCTAGGAAGGGCAGTCATGGTGTCTTTGTACATGCACAAGAATTGCTACTTCTATACTGTATTAGAAAAAGAGCAGTAGAATTTATTTCAACAAATAACGATTCTTTTGAAATAATTTTCAGAAATATTCATTATAATGATATTTTGGTACAAGGAAATGGTTCATGCACCACTAGAAGTTGTTGTAATGGAATTTTGCTGTAGGGGAATGTCGCGTCCTTGACAGTACCACCTAAACATTTTGTTATTTTCTATACACCTCAACGAACAGAGCAGTCATCCCTCAGTTGAGCTCCTCTTACTAGCCTCAAAACTGAGTCAGAATAAAAAATACTTTTTTGAGGAGGGGATAAAACGAAATTGTTACATTTGTTTGCTACTTTTAAATGCATTTTTAAAAGGAATGTTGTATTTCGGTGGATGTTTATCATATATTTTTCTTTTTTTTAGATTGTACGTTCGATGATGAGAACCCTAGAGGAATATAAAAAAGTATCAGCAGCCCCATTGACAGGTCCCAACGATCCTCGTTCAAACCCAACCCGACATGATTTCTGTTTAACCACTTGGATGGATGAAGACCAATAGGAAAATCCTCAAGGAATGGAACTGTCTTTGCTGGACTTAAATTTCGCAACGTCATTAGGAATTGGCTTAGTGCATATAAATATTTCATTATGCCTCTTTATTTTATACGAACCCATAGCCCCCAACTAAAACAGATGCCAAGGTGTCGCGATAAACCCAGAGTTATCTGAAATCTTTCTTTTATCGCCGTCCTCCTCACACCAGAGGGAAAAGACCTGAGTTCCGGTCCTGTCGATGACGGGAGGAATTTTTGTGGGCTTTTTCACAACGTGGCTGAGTTAATCGGTTTCAGGGCGAGGTAACGCGGTTTTCTTCATCCAGAAAACAAAAAATCTATCTCAGAATACACGCAATTTACAGACAATATACGGAACAATAGTCCCTGATGCTCCTAAAACCCTACAACAACAACAACAACAACCCTCCAAACTCAATGGGGAGGGATGTACATGTATAAGGAGATAAATAACCTAGGAAAAATTTCTTAAGCGCATGAATTCGAAAATGCTTTCTTTCAGAACTGCTTGAAGACCCACTCCCGAATTCGGCAGGAGAGTTCTGAATCATTTTGTATATTTTTTAGTGTAAAAAATAAAGATCTCATTTGTTAACTGAGTACTCGTGTCTTTGCTGCTGTCAAGGAGTGACTGGCCCGGGCGACTCTGCGACGATCGCCGCCAAATCCGGTTGTGAAAGTGAATTTGTAAATTCCTCTTGTCACTCAGTGGTTGACTCTAAGTATTAAAAGAAACGATATCAGCGAATTGCAAAATGTGAAGAATTAAGTTGTGTTTCAAACACTATTTATAAAAAACAGCGAAATAGATATTTTTTTTCTAGAACACTACAAGAATATTTTTTAGATATATTTAAATTGATGAAAATAATAAATCTTGAAGAAGATAACGTTATTACAATTTTATTTCAATTTATAAATTAGCCGAAGAGTAAAGAATACTAGCTATTCCCGTTGCGAAAATTTCGCAATTGGTAGCAGAGTTTTTCTCTAGCTGTCCTAAAGGAATGTAGTCGAATAATTTCTCATTTCTTGTATCTGAAGAAACAAATTTTCTTTCGTTTCACCATCTTTCCGATTATTCAAAATGTGCACGTTGCTTAATAATTTCACACGTGCAGAATGTAGTACAGTCTCTATAATACTTCTTTGAAAATATTTTTTGTATTCTTGCGCCCTTCTGGTAATCTTATCTTAACATGCTGGAATGAACTGACCCGAGACATTGCTACCTACTTACAATTGGCCGTGACTAAATACAGGATTAGTAAGCGAAATTCCGACTCTATCAAACTTTTGCCCTTGAACGTTCTAACGTATTAAACGTAACGAATGGCAATCAGTGTATGAGCTCGCGTGTGCAACGTGGGGACATATAGTGAGCGAGCAGCACATGGAATCCTAACGATTAGTTTTTCTTTTAAGGTAGGCAGCGCTAGTAGAGAATTATTATTATTATTATTTTATTTATTTTCTTTTTCGGAACAAAGGACACGATTGTGCGAACGTGCAAATTGTTAATCAGAAAAAAAAATGCCTTTTATCAACTTAGACAACTGTTTATTTAAAAAAAAAACTAATATCCAATTATAATTGTCGTATTGCAAATAAACACATAAATAAACCTCCGTTTGATAGAAGCTAGAGTATTTTTTTATAGAAAACTTCGAAAATTTAAAAAAAAAGCTATTTAATTATTTTAACTCATCCACAGAAAGAATAAATGAAAGCTAAAATGATTATCTTTTAATTAATTGGGGCAGATTTATCACCCATTAATAAAAAGATTCTCAAATAAATACCACAATTTTTAAAATATAAAAAAAAACGTAGAGAAAGCGCTTCTTTCATAAAAAAAATCGTAGTTCTAGCGATAACATTGAATGGTTAGATACAACTCTGACATTCACCGATCTACTCTTTTATTTTTTTTTATTTCTTCATCCACCCGGAGGACTGGAAAAGACCTGAGAAAATGGGAATTATACAAACGGATAATCATCTCCTTATTCCTGCTAGCAAAATTCCAGCATGACCTCATGTGCTGCTCTGTAAGCCTGTCTGCATTGCTCAGAAAACTTCATATCTGACTGCACAATTACCCGCAGGTCTTTTTCGTTCTCCACTACCCTGAGTTTAACACCACCCAGTTGGTACATTTCTCTGAGGTTACTGCTATCATATGCAGTACTTTACATTTTTCAATGTTAAACTTCAGTTGCTACCCTCAGCCCATCTGCCCAACTTTTCTAGATCCTCGTACAGTAGCACACTGCCATTAACAACTCTGCCAACCTTTGTATCATCTGCAAACTTCGACATTACGCCTCGTATAACTTCACCATTATCATTGATAAAATGATGGTTGTGTGAAACCGCCAATGGGGTCCCGTCCCCAAACGTTATGAACCTTATGTTCTGTTCTCTTTGATGTAGTACTCCGAGTGATACGTCAAAGAGAACAGACCTTTATAGGGCTCTAACAACATGATGGAACCCTACCATATATTCTGTCATCAACGGTCTCTTGAGGTTGTTCAGGGCACAGCAACCTCAAGAAAACCTGTAGTGAAAGCTTTTCCAACCTGACTGTGTTAATAAAGCTTAATTCAGGTGGACTCTACGCAAGGAAACCAATCATTTGTATATCATTAACTCCGAACCTCCAGAGAGTTCATCAAACCTAGTGCTAGAACATATGACTTGGACCTGTGAAAAATTATTGCAGTTCTGTTCTCTGATGAGTCCTATTTTAGTCTACAAACAGATTTTAGACGTTATTTCATCTGGAGGCAACGATGAATGCGGTACCATTCCTGCAACATCAGAGAAAGGGACATTTAGATGGTGGAGACGATGTTCTCGTGTACGTCGGAATAAGAATCAACGGGCGCACCCCTCTTTATGTTTTCGATAAGGGTACCGTAACTGAACAGATGTCGATCAGAGTCCATCTGAATTGCCACTTAGTCATCTATCAAAGGGTCATTGCATCCCTCCACCCAATAAAAGAATTAAGCCTAGAAAACTGTTCACTCTTTTGGATGAACGAATTCTCACTAATCTTTTCATACTCCTGTTAGAACATCCAAAGAACTGGTAATTTAAGATAAAGACTGTCATCTTCAGCCAAAATGGAACAAACGCAGACTGTGGTTTACGCAGAATATCACTAAATGTTTTGGTTTTTTTTATTTAATTTATTCTTTTATTTCTTTTTGTTTCCTGATGAAGGAACCATGATTCTCCCATTCCACTAACAATCAAAAGGTTGTGTTACAATAACAAACCAAAAAAATACATACATTTTTTTGTATGTATCTAATCTAATATTATTAAACTTGTCATAATTTATTCTGTCTCCATTTCGCTCTGTGTCCACAGTAATTCGATATTAATAAATGCTTCATTTCTGCAACAAGAATCCCTCCGTTTGTTCATTGGATTTGTTCATCTCTGCCAACAATCGCACTTTCTCACTCTCACAGCTCAGCTCAACCATATAAGACTAATTTCATTCGAACGAGAATAAGATAGATAGTTTTTTTAGCAAATAAGTAGTAGGAATAAAACCTGCCAGAGAAAAGAGGAAAGAGAATCTACACTTATTCTGAAACACAGAGTATAAAAATGGGAAGAATGAAAAAGATAATTCAAAGTAAGTATTTTATACGCAATAACAATTGATATTGAATCCTGCACCGAATTTCATTTGTTCCTTTTGTTAATCCATTTTCCTTATTTTTAATACAAAAATACATTTTACTATTAAAATTGCAAGGGGTTTCACTGATTTCCCCTTCCTAATAATTCCCATTTAGTGTTTCACCGCCCCAATTGAAAGGGGGTTTACCAACATATATCTGCTATCGTCTCTTGCTGGGTTTGTCCTTGCTTAGATTTCGAATACCTGTAGTAGTAGTAGTAGTGGCATGTGATGCAAGAAAGCAAGTGTATGAGCTTATGCAACATCAGCCAAAAAAAAAAAAAAAAATCACACCATTCCCTCCAAATGCCTGTCCAGTTCCTCCTTAAATTTATTTAACCTATCAACTTCCACAACGACAGATGGAAGTTTGTTCCAGCAATTAACCACCCGCTGGCTAAAGGCAAATTTCCGCACATCTATTCTACATCTGCCCTTTCTTAATTTTAACTTATGTCCCCGTAGGTTCGTAATCTGAACAAGTGGAAGGATCCCATCAGAATTCAGCATGCTCAACCCATTCAAGGCCTTATAGACCTCAATCAGATCACCGCGCAGGTGCCTAGTCTCCAGCCACTGCAATTTGCAGAACTTAAGCCTCTCTTGGTAAGAGGATCCCTTCATTCCCCTCACCAATCTTGTTGCCTTCTCTGTACACGCTCAAGCAAATCTACATCCTTCCTAAAATGAGGCCTCCAGACCTGTACGCAGTACTCAAGGCGTGGCCTGACCATTGCCTTATACAGAGGGACAATCACCCCCTTTTCCCTACTAGCAAAATTCCTGTATATCATTGAGAAAACCCCATGACCTGCCCTGGCAGCCTGTCTGCATTGCTCAGAAAACTTCATATCTGACTGCACAATTACTCCCAGGTCTTTTTCATTTTCTACCACCTTAAGTGTAGTACCACACAGTTGGTACGTTTCTCTGGGGTTACTTCTACCCATATGCAGCACTTTGCATTTGTCAAGGTTAAACTTCAGTTGCCACTTCTTAGCCCATCTGCCCAAATTGTCTAGATCCTGTTGCAGTAGCACACTGCCATTACTGTCGTTAACAACCCTGCCAACCTTTGTGTCATCTGCAAACTTTGACACTAAGCCTAATATACCTTCATCAATATCATTGATAAATATACAAAACAACAGAGGACCCAACACAGAACCCTGTGGGAGTTCACTAATAACATTAGTCCACGAAGAGCAGTACCCATTGATTGCCACCCCTGTCTTCTCCCACTCAACCATCTTTTTATCCATTGTAGCAACTTGCCCTTAATACCATTCTGCTCCAATTTGTACAATAGTCTTCCATGCGCAAGTGTCAAAAGCTTTCCTGAAATCCAAATATATGAGATCAAAATTATTTTTTGCATCCAGTTCCTTTGTAACTACATAATAATATCCTATCAAATTTGTCAGACAAGACTTTCCCTTAAAAAAACCCATGCTGTGTCTGAATTATTGCTGCGTCTTGTCTAGATGATCCTGCAATGCATCTTTAACCAGTGACTCCATTATTTTACCCGGAACAGAAGTTAAACTAACTGGTCTGTAATTACTCGTGTCACCCTTCGATCCGCCTTTGTGAATTGGAGATACATTTGCACATCTCCGGTCTGTGGGGACCTCTCCTGAGTCCAAGGATGCTGTCATAATGATAGCTAAGGGTTTGCTTACTTCCTTTGCTGCCTCCTTTAATATAACTGGATAGATCCCATCCACCCCAGGTGCCTTTCTTATGTTTAACTTCAACAATTTCTCCTCCACTTTGTTCTCAGTTATTACAAAATCAAATTCATTAAGCACCCTGTTACAATTTGATAACCTTGTGGCATTTTCAAACCTTAATAGCTCCTCGTGTGAATGTAGATGCAAAATACTCATTCAGTTTGTTTACTATCTGAGCAGGATCATCAACAGTCGAACCATCGATATCAAGTGGACCAATCTGATTCATTTCCTTCCTTTTAGAGTTTATTTCTTTTAGTAAAGAAATCCTTGCTGTTTTTCTTAGCACCTTTTGCCAAAGATTTCTAGCAATCTGCCTTCGCCTGCCTAAACTCCTTTGTGACCTGATTACAGACTAGCTTATATCTGCCATGGAGATTGCCGCTGTGTTATCTGATACCCAGGAGTGAGCTCTGGCGTTGAGTTGGGCAGCTGAGAGCTTGATGGGACCCTCATATTAATTTCTTCGAGGGCATCTACCCTACACCTCAAGCTCTCATAGACACCCAGTAGAACGCTGAGTTGATACCTAATTTCTAGACACTCTCTGCACCTGGCACACACAAAGACATCCTCCTTGGCTAGATTATGTTCTGTTCCAGAGAGTTCGGCAAACATTTTACAAGTTGCACATTTTTTTAGGCTGTGATGCGTTGGAGAATCGCCCCCCTCAGCTCTCCCCCGAGTCACAGCACTCCTGTCACTTTGTGCCCGTTGCTTTGCTGCTCTAGTCTGGGGCATGATATTTTAAATTAATAAGGTCAATAAATTTAAATAATTAATCGTCAATACTACACTATCTAATAAAATCCTAAATGCAGTGATGCGTATTACGCTATATAATTATACGTTAGAGCTACCACAATTAAAAATTTGAATTCCCTACTACTCTATACAAAAACAATGGCTGCAAGATTCGAACGAAATAACGGTTTTGCGTATATTAAGTAGTAATCTACAAAAACTCTTCATCTAAATTAAAAATAAAAATAACCAGCGTAACTATGACTATAAGACTACGTATAAAGTACAATATAAAATAATAATTAGGTAAATAAAAAAGTCAAACACTTATCGCTTTTTCTGAGCCTGTTTAGTTGGATCATGGATGATAAGATTAGGCTGGAGAAAACATCCCATATGAATCTAAACACCATTCTGCTCGCACGCCCTTGGATGTGTCCGGTAATTACGATCCCCTCTCCGAGTGGAAACGATAATTTAAAGAAGAATTTGTTGTTTGTGTAATTTTGAAGCCTGACTGGTGTCTCCATCTATTAGCACAATGGGCAACTATAAAATTATAAGAGAAAAACACAATTATATCCAGATTTCTACCTTTTATTTATTTTAAAAGTGTGTGCGTGTGTGTGGTATGGTTGTTTATTGGCGCATTAGCTGCTATGGCTGAGTGCGCGTTATTTTAAAAGTGTTCTCACAAATATTTATTGCAGGTGGGCGATTTCTAAAATTAAAAATTAAAATGCAAATTGGTAGTTCCGTGATGTCATACCCAGCAAAATTTGTATTTAAATTTTAATTTTGGTTTTAGCCACGATAAGCGATAATGTTATTATTAGGATGGGATTATTTCGGCTTAATTTATTAATTAAAATAATTTCCAATTACTCTTTGAATAATTGGATTAGGGTGGCATTTGACGCGTAGTTCTCCGTTGGTTTATATAATATTTCACGGTCAACGACGACTATCTTCAATCAACCATTTCATTTTTCAGTTTGATGCTCCATCGGTGAACAAAACCAATTTTATTTTATTGGAATTCAAAGCACCACCGTTGAAAAGGCATCTGTTCGCAATCCCCTCAAAATCAAATTTCTTGTGTGGGGTGGGAGGGAGTAGTCTTCAAGGGGATTCTGACACGACACGAAGCTTTACATTTCAGTTGTCCAAGTCGAAGAAAGACCGAAATGAGTTCCAACATATCCACTGAGAACTTCTTTTTGTTCAATCCGCCGAGACACAGAGATGCAACAGGGGGATGGGGGGATACTTAGAGAAAAGACAACAATGTTTACAGATTAAAACGAAGCAAGTGCACCTGTACACTGAAGAGACCCCCAAATACGCTCCGACAATCTGTGACACCGAAAATTGTTGTACATTGCTACAGTAAAGATCTCCTGGACAGTATAGCAGTTCCGGCCCTTGTTACTGGTTTCGAGAAGACTGGGTTCTGTCCCCTCTTTGCATACAGGAATTTCTAAAGTAATCGTGAACCCAGGCTGTAATTAGCGAATCTCAAGTGAGAGGGAGCAGAAATTTCCCCACTGAGATGTTCTTGATTTTTCACCTTCCAAACATGCAAACCGGCCTGTGAACACACACACACACACACACACACACACACTGAAATAAGACAGAAGAGTGTAATTTGATCTCAGTCGGTGAAGCGCCTAAAATCCAACAGCGCCAGCAGCTACAAAAAACAGTTAGAGGTTAAGTGATGGTGACCCACAAAGAGAAGCCCCCCCCCTATGCTGCTACGGTGCCCTCGCCACTCTCATTGGGACTAAGTTCGCTGTTTTCCACACTATTCAGAAAGGATTCTGGGTTCGAAACCCGTCTCGACCAGAAGAAGTACTTCTATCTGCTGATTTTACAACGTGGCCGGGTTAGTAAGCTTTTCCTCGACGATCATTTTGAGAAATTCGGGTTTTTGCAAAAAGGAAACACAACACGCTCGTTTGCGGACGTTATGCAAAAAACCAAAAAAAAACTATTATTTTTAGGCCACCCGAATATTAAATTCATCTGCCGTGCTGTGTGTCTTATGTCTGTAAATTGCGTGTGTTCTATGGTCGATTTGTCTGTTTTGCTGGACGAAAAACCCCAGTTTCTGGTGGAGAAAAACCTTGCTATCTACGTCTGAAACCGACTAACTCAGCCACGGAGTGAAAAAGCCCATCAAAGTTCCTCGCGTCATCGACGGGATTCGAACCCGGGCCTTTTCCACCCGGAGGACGGTGACGATACCACTGTTCTATCCGCGCAGACGTCATTATGCAAATGAGACCTTTCTCATTTCTATTAAGAAGTAGAGTGAACTGATGGACAGTGATAAAGGATCTCGCCACTGTCCTTCCATCTGATTTGACCCGCCCCAATAAAAAACCAATACTGTACTTCAGGGTGCTTTGCACTGAAACTTCCTGAATATTCTTATTTTTTATTATTTTTTTTTTTTATGGAAACCCCAAACACGAAAGGTATCAAAACCTATAGTACTTAGTACCGTGCATGGGTTGAAGGAGAAGTATGGGGGGGGAGGGGGATGCCGGAAACTTTGCTCTAGAGACTAAGCATGGGTTTTAGTATTAGTATTAGTATTAGTAACGGCCGCATGGTGCAAGAAAGCCTATGGCTTATGCTGCACCAGCCAAAAAAAAAATAAAAATAAAAATAAAAATAAAAAAAAATATAAATCCGAACAAAACAATGATAAAAACAAAAAAAAAAAAAATAAATAAATAATAATAATTAATAAAATAAAAAATAAATAAAAAGGAAATTAAACCTATCATCCTATGTGCTTCCCTTACCCGAAAGTACTATCCAGATGACCTTTGAATTTCCCCAAACTGTCGGCCTCTACCACCCATGAAGGCAACTTATTCCAGTAATTTATAACTCGCTGGCTAAAATAAAACTTCCTGCAGTCCAATCTAAACATTTCCCCCCGTAACTTGAATTTATGTCCCCTAGTTCTAGCATCATTTATACTCTTGAAAATTTTGTCCTCATTCATTTTACTGATGCCTCTCAGAGCCTTAAACACCTCAATCAAATCTCCTCTAAGGTGTCTAGTTTCCAAACTCTGCAACCCACATATTCGAAGTCTTTCTTCATAAGGACGCCCTTTTGCCGATCTCACCAGGCGAGTTACCCTTCTTTGCACCCTTTCAAGAAGCTCGATGTCTTTCTTCAGGTGCGGTCTCCATACTTGAACACAGTATTCCAAGTGTGGTCTAACATAAGCCTTATATAATGGGATTATCACGTCCCTATCTCTACTTGCAAAAGTTCGATAGATCATTGATAGGACACCATGGGCCTTCCTTGCAACCTGTTTACAATGCTCAGAGAATTTCATGTCTGACCGTATCGTAACACCCAAGTCCCTTTCCTCCAGTACTGGCTTTAGTTGAACTCCACCAAGTGAATAAGTTATTTTGGGATTACTGTTTCCCAGGTGTAATACCTTACACTTTGTTGGATTAAAGCACAGCTGCCATTTTTCTGACCATTCCTGAAGTCTATCTAGGTCTCTCTGAAGAAGCTCAGCTTGACAGTGATCATTAACTACTCTACCAATTTTAACATCATCTGCAAATTTAGACATCACGCCCTCTATCCCTTCATCAATGTCGTTTATGAAAATTAAAAACAACAGTGGTCCTAATACTGATCCTTGGGGAACCCCACTTCTTACATCAACCCAATCTGAGGAATAGCCATTTATCACAACCCTCTGCCTCCTGCCCTGAAGCCATCCTTCTATCCATCTAAGGATTTTCCCAGTGATTCCAACCTGTTCCAGCTTATAAAGCAACCGCTCATGTGGGACTGAGTCAAAAGCTTTGCTGAAATCTAAATAAACAATGTCGAAATTATTCCCTAAATCCAGCTCGTGAGTGACCCTTTCGAAATAGCGAACCAGATTTGTTAAACATGATTTTCCCTTTACGAAACCATGCTGAGTATCCTTGAGAATTTCAATTCGATCCAAATGATCCTGAATTCCACCCTTGATCATTGCCTCCATGATTTTCCCTACTACTGAAGTCAGACTGACAGGTCGATAATTTCCAACTTCACTTTTAGAGCCACCCTTATGTATGGGAGATACATTTGCACTTTTCCAATCCAAGGGAATCTCCCCAGAGTCTAATGATGCTCGCATAATTAGCCTCAATGGTTCAATGCACTCGCTTGCCGCCTCTCTTAAGATTATAGGGTATATTCCATCAACTCCAGGAGCCTTACTGGTCTGTAGGCTCGAACGTTTTTTCATTAAATAATCTTGCGAAATTTCAATATCATTAATTACATATTTTTTAACTTCGCTCCCACAATTTCCCTTTGCCACAAAAGGCTTTTCATTTGTAAATATCGATGCAAAATAACTGTTGAGTTCATCTGCAACGGCAGCTGGTGTATTTATTACTATCCCCTTTCCCTTACATAAAGGTCCGATCTGGTTTGTCCTGCTCTTCTTGGCATTTATATATGTGAAGAATTCTTTATCCCCCCTCTTTGCTCCGTTTGCTAGTGATTTCTCATAAACTGCCTTTGCCTGTCGAACCTTTTCTGTGGCTCTATTACACATCACCTTGTAGCTGTTATAGGCTTCAGTACTTTTTATTGCTCTGTAACTTTTCCATGCCACCTTTTTCTGCTCAAGTAATGTGGCAACTTCACTATTCATCCAACTTGGAACCCTTCTCGTGGAGTATTTTTTTAATGGTATGTACGCATTCAAGGCATCTGTGATTAATGTTTTAAAAGCGTACCACAGTTCAATTGTATTCATTCTCTGCGCGATATCTACCCAGTTAATAGAGGCCATGTAGTACCTTAAGGCATCGTAATTTCCTTTTCTGAAATTAAAACCCATTCCTTTGCCTTTTACTTCTGCTACCTCTCTCGTCATCATCCACCGTAGAACTCCGTGATCACTTCCTGCTACTGGTTCCTCTACTGTCAGCCCTGTTATGTCATCTGATTCATGTGTGATGATGAGGTCTAGGATACTCTTTTCTCTAGTATTTTCCCTGACATGTTGATACAAATAACAGTCATCTAGTTGATTTAAAAATTTTGTTCCCCATGTCGAGTTTCCTTCCCATTTACTCCAATCAATTAGAGGCAGATTGAAATCACCCATAATAAGGCATTGACGCTTACTTGCCCATTCCATTTGCATGTAGAGGCTTTTGTCATAATCTTCACAATCACCTGGTCTGTAGATTACTCCTACTCGCATTATACCTTTGTTTCCAACTATCTCACACCATACAGACTCTGTACTAGCATGTGAAACGTCTGAATCCGGGAAAGCTATCGTCGCACTCAGGCTGCTTCTGATAAGAAGCATTACCCCACCACCCCTTCTATCTAACCTATCCTTCCTAAATACATTATACAAGCCGTACTGAAACTCATCATCCCCAATTTCCGGGTGGCACCACGTCTCTGTAAGCCCTATTATGTCCGCGTTACTTGTTTTAACCAGCAGTTCGAATTCGCTCATTTTATTGACGACACTTCTAACGTTACTGTATAAACAATTAAGATTTACTGTTCTTGTATATTTAACAACCCTAACACAACCCTTGAAGTTTTTTAGGCTCTCTTCCCTGGCATTAGCTACCCGCCCACGTGAAACGTTTGTGCCCCCAGAACATCTAGATAATACGTCCAGTTGGGGTAACAGATAAGAACTCTTGAGGTATGTGCAAGAGTTACTTTGACCAATATTATCAGATAAACGCGTGTCAGTATTACCCACATCCCCCCTAACTAGCAGTTTCCCTGAACCTTTAAGGTATCCTCAATAATACTGGCAAAAACTTTTGCACCACCTTTGTTTAAGTGTATCCCGTCTCTACAAAACAAATTCCTTCTACCTACAAGTGTGGGCCATGCTGATAGAAATTTACCCCCTAAAGCCTTGCAGATTCCTTCAAGTCTTGAGTTAATCCACAAGGCTCTTAACATATAATCCCTCCTATCGTGTCTGGGCAGAATTGCAGACACATAGACATTATGGCCTAGCTCGCGACATTTCCTCAGCATGGTCCTGTATTTTTCCAACAAATCGTCAGATCGTGTACGTTTAATATCGTTTGTCCCCACATGAATAATAATATTTTCTTTACCCCCTTTAAAATCTGACAGTCTGTTGGTGACATCATCAATAGTTGCTCCCGGCAGACATACCCTGGTTCTCCTCCACCTATCTTTATTACAAAAAATATTCCCCGTTTCCCTGACAATGGAGTCTCCTAATAATACAATGTCCTTTTTAACCAGAGTAGTTTGCACTTGGTTTTTCTGTTTTGAGGCTCGAATCGGGTGTGCATCACTTGGTAGATTGCTGGAGTTTTGAGTCCCTGACGAGCTCCCAGATGCATTATTTTCGAGGGCAAGCACTCGTTTTTTCAGGGACTCAAATTGTTCCCTCAGTGCACCAAATTGTAATTTAAGATCGGTGCACTCCTTACATCGATCACAAAGAAAAGAATCCCCAGGTGAGGTAGGATTAGTCACCAGGTCGACCTTGGAAAACATTCCACAGGTTCCACAACGGATTAAATCATGACTCACCCGTAAATCGCCATCTGCTATTTCCGTGTGAGTCACGATACCCTGTGACGTGTTTAAGGCAGATCTCGTAACTACCATTATAATATTAAATAAATATCAATGAAAGTAACTTTAAAAAATTATATCTATAATATTATTAAAATCAAACAGTTACAGGAAAACCTATAACAAAATAATCCAACAATAAATCAAATATTTAAAAGCACTATCCAAAAGTAAACCACTTAACTGAGGAGCCCTGTCTAAGCGCGTCCGCTCACCTCGAATGCCAACCTCGAATGTGATCTCGCCACTGTCCTTCCATCTGATTTGACCCGCCCCAATAAAAAACCAATACTGTACTTCAGGGTGCTTTGCACTGAAACTTCCTGAATATTCTTATTTTTTATTATTTTTTTTTTTTATGGAAACCCCAAACACGAAAGGTATCAAAACCTATAGTACTTAGTACCGTGCATGGGTTGAAGGAGAAGTATGGGGGGGGAGGGGGATGCCGGAAACTTTGCTCTAGAGACTAAACATCTGTTTCACCACTTCAAGCCTCCAAGAGCAAAGTGGTGGTATTTCACCGGTTGATGAGTTATCTACAGACTAATATTTTTGTGATGCTCATTAATTTCTTATTTTGTAGGGGTGGTGAAGAAAATACGAGTTGCCCAATTGCAATAATTTTTTAAATTTAAACGCATCACCGTCAACTTGAAAACCTAAATCGCACTGAAGTATTGACTAAAGTGTTGACCTCGACACTAAGTATTTATTTAATCGAGGATAATTGCATCAAAAGTTTATAAAACATTTGACATTCTTATTCATATGACAATAATTTTATGTGATTAAATGTGTGGTTATATTTTACTTTCTAAGTAACGTTTTTTTAAACTGATTATTATCTTTTGACTTTTTTATTAGAACACATTTAGTTACAAATTAATTGTATAAATAAATGCTAAGAATTTACAATAATTCTTAAAATTCGACTCATCGCAAATCGGGTTAAGGAATTTTGTTATCTCACATCCCACCATTTTTTTTTTTTTTTTTTTTTTTTCAATTCCTAAATTGAGCATTAAACGTTAACCGCAGTTAACATGATGTTTAATCCCCAAAATAAACTTCAAAAATGCGTTTGTCGGAATCCCATCAATGATGGCAGGACATTTTATCGGTTTTGTTCGGAATGTGGCTGAGTTAGTCGGTCTCAGGAGAAGTGCCCATGGTTTCATCTCTCAGAAGCTAGGAGAAATTTTCGTGCAGCAAACAGGCAAATCGCCCATACATATATACTCATTTATTTCAAAATATACTGATGCCTCTTAGCCTTAGCTGCATTGCCACTTAACCGCCGAACTGAAGCGCCAGACCTTGCTACCACATCAATTAACATAGTCCCAGTGGACCTACAGTGGCAGACAAAAAAACTGCATCACCTTAAAAAAAGTAACATTTATAGTGAAACGTATAAGATTTTCGACTGTAATTATTTGATTACAGTCATTTTATTTGTCGCAAAGCAACAGTATTGCGTCAGATAACACTTCTATTGCATCAGACAGTAATGCAGGGTATTGCATCAGCCGTTTCTATAAATACAGCGTTGGTAGGGTATACGCGCTCATTAGTATCCTGTTTTGCGGAGGGGAAAGCATGTCTCAATACGTTCAGTTGACGCCAAGAAAAAAAAAGTGTAACTGTTGCTCTGTCCCAGAAAAGGCTTTCTACGCGTGCTATCGCTGATAAAATAGGCTGCCACCAGTATCCCGGGTGCTGAAATTAAAGCGTGAAACCGGTGATGTGAAGAGAAGATCTGGATCAGGCCATAAGAGAGTGACTACGCCTTCCCAAGATCGATATTTGAAACTTCATAATCGCCATGCTAGTGCTCCTATCTAAAACTGGACTTTGAGATGGCCTCTGGTGTTGAAATAAGTGCACGAACTATTCAAAGACGGCTTTCGGAATGAGGTCTAAGAAGAAGCCTTTGTTGACCCAACCAATGAGAAAGAAGAGACTTGCATGGGCTAAAATGCGTGTTTCATGGACAAAAGAGCAATGAGACACCGTCATCTTTTCTGAAATTCAATCTGCATGGCTCGGATGAAAAGCGATATGTCAGAAGACGAAAATCGGAGGCATATCATCCTGACTATATAACACCAACTGTTGAGTTCCCAGCTGGTCAGATGGTCTGGGGATGCATAACAAGCAAAGGGGTGGGCCCGAAATAAGTTTATTAACGGAACGGTGAACCTACACTGCTATCTTGGAGGAGTACCTGAAACCCGTTATTAGGGATCACCACATACACGTCCAAAACTGCATTTTTCAACAGGACTCAGCACTTTGCCACACGGCAAAATTGCTACTTTTTATGCTATTTAGATTTAATGATGAGTTTGTCTTCTTGTCTCACAAGGCTTAAAACATACTGACACCAATGTTTTCCTTCGTTTTTCTCCCTTAAGGTGCAGTCATACCTCAGAAATGCTGGCATTACAGTGTTGGACTGGCCCGGCAACAGTCCATATTTGAAAATTTCTGGTGCATAATGTCGTTTAAATTGCTCAGAAGAAGCCAACAAGTAAGATTCAGCTGCAGCAGAGCATTGTAAGGGTGTGATAACACGAAATTGGGCAACCGTATATCCAGAAGTTGATTAACTCTATGCCAGATCGTTGCAAGGCTGTAATTGCAGCTCGAGGAGGAACAGCAAAATATTGAGGACTTATTTTGTTGATTTACAGTACATAATACTATTACGTTAACTTGTCATTTCAGTTGCAGTTAAATTCAATAAAATGTGTGTTGGTTATCATGATTGCCATTTGCATGATTTCTCATATTTCCATTAATTACGCATTTTTCCCTTTGGGAAGATATTTATGGCAATTAGGTATATCAAGTGGAGCCTTTTTATTGGATTTCATTCAGAGAGATATACACTGAGTGATCACTGAATTATGACCACCTACCTAATACTTCGTAGGTCCTCCTTTTGCCCTCGGTACAGCAGCTGTCGGACGTGGCCCTTTTCAAATATGACACTTAGAGGTCATTCATCTATTTATTCTTTTATTCGATAAAATAATAACTAGACAAAAGGACTATTTTTGTTCTTTCGTGTGATTTTGTGTCTAAAAGGTGCGCATAGTCAAAGAAATGACTTTTACCATTCACAAATAAACTTTTCTTTCACAGCTCCTTGCATTGGTATTGCACTACTTTTAGATAAATGTCATCGACAAATCTCTTTTAGGTTAACCTATTACTTAATTAAAAGAGATTCCCGGTTATAACAATTACTCTTAAATGGTAGTTAATTTGTTTTTAATGAAAGGCATTCACCTTTTTGGAGACGGATATCACTTGTTGGAAATTAGTGCAATATTAGGGACACTCGTTGTAAAGGCGAAGTTTCTTCTGTATTAAGCAAATAGACATCCCCAGTTTAAAAATGTTTTTCATAGACAGAGTAAAATACTGTATTTATATATTCTGAAATAGAACTTAAAAATTATCTTTAACGTATGTGTGTCTATGTGTATTTTTTCGTTTTAAAATAAGGGCTATACAGTAGTGGGATGTCATCTAAAAACATTATTAAAATGTAAAATTAAGAATTATTAAAAATTTATAACTTTTGATTATACAACTACTCTGTAATTAAATATATTTTAATAAAAAAAGCCAAAATATAATAATATCTTATAAAAACTTTAGTAGAAAAAGAAAAGTATCAATATACCTTTAATTAAATAGAGTGAGTGTCATATAAATAAAAAAACATAAATTGTTGTTTAACACGTGGATAACCTCGGCGTTTTACGTAATTTTTGTTTTTTTTTCGAGTTTGGGTGATTGCTCGCTAGAGGCAGCACCCCTCTCATTGTCTTCAAAAGAATTTTTTTTATAAATGATTAAAACAGTTTAAATCAATGGTAGATTAAATCTGTTAATTGAGAGTCTGTATTTTCAGTTCTTTTTCCATTCACATGTACAACACATTCAGACCAGGGAGAAAAAAAAACAGATAATTAAAATCAGTGAGGTTGATGTGTTTTCTGGTTTGGTGAATCTCGTAATCAGCTCAAGCCATGCTGTAGGACTGAAATGAGGGGACTGCTGATTTGATTAGTTCGAGCAGAGTCGTTTTCCTCTTTGAAGAGTGTCCTGAAGTTGATAATTGCACGGACCTTATTGAATTCAGCTCTAGTTCTAGAATGAGCAATAGGGTCGTGGATAGCCCCAGTAATTTTCCACATTTTGTGAGGGTCCTTTTTGTGGTTGAAGCAAGTAGTGGGAGAAGACCGTGTTTTTGTTCTTTTAGACATTCGCACAGTTTTCGATGTAGCAACAGAGTTTAGTCAGCATGTCATCAAGGTGACTGTCAGGTCAGGATTACACTACAGGAGGCTGTACCAAGGAAAGAAAGCGGTACTTTTTGATATCCAGCAAGTTAAGAGACGTAAGTTTTACTATGTGTACAGCATTAGAGACATTATGATCAAGAGTAGGGAGTTTTATAACTAGTGAAATTGGCTTACGATCGGGATTGAAGCATGTTTCTGGTTCACAATTCAATAGTGTGGTCTGCGAAGGACCACACTATTGAACCATAGAGGCGACGCTGCCCTCTCCTTGCGTGGTCGTTAATAATCTCAAACTTTAGTATGAAGCGTTCGGATCAGAATTCCTGTAAGCGTGAGGGAGGGGGTGTTAGGTGGACGTCTCCGATTATTATACTACTTTAAAACAAACTGAATCGCTAAAAAGATTAATATGTCTGCTTTTTAAGCGTACGCTATACAGTGTCAGGTCTGTCTTGGAAAAAGCAATTTAAAAAATACTTGAAAGATGAGGTTTGGACAACCTCTTTCAGGCCTTGATGGAACTCCAAATAGTAGATACTTTTAAGTGACAATAATTATACCAGATACAAAGGATAACCAAAATAATTATCAAAAGTATGTTTCACCATCTGTAATAACGATGGTGAAAAAGGTAAGAACACCAATATTTTTTGTGTCATTTTCTGTAATCTTTATTTATTTTGTGTTTCATTCAACTTTCAAACTTGACACTTGACTTCACCAGCTATTCTTTTATTAGATAAAATGATAATTAAACAAAAATCTTATTTTGTTCTTTCGTGTGTATGCAACTGAAAATTATTTAATATTATAGAAGGTACTTTGTTATATTTTTTTCGAAGAATATTTTAAAAATCCTTCATATTTTGATAGATTTTTTATAAACTTTCTATAAATGCATAGTTGTAGTATAGACAAAATTATGAATTCTCTCATAATTCTTAAACTTCCACTTAAAGAATTATCTTATATGACATATTCCACCGATTTTTCACAGCCAAAAGCTATATGGCATCTGTTGTGCTTTAGCAATCAGTATAATCTGCTTTCTCCTGTCAATGAGCCAGGAAATTTTTATACGCTTTTTCAGAACGTGACTGAGTTAGGTGGTCTCAAGATAAAGTTGCCTAGTTTTATCTCTAGGCAGCTCCGCTTTTTTGTGCAGCAAACAAGCCATAGATATACTGTATACACAATATATATACCGTATAGTAATGCCTCATAACCTTAGTTGCTTTGCTGCTTAACATGTCCAAGGTGGTAGATGACTTTCATCAACCGGTGAAATACCACCACTTTGCTTATTGGAGGCTTGAAGTGGTGAAACCCATGTTTAGTCTCTAGAGCAAAGATGAATGAAATGGAAGTTTGGTTTCGTGTTTGATTGTAATATAAAATAAATAGCACACCACAAAAATGTCCGGCTACACAGACAATTCGAAATAAAAATATGAGTGCCGTTACAAATGTTTCTCAGTACATTTGCAGATGTTGAAACATATTTTTGAGAATTATTGTGGATACCTTTTGTTTAATTATTGACGCTTAAGAGCAGGGGTGGGCACAATTAAAAAGGCCTCAGGCACACGAGGGCTAATATTTTTTTTTTTTTTTAGTTTACCACGATTTTAGGATTATTAAAATGGCATATAGTAAAAAAAAAAAAAAACTGTCATAAACAGTTTTATGTTACTTATTGTAATATTTATACATACACGTATATATAAATAATTTTTAAGAAAAAAAAAAACGAAATACAAATCCAAGATAAACTTACAAAAATACAATTATAATAAGAAAATACAAATACAATTTAAATAACAAAAATTGCAGTATTTTATTTTTATTGTATTTCATGAGGGAGATTTTATGCTGTTAATTTTTTTTATCAGTAAATCAGCATTTGTCGTAGCTATGCGCAGAGTATTTTCTAAATTTACGTCAGAAATTCCATTAATTTTGTCAAAAATATATAATAGACAATAGGCCTTTTATTTTATATATATATATATATATATATATATTGTATTTTGAAAACGACCGCGGGCCGGAGTTGCCCGCCTAGCGTAGGTTGCCCACATCCGCTTAAGAGTATCTAACTACTATCTGGAGTTCCATCATAGTTTTCGTAGAGTTCATAAAAAGTTTTCGGGGGACACTTAACGCTATACAATGCGCTTTAAAATCTCAGTTTAATCTTTCGGCAGCGCCACAATTTGAAAGTACTACAATTTCTTGGCAACCTGTTGTGAATGCAAAGTTTGTTCATTTAGACCAGGGGTGGGCAACTTTTTTCGTCAGCGGGCGGAATGAAATTTTCGTATCATGATGCGGGCCGAATGAAATTTTCGCATCATGATGCGGGCCGGAATAGATTGAACGATTTAATAAAAAAAATCAGAACCTAAAAAATGTTATATTACTTGAATTACCAAATTATTAATGTATTTTTAAAAAAAATATCTGAATGTCCAATTATCATTGAAAATGCGGCATTCGGCATCAATTTTTCTTTTTTTTTTTAATTGGCTCATTTTATGGGCTATAAATTATATTAAATTAAAAATTGTAATAATTAGAAAAGGCATAAAACATAAAATATCTCGCACCAATATTATTTTTTTCAATAAGAAGTCAAACCCGAAGGAACTTCTTTCTATCGACGCTGCGTAGAATCACTTGGTTACTGTTGTACTGGCCGCGATTCCCGATTGAACCGAATTAAGCCGAACGTTTACGGCGAGTGTAGTCAGGTATGGATTTTCTATATTTATGCATTTACCGAGGGGGCCGGATTCAACATCGTCGCAGGCCGGATGTGGCCCGCGGGCCGGCTGTTGCCCACCCCTGATTTAGACCCTACTAACTGTGTATAATTACAATAAAAGCAATTAGCATTGCAAAGCAACCGTAGACGAGTGGTCAAGGCAAAGGGCGAGTGAGTAGACGTATATATATGGCTAGCATAATTGTGGGAAGCAATTTTATCTCAAGAATCTCCTTGTGTGTGGGGGGGGGGAATGATGAGAAAGATTTATTTAACTATATTTATACATATATATATTTCTATAATCTATCCCTAACTATTTCTTTCTCCCGTTACCTTGGAATCACAAAGGCTGTTGTTTTTATTTCTTTATTCCTTTAAACAGGGGGGGGGGTCCTCACTTCCCTTCCAAGGCCCATACGCTACCTGCTGCATAATATATTATTTCCATTAATTTTATCTTGTTTAGTAATCAGAAGATCCAAGTACTGAGGACTTTATTTTATTATTTTTTCTCTTTATACTAACTTCCCTTGTCTAGATAGTTCTCATTAAGACGAAACAAGGGGTATTAACATAACGAGGATTTATTTACCATTTGTACAACAATTATTTACACATTCTAAATTATTCATGATATCAACATTTTTCAACACGGTAATTATTAATATACATGAAATGGTGTCCTCCCTTAATCACTCTTCTTAAGCAATTCATAAACTTCCACTAGGTTTTCAATACAAAATCTTAAATATTCTATCCTATACACTTTTATATGGTCATATATATATATATATCCTTTCCAACATATACTGAATAACTCCAATAATTTTTCACTCTCTCTTACTCTATGGAGGAAATTTCTACTGAATACAATTCACTCCGTTAATAGCAATTAGACAACTCATGATACCAACTCTTTTACTTTAAACACATTTCTTTAAGTTTCTTACCAATACCTCTAAACACAGATGAGTAACATACTCACTCACCCTCTTTCTCTATATATATTTCTGTTATATCCTATTCCTATCCTTACAATATAGTAGTCATCACGTTACAATACTTCTTAAACTATCCTGTCCATTCCTCTCCCATTGATTTCTTAATAACACAGTTCTCATTAGTAAAATTCTCTAAACTGACTTACTTGGTCTCTTCCCACTCTATCTGGAAGAGTAGTTGATTTCCGGTCCTTCACAAGTGCCTCCACTCCGATTTCTTCTGCTGATCCGCTAGGCTTAGGGCTTTTTTCTGCCTCCACGTCGATCTTCTCACACTGATGACTTTCTCCAGGGCTACTGTCTCATTTTAGCCTTCCGTTAAAAGTTCGAACTGGCTTTCCTTACGCTGATCATTCTGCCTTTCGCTATTACCTTTACCCACTAAACTATCATGATGCACCTGTCCCAGGGACTCCCCTCCGGATCTTTTCCTTTTTTTTTTTTTTTTCGGAACTCTGTTTTCTTGCGTCTTGTCTCGTCTCTGCATCACCTTTTTGTTTCCCTTCTCTCCCTAATTTTTCGTCCAATCATTTTGTAGTCCTCCATCACTATCTTCTTTTTCATTCGTTCTCTACTTATCCATTGTTTTTAACCAGATTCAATAAGTTTGTAACCAGGCAACCTGCTTTTTTCAATTTATGTTATCATGTTATCGAGTGTGTTGCTCATAGGTGGCATCACCATCAACGTTACAATTGGAATTCGAAAAATATACGCTCCCTTCTGGCGAGATTAAAATGTTAATTAAAATTATTTATGATTACAAAAGGTGTTTTTATAACATTTTTTCTTTTTAAGAATAATTGAAAAATCTTGTGTATTTTTATATGCAATTTATTATCTGCATATATATACAAAGTTTTACTATAAACAAAATTAAAAATTCTTTAATAATTCATAAAATTCCACTTTAAAGAATTTTTTATATGACATATTGCACCGATTTTTTCACAGCTAAAAAGCTGTGAAATCAGATATATATATATATATATATATATATATATATATAAATCTGAATTAACCCGAGAGAGAAAGAGAAAACAAGAGTCAGAAGTAGAAGGGAATCACCAAGAAAGAGAAGAATGATGATATCCAGCTCAGGACCCTGGGTGGGCCAAGCCCATACTCACCAGATGTGAGCTCCCGGGGTTAATATATAAGTGATTGTATCTATAATCGCTGTTAGCATAGTAATTATAACCACCGTTCTCCCCACAAGAGCTGCAAAAAAGCCCTATATTGAAATCCTGTCAATGATGCCAGGAAATTTTATGTATTAAGTATTAATACATAATATAATATTGATAGTTGTTATATTGATTACAACTATCAATATTACAATTACGATTACAACATTAATAGAATCGTAATTTGCAAATTGTAATTGTAACATTGATAGTTGTAATCGTAATTGTAATATTGGTAATTATAATTGTAAACATTTGGTAAATGTAATTGTAGTACAGTATTGGTAACTAACTTCAATATTCAAAATCTGTAACCTTTTGTTTTCCCAACTTGGTCTGATGATGGGTTTTGATAAGATAAACGCACTTTACTGTATAGTAATGTAGGCGAACAGCCTGATAAACTATATTATTAATTTCACGCAGTATTAATATAATAATAACCTTAATGGACTTTTACATATTAGCGGAAGGTTAGTATCTATAGATGTGTGAACATTGAAAAAATTATGGAACAAAATCGTATCCTCTTATGATTACAGCGGTGGATACAATCGGAAACTGTACACGCAGTAACCATATTACATGCACATTCTAACATAGTTCACTGTTATATAACAGTTTTAGGTATTTTATCAATTAAAATTACTTTTAAGATTTTTCCGCATTTACATATTTCAATGTAATAATATAATCAAAGGACACAAAGATAACAGCAAACAAATTTTCAAAGCCAATTTTTTCTGCTAAGACAGTGCATTAAGTACAGTTTAAATCCTGCTGGCAGCAAAAACGTTTGATAGTATAATATAGCTACATGATAGAACTAAGATCAAATCAAAGGCGTGTACTACTGTACTCGAGTGTTGACCCCTCTGCTGCGTCAGAAGTCGGTAATGTTAAACACAAAAATGTTTGTGTGATGTGTTTTCTATATTGCCAAGATATAAGTTAAAACTAGGTATATATACAAGCATTTTAGAAAAAACAGGGCATTTGTAAAGAGGAACATGTACTGAAAATGTGGCACTGTCCTTCCAAATTTGGAACTGTTGGTTACTTTACCATACAGCATACAGCGTAGAAAGACAGTGTGGAATTTGAGCATTTCAACGATAAACAATCACACGAGGTGCAGGGAACAAAGTGTTTAGGTAAGGCGTCACCGATAGTTTCCCATATCATCGCCATAAGTAATCTTATGAAGGAAGTCAAATCAAAATATTTATTATTTTTGCGGGCTCAGAGGAGTTAACAAGATAGACAGAATACAAGAAACAGCACATATATATATATATATATATATATATATATTTTTTTTCTCTCGAAAATTGTGAACAGGAATATAGCGAAGAAAGGTGGGTTGAAATAGTGGGTAGGAGACCACAAAGAAGGGGCCAACTAGAGTTTGAAGATTAATGGGACAATCGGAAAAGGGGTCTAGTTCTATGGAGAAAATCATGGAAGACAGGTGCTGCCATAAGAGGCCCGTATAGCGGGAATCAATCCTATCCCCGAAATAACCCCTTTAGGTTAGTAGGTACTTTTTTTTTTTTTTTTTTTTTTTGTTAGCGCATCGGCTTCTGTGGCCATAATGCATCCCCTAAAGTTTTTGCATTTTTACTCTGATCTAAGCGCGAGGTAGGATTCGAACTCGCGACCTTTGGGTTCCCAGGCAAGCACTTTTTACCCACCTGGCTAGCCCGGTCGGCGTTAGCAGGTACAAGGAATACAGTATTTTGTGGAAGGCCCCAGACGTGGTTTCGCTTATCAGTGCAGGGAGCAATTCACAGAATGTGGATCTGTGGTAATTTTATTTTATAAATACTACAATATCTGTTATACTGCCCTTTACGACACGCCAAACTGCAAACTTTCCGCTATCTTCTATACCAATAACGTTACTAAGATAACGAAGACTTAAAATAAGTTTGAAAAAAAAAAAAAAAAACTGCACATTGATACTGAAAGGCATGGTTAATCAAGGTATTGTATACAGATTTCAAATTTTACACTATACGTCACTTGCTGTATTTTAGTAAGTACTGTACGTTTTCTCTGAATTTGAAAACATTGTTAGCGTGTCACTTAGTTAATAGTTAGTGTGAATCTACTCTGTTGTTCACTGAATTTTCTCTTTAGTCTAATGTAATTCTAAAGTTTAAATTGCAAGAACAGTAAAAAATCTTTATTTACATAATAACTTCACGTAAATACAGATTTCTAAACAATAGTGCTTCGTGTATTACAAATCACATGTGTTAACATTTGTTATAATATATTTAGATTAAAACATAAATTATCTATAGAATAAATATGTAAATATAAAATTATAATAAAAATTAGTTAAAATTTAATAGGTAATTAGAAATATCATTTTATATAAACAAAATTATTAATACACTATTATCAAGTAATCTTAACTGTAATATATTAGAACTGTTGGCATGCTGATATTAATTTACGTAATACTGTATTTTACTGCATTCGAGATAGGGTGTTGCTTAGCAGCACCTTGACTTTTCAGATCAAAGACAAGTTTGATTTGCAGGGAGTTGTCCAATCCAGAAGTAGATTTTTGAAAATGGAAGCAAATAAGTTTTAAATATTATGGCAATAATTGAAAAAGATTTGTCAATTCAGCATAAATTTCATTTAAAATGGGCCAATAGGAACTTGGAAATTATTTCTCTGTCCGTTCGTCCGCATGTAATAACTCCACCCCCAGTGAATGATTTTCATATGTTGCTCCCTTAGAACGATTTGTGGAGTCTTCCATAATTTCATTAAAAACAGATCAATAGAAATCGAGTGGTTCTTATTATTTATTTTATTTTTTTGATTCATATCACGCGGGTTACCAATGTACATATATTGTAGCTGAAGCATTTGGTGTTACGTTGTCTGTCATGCGCTTGTTGTAGCAATGATTGAGAAATGTGACGGATGCGCAGAAACGAAATGCTCTCGATTCTCACATAAAGGTTGTTGCATTTTTTTCTTTTTTATATATAAATCATGAATTATTAGTATTTGCTAACGCGCCTGAAATGTGTCTCACTTTCTTTCTCTTTTTTTTATGGTCTAGTCTGGGTCAAAAGCTTCAAGCTATATAGTTATTCTACGTGTCGGGCATAGCCTCTTTCTGTACATAGCTTAGACTGGGTTTACTACTTAGTGCACGATCTCATATTGTGGAGGCGCTTCACCACGAGTCGCTTTGGCATTGCACTACTTTAAATAAATGGCACTGCTCCAATGGAAAAGTATGTAGTTTTTTATATAAATAAATGTCACCCTGAACATTAGTTCAACACACCGAAGTGTATTGCTTGATTTGTCTGTTTTACTGAACGAAAAACTCGAATTTAAGAGAGAGAAACCTTGCTACTCCTGAGACCGACTAACTCAGCCACGGAGTTAAAAAAAAGCCCATAAAAGTTACATAGTGTCATTGATGGGATTCGAACCCGAGTCTTTTTCCATCCGATGTACGATGCTATTTAAAGTATTTGCCAGACCCAGGTAGTCATCGGTGGATTTCTCTTGTCGAACCCTAGCACGTTGGTATAGAAAGCAGTCGTACAGCAAATCAAAAAATGTTCTAGAATTGGGCCAGCTACAAAACCATGGAGTTCAAATCTGTATCTGGAAAATTAAAATATTCCATAATAAGACGTTTTGCTTTTCTGGCCCACTCTATTTGCCTATATAGTTGTTCATTATACTCTTCTATATTTCCTGATTTCATCTTTTTTTGCAGTGTTTATGATACTCCAGACTAAAACAACAATACTTGCCAGTGTCTGCTGGTCGAATCGTTTCAGAATCCATGTGTTTCTTATTCAAAAGCATCACTCCCTCCTGTAATGCCGCATCCCCAATATTAAGAGAAACCATGTTCTTGATACCTATAATGTCAGCATTTAATAACTTAACCAATATTTCACACTCGTCGAATTTATTTACTAATAGTGCTAGCATTACTGTACAAGCAAGTATAAATGCACCTGATTTTGTTTTTATTAACCCTAACACCACTCATGTCTTTGCTTGTCCCATGATGACCCCCAGCAGGCACTGTAATGTCCGGCACCTTGCTTTTCAGGTTGCTGTATGTCCCAATAGAAGCAGTAAAAGAATCGCTTAATACTTCTGCATGCTCCTACTGTTAATCTATTAGTCCAAATATTCCTCCCTAGGTTTGTAATTTTCCGACCCAAAATATTCTTGCACCCCTTCTTTTTTAATGTATCACCCCCTATAAAAACAGTCTCTCCTATTAACGAGTACAGACAATGCTGAAAAAAAATTCTACTCCATGAAACTTGCAGTCTCAGCAGGACCGATTTGATTAACAAGCCTCTCGTCGTGTACTCCTCTCAAAAATGTCTGAGCAAAGTTCCAGACAATTTCAAATTAAATTCCAAATCGCAACTTTTTGTCCTATATCCGTTCAGTTCAGAAATAGGAGATCTGGGGATCTCCTATTCCTGAATTACTTCCCACAATTAGAAATCACTTTGGGGAATTTGCCAATTGCATTTTTCAGGGCGATTCTGCTCCATGTCACAGAGTCAAAATCATAAGTACTACTTCATAAAATTAGCAAAAGTTTTGAATTTATGAAACATCGTACTCTTGCTTAAATAAATGTAATTTATTTCACTGTTTACTGTCCACAAGTACAAAAATGGTTGAAGGGTGAATCAATTCGCACAATAACATGGCCTGGGAATAGTCCAGCCTCAATCCAATTGAAAACTGTATTAACAAAATGGGTGTTTCAGAAATGCAAAAGAAACCAAAAACACTTCTAAGCTGTAGAAGACATTAATCCGTATTTGGTGACACGAGATTTTAACAGGAATAAATTCCTGGGAAATCTCATGTTAAAAATAAATAAGATATTTTGGTGAATCTTAGTAGTTCCTTCTTTTTTAAATTGAACTGCAACTCAAATAAGGGTTCTTATTATTATTTCGAGCTGAAGCTTTTCAAATTGTAATATGATCGGCATCAGGCGAGCTCAAAATCACTCCTGAAGGAGTATATGATATACTGATGCTGAGGGTAATAGCAAAAACCCTTAGCAAAACTTGAGTTTAGGTGCAACCCTTCTATCCTAGGTGTTGTGCCATGGGTTAGTTCAGAACAAGATAGAAGGGGTGTTCCTTTTGTTCTATATTTAAATAAGTAAACTGAGTTTTTTTTTTTTTTATTCAAATATTGTGTTTATTTAAGTAATATAAAAAAAATATAGCCTAAAAAAAATAATAACAATGCCAGATTTCTATTGGTTTGAGTTTAATGCAATTTCGGCCAGTTCCACAAATCTTTTTTAAAAGGTGTAAATATAAAATTTCAGGAAAGTCGGTCTCGTGTGGGTAAAGTGCCTGCCTAGCAACCCAAAGGTTGCGGGTTCGAATCCCGCCTCGGGCTTGGATCAAAGTACTGCAAAAACCTTGGAAGTGCATTATGGCCACAGAAGCCGATGCGCCAACAACTACCAAGAAAGTCGGTCCACTCTGATTCCAGTTATTACATGAGGATGGACGGCCGGGCGCGTCAGTTGGATATGTTAAGCAACTAAGGTTATGAGGAATTCGTTTATTATTATTATTAGCCATATGGTGCAAGGAAGCCTGAGGCGTATGCTGCATCAGGCAAAAAAAAAAAAAAAAAAAAAAAAAATCTGAATTACCCTAAAGAGAGAGAAGTAAAAGGGAATCACCAAGAAAGAGAAGAATGATGATATCCAGGTCAGGACCCTGGGTGTTCCAAGCCCATATACGGATTCACATACAGGGGCTCGCGTCTGGTGAGCCCCTGTATGTGAATGATGGCCTGTGATATTGAGAAAATAATTTTCGCAATATCACAGGCCATCCTGTGATATTGTATATATTTTGCGTATATATCTGTCTTGTTTGCTGTACGAAAAATCCAAACTTCCGGGAGATAATTCACCCAACTTTCTCTTGAGACTGACTAACTCAGCCAAGTTCTGAAAAAAGCTTCTAAAATTTCCTGGCATCATTCACAGGAGTATGGGCTTGCCACACCCAGAGTCCTGAGCTGGATGTCATCATTCTTCTCTTTCTTGGTGATTTCTCTCTCTCTCTTTCTTTCAGGGTAACTCAGAATTTTTTTTTTTTTTTTTTTTTTTTTGCCTGGCGCAGCAAAAGCCTCGGTCTTCCTTGCACCATATGGCCAATAATAATTATGATAATAAATGATTCCAAAGAGGCCTTTTTGTAATTGGTGGGGATAATGGCGATTACACTAAGCTAACCACGAGTATAAATGCACATTTTGTATATATAATACATACTAAAATATTCGAATGACTTTTGGCTATGAAAATTAGTAAAATATATAAGAAAATTCTTTAATAAGAAATTATTCAACAATTCAAAATTTAGTTTATATCAAAACTTTGGAAATATATAATTTTAATTAAAAATAAATAAGGCTATTGAAGAATTTTTTTGAATTATTCTTAAAAATGATAAAATGTAACAGTATCCACCTTTTATTATATTAAATAATTTTCCTATAAATTTGAAAATGTTACCATTAATATTTCGATGCAGAAAAGCGTTATTCGACGTAATTAAAATCTCAAGTTAGTGGTGATGTACTAAGTGCAACACCATTTTAATGTTCCTTTCTGGCTCAGACAAAGTGGCTGCGTGCGTTGGTTACCATGACAACAAATTTAAATGTTTCTGGATTTAACTTCAATAAACTTTACTTAACCTTACATTATGTAACATATTATAATAAAAAATGCCTAGTAAAATAATTTTCTCATTTTCAGTTCCTTCATCCATTTTTTACGATGTCATAAATAAATAAGATATTTATAATTATTTACTAAGTAAAAGTACATAATAAACATTACTATATAATGCAGGTAGATACACCATATCTACTCATCCTTCACAACGAGTTCCCCATGTATTGCACTACCTCGAATAAGTAACGCTTCACTTGGAATATCAGGGTACCTGCCCACCTATCGATGAAAAGCCAACTAGCTTTGAAACGGTGCCGTCTGGGTGTTGGCGCACACCGAGAATAAGTAACGATAGTCTTTTCTATGAAGCGTTACTTTTCGAGGTAGTGCAATACATGAGTAATTCGCTGTGAAGGATAAGCGCAATATGAGATACAGATGAAATGATGATCTTCACACTATTGTCATAGTTTTTTTTTTAAGAGTTGTCTATGGTGTATCTACACTGATATTATATAGTTACAGAATCTTAAAATATTATGCCTAGCTGCATGTAGTTTTATTTAAATAATAAACATTGCGAAAATTGTTCCCCGTTTTAAGTGGAATTTTCTGGAACCAATTATCCTCGGATAACGAAGATCCCCTGTATCTCATGTTGTGAATGCCTTCACGAATTGCCCTGATATTTATTGATTCAAATCAGATTAAGGTGCACACCTTACCCCGGAAACGGCATACGAAGCGAGGGGTTACAATGGGAGTAACATTTAAGAGATTGTCTTAGTTCAATATACTGTACATAGTATTTTACATTAGTAAATTAATAAGAGGAGTTTACCTCAATATAGTACGTGGAACACTTCCGTATGATACCCTCCAGAAATTAAAACGGAAAAAACGAAAAAATCGACAACTTACCGGTACATTAAAGTAAAATATAAATAATTAAAGTAAATTATAAATAATTAAATAATCAATTTAACACAATTCAAAATCAATTCAAAACAATTAAAATTCAAATTAACGCAATTAAAAGAATCTAACGAAAATATTCAAAACGATTTTCCTTCCTGAAGCTGACAATGCTTTTCGACCGACTGTCGTGATCACAGGAATGAAAATTATCGAATCAGGCTAAACCTGCAACTTAAATAGTGATTATGTGTCTTCGCGCATGCGCGTAAAGGTCCACGCATCGGAGATCAAATATGGCCGCCGAACATTAACAGAATTCTCGTGTAATTTAATTTCAACGGTTTCTGCAATTAATAGTCGCGTATAATTACGTTGAACGTTAAGTATTTTGGCCTCGTTAAATAAAAAAGTATGTTTTTCGTTAATGGCATGAAAGGCTAATTCTGACGCTGCTGAACGAGAAGCACGAACAGAGGCTTCGTGTTGATTTACACGGATATTAAGAGAAAACCGCGTGGAACCCTGATAAGACGAGTCGCAATCACCGCAAGAAATGTTGTATACTAGATCATTAATTTGTGTTGCGAACGCCGAAAGAACCGAGCGATTGTTCAGTATAGTGTGTAACTTCCGTATAGGCCTAGCTATAATTTTAAATTCGGTATCTTTAAAGAATCTGTTAAGCTGTTTGTGCCACTGTTCAACATATGGGACAGAAATAAAGTATTTTTTGATATTACTATTGTTGATTGGTGCAGTATTTTGTATCCTATCCTTAGCTTGTACCCTAATTCGATTTATAGTGTTAATGGGATAACCCCTGTTCAAGAATCTGCTAGTTAATATTTGTATTTCTGAGTCTAAAGCAGAATCCGTCGTTGAATATTTATAGGCATTTAGAAATTGATTAAAGATAATCGATCTTTTGTAGGTGAACGGGTGGTAGCTATTATAATGTAGAAGCATACCGGTGTTTGTGGGTTTTCGATAGATGCTAAATTGTATTTTGTTCGAGTCCCGGGTAAGCGTGAAATTTAGAAAGTTTAATGACTTAGTATCCGTATCTTCCCTTTCCAATGTAAATTTGAGTCTAGAATGAATATTGTTAAACGAATGTAAAATATCTTGGATAGTACTACTATCGGTAATAACTAGAACATCGTCTAAATACCTCCCATAGTATGTGATACGGGGACGAAAAGGTGTCAAATGTATCTGCTCAATCGTTGAGAGATAGATCTCTGACATTAAGCCACTCAGGCTCAAACCCATTGGTAATCCAAAAATTTGTTTGTACGCCTTGTCTCGAAAGGTGATGTAGTTAGCCTCAACTAATAGTTTAATTAAGTGAAAAATCTCCTTTATAGGCAGCTTCGTATAATTAATCGGTGTCGAGTTTTTATTTAACATATCCCAAATAATATCTAATGTGTATTCAACGTTTACATTCGTATATAATGATGTAACATCTAATGAGAATAAATTGTCATTGTCGCCGAGTCTACAGCCTTTAAGATTATTAAATAATGTATCGTAATTCTTAATCCCAAATTGTATAACCTGTCTAAAAGGCTTTATAATGTTATATACATGTGTGGCTAAGGCTGAAAATGCCGAGTTCCTGTAGGAAACAATAGGTCGAATCGGAAATCCAGGCTTGTGTAATTTTACCTGACCAAAAAGTGCAGGAATATTGTATGTTCTGGACTTCAATTCCTTCAACTGAACCATAGTAATGTAGTCGTTTTTACGATATGTGGTTAACGTTTTATTGTATTGATTTACCAAATTGGTAAACAGTGTCGGGTCCACTTCACAATAAGTGGAGCTATCAGATACAACTGAATCTAACTTATTAATATAATCATGTTTATCTAGTATTACCACTGTATCTCCTTTATCTGCCCTCTGTATAATAATGTCCTTATTTTCTCGAAGTTCTCGTAAAGCTGAACTGTCATGTGTATTCAATTTAGGAAGTCGTGTTTCTTTTATGTTATTCACTACTTGGTTAACTTGTTGAATAAATACATCTTTTTGTGGAACACTACGAAGTCCAAATTCAAAATCAATTACGCATTGTTTTTTTGGCAGCTTTCGAGGTGGTAAATTATAATTTAATCCTTTGGATAAAAGTGAAATCTGGTCCTGCGATAGTGTACACGAGGAAAGATTTGTAACCTGTTGATGTGTCGGTTCGTTGGATACTGGGTGAGGGGGTGTTCGTGAACTAGCCGACATATTCTGTGGTAGTGCGTTATGTGTCTGTGGGGGGGATGTCACCCAACTCGTGTGAATTTGGTCGCAAGCTCGCGACAATGTGTTAGAATTCGTATGAACGTGTCTTGAACTATTCGATAATGTTTGCAACTTATTAACGTGTCTGTTTTTTATTTCTGAGGCTTGTGCTTCCCGTCGCAAATCTATGGAGGTCTTCAATACAGACCAATCGTTCGGATGTAGATAATTTTTTAATTTATCGCGAAGCTTCCTAACCTGGGAAAGGTATTTTTGTTTATCCGAATATCGAGATTTTAAGGCAAGCTTAACAATATTACGTGATGTCGCCAGTGATAGTTGTTTTATGCCTGAAATTTTTTGATTTAAATTCACCCTGGCAAACTTCGGAACGATGTTGTTTTGAAGGCAATATTTTAGGAAAGAAATATGGTAACTTTTGGCCGAGTACCTTAGTGTAGATTTAATGTAATTTTGTACCAAGCCATTCAAAAAATCTCCCATAATTGTGTGTATCGATTGTATACTACTGGAGAGACAGGAAGTGAATGAAATAGTCAATAAGAGTATGAAAATTAATTAGATAGTATGAATCAGAGCTGTAATACTCAATATGTTCTACGTTGATAATGATATTAGTAAATTAATAAGAGGAGTTTACCTCAATATAGTACGTGGAACACTTCCGTATGATACCCTCCAGAAATTAAAACGGAAAAAACGAAAAAATCGACAACTTACCGGTACATTAAAGTAAAATATAAATAATTAAAGTAAATTATAAATAATTAAATAATCAATTTAACACAATTCAAAATCAATTCAAAACAATTAAAATTCAAATTAACGCAATTAAAAGAATCTAACGAAAATATTCAAAAC
The DNA here is from genome assembly GCF_048544385.1 of Mastigoproctus giganteus. NCBI lineage: Eukaryota > Metazoa > Arthropoda > Arachnida > Uropygi > Thelyphonidae > Mastigoproctus > Mastigoproctus giganteus. The sequence continues at coordinate 35,638,112 of NC_143580.1, read as the reverse complement.
GATTTTCCTTCCTGAAGCTGACAATGCTTTTCGACCGACTGTCGTGATCACAGGAATGAAAATTATCGAATCAGGCTAAACCTGCAACTTAAATAGTGATTATGTGTCTTCGCGCATGCGCGTAAAGGTCCACGCATCGGTGATCAAATATGGCCGCCGAACATTAACAGAATTCTCGTGTAATTTAATTTCAACGGTTTCTGCAATTTCATGCCATTAACGAAAAACACTTTTTTATTTAACGAGGCCAAAATACTTAACGTTCAACGTAATTATACGCGACTATTAATTGCAGAAACCGTTGAAATTAAATTACACGAGAATTCTGTTAATGTTCGGCGGCCATATTTGATCTCCGATGCGTGGACCTTTACGCGCATGCGCGAAGACACATAATCACTATTTAAGTTGCAGGTTTAGCCTGATTCGATAATTTTCATTCCTGTGATCACGACAGTCGGTCGAAAAGCATTGTCAGCTTCAGGAAGGAAAATCGTTTTGAATATTTTCGTTAGATTCTTTTAATTGCGTTAATTTGAATTTTAATTGTTTTGAATTGATTTTGAATTGTGTTAAATTGATTATTTAATTATTTATAATTTACTTTAATTATTTATATTTTACTTTAATGTACCGGTAAGTTGTCGATTTTTTCGTTTTTTCCGTTTTAATTTCTGGAGGGTATCATACGGAAGTGTTCCACGTACTATATTGAGGTAAACTCCTCTTATTAATTTACTAATATCATTATCAACGTAGAACATATTGAGTATTACAGCTCTGATTCATACTATCTAATTAATTTTCATACTCTTATTGACTATTTCATTCACTTCCTGTCTCTCCAGTAGTATACAATCGATACACACAATTATGGGAGATTTTTTGAATGGCTTGGTACAAAATTACATTAAATCTACACTAAGGTACTCGGCCCAAAGTTACCATATTTCTTTCCTAAAATATTGCCTTCAAAACAACATCGTTCCGAAGTTTGCCAGGGTGAATTTAAATCAAAAAATTTCAGGCATAAAACAACTATCACTGGCGACATCACGTAATATTGTTAAGCTTGCCTTAAAATCTCGATATTCGGATAAACAAAAATACCTTTCCCAGGTTAGGAAGCTTCGCGATAAATTAAAAAATTATCTACATCCGAACGATTGGTCTGTATTGAAGACCTCCATAGATTTGCGACGGGAAGCACAAGCCTCAGAAATAAAAAACAGACACGTTAATAAGTTGCAAACATTATCGAATAGTTCAAGACACGTTCATACGAATTCTAACACATTGTCGCGAGCTTGCGACCAAATTCACACGAGTTGGGTGACATCCCCCCCACAGACACATAACGCACTACCACAGAATATGTCGGCTAGTTCACGAACACCCCCTCACCCAGTATCCAACGAACCGACACATCAACAGGTTACAAATCTTTCCTCGTGTACACTATCGCAGGACCAGATTTCACTTTTATCCAAAGGATTAAATTATAATTTACCACCTCGAAAGCTGCCAAAAAAACAATGCGTAATTGATTTTGAATTTGGACTTCGTAGTGTTCCACAAAAAGATGTATTTATTCAACAAGTTAACCAAGTAGTGAATAACATAAAAGAAACACGACTTCCTAAATTGAATACACATGACAGTTCAGCTTTACGAGAACTTCGAGAAAATAAGGACATTATTATACAGAGGGCAGATAAAGGAGATACAGTGGTAATACTAGATAAACATGATTATATTAATAAGTTAGATTCAGTTGTATCTGATAGCTCCACTTATTGTGAAGTGGACCCGACACTGTTTACCAATTTGGTAAATCAATACAATAAAACGTTAACCACATATCGTAAAAACGACTACATTACTATGGTTCAGTTGAAGGAATTGAAGTCCAGAACATACAATATTCCTGCACTTTTTGGTCAGGTAAAATTACACAAGCCTGGATTTCCGATTCGACCTATTGTTTCCTACAGGAACTCGGCATTTTCAGCCTTAGCCACACATGTATATAACATTATAAAGCCTTTTAGACAGGTTATACAATTTGGGATTAAGAATTACGATACATTATTTAATAATCTTAAAGGCTGTAGACTCGGCGACAATGACAATTTATTCTCATTAGATGTTACATCATTATATACGAATGTAAACGTTGAATACACATTAGATATTATTTGGGATATGTTAAATAAAAACTCGACACCGATTAATTATACGAAGCTGCCTATAAAGGAGATTTTTCACTTAATTAAACTATTAGTTGAGGCTAACTACATCACCTTTCGAGACAAGGCGTACAAACAAATTTTTGGATTACCAATGGGTTTGAGCCTGAGTGGCTTAATGTCAGAGATCTATCTCTCAACGATTGAGCAGATACATTTGACACCTTTTCGTCCCCGTATCACATACTATGGGAGGTATTTAGACGATGTTCTAGTTATTACCGATAGTAGTACTATCCAAGATATTTTACATTCGTTTAACAATATTCATTCTAGACTCAAATTTACATTGGAAAGGGAAGATACGGATACTAAGTCATTAAACTTTCTAAATTTCACGCTTACCCGGGACTCGAACAAAATACAATTTAGCATCTATCGAAAACCCACAAACACCGGTATGCTTCTACATTATAATAGCTACCACCCGTTCACCTACAAAAGATCGATTATCTTTAATCAATTTCTAAATGCCTATAAATATTCAACGACGGATTCTGCTTTAGACTCAGAAATACAAATATTAACTAGCAGATTCTTGAACAGGGGTTATCCCATTAACACTATAAATCGAATTAGGGTACAAGCTAAGGATAGGATACAAAATACTGCACCAATCAACAATAGTAATATCAAAAAATACTTTATTTCTGTCCCATATGTTGAACAGTGGCACAAACAGCTTAACAGATTCTTTAAAGATACCGAATTTAAAATTATAGCTAGGCCTATACGGAAGTTACACACTATACTGAACAATCGCTCGGTTCTTTCGGCGTTCGCAACACAAATTAATGATCTAGTATACAACATTTCTTGCGGTGATTGCGACTCGTCTTATCAGGGTTCCACGCGGTTTTCTCTTAATATCCGTGTAAATCAACACGAAGCCTCTGTTCGTGCTTCTCGTTCAGCAGCGTCAGAATTAGCCTTTCATGCCATTAACGAAAAACATACTTTTTTATTTAACGAGGCCAAAATACTTAACGTTCAACGTAATTATACGCGACTATTAATTGCAGAAACCGTTGAAATTAAATTACACGAGAATTCTGTTAATGTTCGGCGGCCATATTTGATCTCCGATGCGTGGACCTTTACGCGCATGCGCGAAGACACATAATCACTATTTAAGTTGCAGGTTTAGCCTGATTCGATAATTTTCATTCCTGTGATCACGACAGTCGGTCGAAAAGCATTGTCAGCTTCAGGAAGGAAAATCGTTTTGAATATTTTCGTTAGATTCTTTTAATTGCGTTAATTTGAATTTTAATTGTTTTGAATTGATTTTGAATTGTGTTAAATTGATTATTTAATTATTTATAATTTACTTTAATTATTTATATTTTACTTTAATGTACCGGTAAGTTGTCGATTTTTTCGTTTTTTCCGTTTTAATTTCTGGAGGGTATCATACGGAAGTGTTCCACGTACTATATTGAGGTAAACTCCTCTTATTAATTTACTAATATCATTATCAACGTAGAACATATTGAGTATTACAGCTCTGATTCATACTATCTAATAGTATTTTACAACATTATTTGAATAAATCATTATGAATACATAAATGTTACATGAGTGAATATAAATAGATAAATAGTCAAAAACGAATACTTGTGGTGTAGTGGTTATCATATCCGCCTAACACGCAGACGGTCCCAGGTTTGATACCTGGCAAGTACAGTCCCGAATTTTCATAACCCCACGGGTTGGCATTTGGTGAGTATGGGCTTGAAACACCTAGGGTTCTGAGCTGGATATTATTTATTAGATATAATAATAATATAGTCAAACAATCACATGACTAATACATGAGGGTGACATTTAAGGAATAATTTCAGTTCAACGACATAGTATATGACAATATTACATAAATGCATATTATGAATATATACAGAGCCGTGCCGAGGGTGAGGCCAACGAGGCTCTTGCCTCAGATTAAAAGCTGAAAGGAGTGCCAAAAGAAAGATTAAATAATTGCCAACGTTGCCATAATTAACAGTAGGGTGCAATTTTTCATTCTTGGCTCGGCACGGCCCCGAATATATAAACAGGAGGGAAATAGTCACATGATTAATTAGTAAGACCTTTCTTTTGCCCATTGTCGATCTGGTCGTTTGGCAGGATAGTGTATACCCAATGCACAATCTCAGTCTGGTAGTCCTTTTCTTTGTAAAATCGAAATATTGAACTTCCTTGAATAAGCAACGGTCTTCTCCATTGGCGAAGCGTTGCTCATTGGAGATGTGCAATATCAGGGCAACTCGTTGTGAAGGCATAATACAGTAATACAGTATATCAAAACTAATACAGTTTTGATATACTGTATTACTGTATATCAAAATACAGTATATCAAATAAAATGAAATACAGTATATCAAAACAGTATATAGATAAAGTGAAATTTTTTGTAATAGTTTTTTAATTAGTTTTAAGCCGCATAATAAAAAAAATGCCTAAACGTAAATGTGTTTTCAAAGAGGAGTTCTAGAAAGAATGTAGTTTTTTAAAAAAGGGAAGACACGAAAATGAGGCTGCATGAAGAATGTGCTCATGTTTTATCAACATAAGTCACGGTGGGAGACGTGATATCAAAGATCACGTTAATTCTAAAAAACACGCAATCAAATTTCAAGCAACTGCATCATCATACAAATTGGAACACTTCTTTGTTCAAAGAAAATTCAAATGAACATGACAAGGCAGCCAACTTACAATGGCACATCATTTAAAAAGTGCAGGCCACAAGTGGGGTTAATAAGTAGGCCACTCCTGATATAGATTATAGAGTATAAAATATACTCTCGCTCATTGACATTATTTCCTAGCATTGAACGCATTTAAAAATTTTTGAAGGTTTGGAATCTTGTTTTTTTTTTTTTTCATCTGAAAAAAAGCCTTCCATTTTAATTGAGAAATTTTTAATTATTCATTGGGAGAAGCATATTTGTGGACTGCCCACAGCTTTCTCAGTTTCTCCAATAAGCACATATTAAAAATTAAAAAAATATATATTTTTTAGAGGTTAAAATAATTGTTGAAGAAACGATTAAGATGTTAGATAATCGAATACCTGACCAATTTCTGCCATTTGAGGCTATAAAAATTATTCAGTGTGATATAGAAAGCTGAAGAGTTCATAAGTTTATTAACAATCAAATTATAGATTTTTTTATTTGATGGCTAAAAATTATTTAAAAAATTGGGCAAAACCCCTTGAACAATTCCAATTCTTAAACTGGATGCTAATTAAAAACATTCCAAAATGGGAGGATATAGCAAATTCTCCAGAATCATTTGAAAAAAATTGAAATGAAGTTTGATGAAAATTTATTATATGATCAGTTTGGCATTTTAAAAAAAAATTCTTTAAACAAAGTCGAAAATAATAAAGAATGGAATACACTGAGTTATGTTGAAAAATGGACAACATTACTTAAAAATACGAATTCCTTGATTATGTTCATATTTATTTGCAATTCTGGGTCAAAGCTGGCTGCTAGCGAATATTTTCTCCCATTATTAGTCTTCTGGGTAATTTTTACCCGGTAAGTTTTAACTTACTTATTCTATACTTTTTGCTCTATCCACAGAGCTGAAATTTGCAATAGCTGGAGCAAGAACTGTTGGATAGAGTAGAGAATATAGAAATAATTAGTTAGTTCCAGGATGGTAATTTGAAGCCAAGCCTGACAAAAACGTTAAAAATGGATGGTACTGAAGCAGGGAATACAATGAACCAGAGGCGGGCCGTCCTGAGGGAGCCATGCACCCGGGCACCTGAAAAATTGAAACTTACATACATATATGAAGGAAAATTTTAAGGGGGGGCGCCAAATTGCAATTGGCACCCAAGTGCCACATACCCTAGGAACACCTCTGCAATGGACTGATCACTGACGAGCATAACAGGTTAGAGAGAAGTACAGTTAATGCAATTATTACATGTGTTTTTAATTTGAGGGACCTAAACTTCAGATTTTAAGAATAAAATTAAAAATAACAAAGATCTGTTAAGTGCTCTGCTAAATATATTAATAAAAAAAGTTTTCATATTTATCAGATAAATTTGTTGTTCAAATTTAAGAATTGTATTCTATTTTTGTTAATTCTACGTTTTGAAACTAAAAATGAAAAAAAAAAGTCTTTTTTTTTTTTTATTAAAACAAAATTCCCCCACATTTTTTTCTGAGAGATGGACCCCCCTCCACCAATAACATCAACACAGCATAAGTGTCCCAGTTTTGTGTTCTAATATGGACACCCTAGCCACAGAGTGATTCAAAATATTGATTAAAGAAATTTATATAAAAAAAAAAAAAAACTTGTTACATAAATTAATCATGTGGGACTGATTCAAATGCATTTGTTGAAATGCAAATAAACAATGCTGAAATTATTTCCTAAATCCAGCTCACGAGTGACCTTGTCAAAATAGCTAACTAGATTTGTTAAACATATTTTTCCCTTTACAATACCGTGCTATGTATCCTTCAAAATTCCATTTCTATCTAAATGATCCTGAATTCTGCCCTTGATCATTGCTTCTATGATTAATGAAGAAGAGCCAAACAGACGAAGGCTTGGAGGACACTGAAGAAAATCTATTGCCAGGAAATAAAAAAACCTTGCACAGTACTGCTTTGTCTTATATGCAGAGCAAGAAGACATTGTTCTTGACAACAAGATGATGTTCAGCTTAATTTATGTTCTGCCATCCATTCAGTTATGCAAAGAAACAAAATTCTTTAATTTACTTTTTCAATAAATAGAAATTTTTTAGGAAACCTTTTGTTGCAGAATATGTGTAGACCTGCAGTTTAGTGAAGTATTTACATTCGATTAAAATTAAGCAGTTATCAACGTAATCTTTGACAGAAGTTTTTAATCCTTAGATGCGATTCAGTTGCCGGCCCTCGGACATTGTCTGGGGTGCCCATTAACTGGAATATTTTTTTAGCTTTCTTATACAGTAGTGGCAAGGTCTGCTTTAGGATAGAGTAACAGGGGAAATTGTCCCAGGCACTAAGGGAAGGGAAACACTGTGAAGCTCAATGATTTTTTTTTATATGATTGTTATACAGGGGGTTCCCGGTATTTGAGTATTCATTATCCTAGGATTTGAAAATTAAAGAATTAAAGCTGAACAAGTGTTTGGTCAATTTTCCCTTGAGAAAATTGACCAAACATTTGAGTATTTTTTGCGAGAACAATCTTCTTCATGATCATGCAACAAAAGTTAAGTGCAAAGTTAAAGACAACGAAATTCTACGACACAATTTTATCTGAAAAAATAGTGCAAAAAAAACAATTATGGATTCATTCTTTATTCGTGCAACTGAAAAATAGTGTAACTTCAATAAACTTTTTAGCCTTACATTGTGCAATGTATTATAATAAAAAAAAAAATGTCTAATAAAATAATTTTCTCATTTTTCAGTTCCTTCATCTATTTTTTAATATGTACAGTACAAGTACATAATAAACATTACTATATATAATATCAGTGCAAATAGAGTACACCATAGACAACTCTTAAAGAAAAACTATGGTAGTAGTGTGAAAGGCATCATCTGTATTTCATATTGTGCTCATCCTGCACAATGAGTTGCCCATGCATTGCACTACCTTGTATAAATAATGCTTCTCTGGTAGAGAAGACTATTGTCACTAATTCTTGGTGGGCACCGTTTCAAAGCTAGTAGGCCTTTCATTGGTTGGTGGGCAGGTACCCTGGTATTGCAAACATGACAACCCAGTTGTCAAGTTAATCACACAATATGAAAAGCCAACTAGCTTTGAAATGGTGCCGTCTGGGTGGTGGTGCCCACCGAGAATAACAATACTCTTCTCTATTAGTGAAGCGTTATTTATTCGAGGTAGTGCAATACTTGGTGACTTGTTGTGAATGATGAGATAGAGATGAAATGATGCCTTTCGCACTACTACCATAGTTTTTCTCTACACCGATATTATATAGATATAGAATTTTGAACTCTTAAAATATTATGCCTAGTTGCATTTAGTTCATAATAACCATCATAATAAACATTACAAAAATTTTTCCCCCGTTTTAAGTGGAATTTTCTGGAACCAATTATCCTCGGATAACGAGGATTCCCTGTATTTTAAATGGTACTCAATGGGAAAGTTGCAGTAACAGTATAAAAACTATATGTTATCACACACAAAAAAAGTTGAGTCGATTCGTGAGGGTTCTGGTATTAGACATGAAGCACAGTGCCTAGCAAATCAATTAATGGACTTTCTAATTAATTTCTAAATTTGTTACTGTATGTACATGACATTTTATTTCAAGTAAATATTGTATTGATGCAAAACCTTTCATTAGATATCACAACTGTAATGTCTTTTCTTAAGTTTCTTCAAGTATGTGTCTTGAAGAAACTTAAGAAATACAACTTGTTGCAAGATGTTCAGCAACTCATCTAGACATAGTAATGCATGAATTCCCATTTATCTGCAGTCAGTCTGAATTAAGATACATTGAATAGCTGGTTTATGAGTTTGGCCACATTTTAAAATTTGTGATTTTACCAAGCGGCAAATCTGCATCAAATTTTGTTTTAAATTAGGGAAAAATGCAACAGAAATCCAAAAATGTTGAAAACAGCTTTCAAAAAATGTTGTGTTGCACAAAGATTGTTCAATGGTTCATAAAGTTTAAAAAGGGCCAATTCTGAGGAAAGGATGAACCTTGCTCTGGCGGCCCTTTAACTTCTAAAACCAATGATTCAGTCACTCACATTTGTGATCTGACCAGGAGTGACTGATGTTTAACTATCCATTAAGTTACTAGTGAAATTGGTATTTCTTATGGAACACGTCAATTAATTTTAATACACGAGTTGAGAATGCAACATGTTATAGTCAAGTTTGTGTCTTGCATCCTCAGTAATAATCATAGGGTAGCAAGTTCTGAAGTCAGAAATTTTGTAATTGTGCTGCTGCTGACTCATTTTGTTTCTTCCATCGTTACTGGTGAAAAATCATAGGTATGTGGCTATGACCCAGAAACAAAAGCCCAGACCTTTCTGTGGAAGACACTGTCTTGCCCAAGGCCCAAAAAAAAGAAGCATAATCTAAATGAAATGCAAAGATCATGCATACAGTATTTTTTAACTCATACAGCATTATTCATTATGGGTTTCTGTATTGTAAAAGAGTGAACCAGGAACACCACAAAACAGTTCTACTGCAATTGCACAATACCGTTCAGAGAAAACATCTGAAAAATGGGCTTCAGGAAATGGGTACCTATATTAGGACAATGCCCCTGTACACTCAATGCTTTCCTTTCAAGAATTTATTGAACACTCAGCTGTGGTCCTCCATCTGCCATGCCCAGTGGATTTGGCTTCCTGCAATATTTTGTTTCCCAAGCTTAAAGCTCCCTTGTAAAATATTTGGTCTCTCAAGGGAGCAATAAGTGAGGAAATTATTCAGAATATGAGATAGGAACTATCAGAAATTACAAAACTAGTTTGTAATTACATTACTAGTTTGTTAGAAAGGCTTTTAAGATAACCAAATGACATTTATGAGCAGTATATACATAATTAAATGTGAGAATGTACACAGTTGGGTTCTATGAGATGATTTAGAATGTAAACAGCAAGCTATTGATCATGTTGGATACGATCCTAGGATAACAGATCTTAGCATACAGCCAAGTTTTGAAGCAGACATAAAAGTATGAGGATTGAATAATTCACCACCAGAGTGAAGGTAACAGATCCACTTCTCTGAGAAACATTAAACATTATTTTGGAACATCATCTAGCATTGAGAAAAACCAGTAGTAACCAATTAAGAAGTAGGATTACATGTAAGTCCCTCCCACTCCCCAACTATTTTACATCATGTACAGCAACTTCAGTGTGCAAGGATAAACCAACTCAAATTTTAAATTGTAGATTATCTTTAGTGATGGGTTATGGTTCTAGTGTTGAATCCAGGGGGATGAGTTTCACCCCTGGTGGAATAAAATTTCCCCCCCCCACCCAGTGAAAAATAGTAATTTTTATTTTAATATTTCTTCAAAGACCTCTGACATTGAAATTTACACTACATATCTTGAAATTTAAGCCACATTTTTTGTTTAATTTTAATTGAAATTTTCTTTTTACTGCACTCTTTAGGAGCCATATTATTAGTTTACACAATGTTGTAATCATAAAACATGAGCTCAATAAATTTATGTCAAATAAAAGCAACACAAAAAATCACGGCAACTAAGTGTGGTACTCGTTAAGTGATAAACAGCAAAAAATAAATCACTAAAATTCAAAAGACACAAAATTCTCAAAATAATTAAATAGGCAATATTTCTGGCTGCACAAATTGTAACTAAAAGCCACTATTCAAGTGTCAGCATTTTATTTTCACACAAACCCTTTCACACAAACCATCTCTTGATAGCATTTCACACAAATGATCTACTTGCGACTAATTCTTTGTGTACATCAAACAAGACCGACTAGATCGCAGGCCGCGAATAGGGTCACCTGAATTGGTCCTATTGTAATTAGAAAGTTTCCCACAGTTTTCAGGGAGAGGACTAAACGATGTCTGGGCAGAGAGAGAGCAGTGTACTGCAGCCACTAATTCTATAGTTTTCAGATTCCCTTTGTTTTTTTTCACAGCAAGAGTCTACTTGTGGCTAATTCTTGCTTTGTATACCGCAAATAAGACGGTTTGGTCACAGCCTGTACACAATACATTTTATAATCTTTTTATTATATACACTGTGCTGCCACTTTATTACGTACACTTACCTAGTAGCGTGTTGAGCCTCCTTTAGCCTTCAAAACAGCCTGAATTCGTCTAGGCATGGATTGAACAAGATGCTGAAAACGTTGTGCAGGAATGGAGTACCATGCAGACATGAGTGTGTCATGCACTTCCTTGAGATTCGACTGAGGTGTAAGCCTGCAGTGAATAGCCCTTTCCAGCTCATCCCAAAGATGTTCAATAGGATTGAGATCCGACGACTGAGCGGGCCACTACAGCAAAGAAAAGTCAGTCATGTTCCTGGAACCATTCCATAGTGATTCGGGCTTTGTGAACTGGCGCATTATCCTACTGGAAGTAACCATCTGACTGAGGATAAACTGTCAACATGAACGGATGCACTTGGTCAGCAACAATGTTTAGGCACGATGTGGCATTCAGAAGTGAATCCATTATCTTCCAGCAGAATAATGCACCTATGGGTATCAATGGACCCAACATGTGCCATGAAAACATTCCCCACACCATAATACTGCCCCGACCACCTTGCACAGTAGTCGTGAGATATGATGGGTGCATGGATTCATGTTGTTTTCACCAAATTCTGAGCCTTCCATCAACAAGATGCACCAGGAACTTTGACTCGTCAGACCAAGCAACTGTTTTCCAATCCTCGATAGTATAGTCCGTGCTGGTGTTGCTGTGCCCACAGGAGGTGTGCTCTCTTGTTCTTCATTGATAACAAAGGTATGCGATGTGGCCGTCAGCTGTTGTAGCCCATTCGTGACAAAGTGCAACTAGTGGTCCATTGCGATATTTTGTTCTGCGCACCAAGGTTGTATTCTGACATGATGTGCAACATTGTGGCCAGTCTGTTTGCTTGCACAATTCTAGCCATCCTCCTCTGACCTCTCTCTCATCAACAAGCAATTTTCTTCTACAGGAGTGCCGCTGAGAGGATGTTTTCGGTTCGTTGCACCATTCTCAATACACCCTTGAAACTGTGGTGCGTGAAAAGTTCAGGTGAACTGCCGTTTCAGAGATGCTTTGGCCAGCACATCTTGCACATACTACCATGTCACGTTCGAAGTCCGTTAGATCACTCCTTTTCTCCATTCTTGCTATGGTTTGTACGCTTAACTGATACTAGAAAGGTTGTTCTGCTGCACTTATATCCACAACTGTGGTCATGTTACTTGCAATGTTGTGGGACAAACCATTTGTGTGCACGGCAGGGGTGTACCTAATAAAGTGGCAGCACAGTGTAATTGTAATATCTGTACTGTAATATTGCAAGATTGCATGAAGGTATGCTTAGAAGGCCCGAATGAGTTATCAGAAAAATTAATAAATGAAGTGATTGATACATATGCAAAGGAGAATGAGATTATTATAATCCTTGCATGTTTGTTTATAATTTGTATGTTTTTTTTTTTGTGAATTTTCATCAGTGATTTTCATATTGTTTAACTGATTATTGTCAGTAATGTGGTTTTTTGTGAACTGACTATTAATATTTAGATGTTAAATAATAAATATTTCCTTTTGTTTTCTCATATTCTCTTATTATAACATTCATAAATATACAGATTTGTTTGTAACATATACAAACAAATGTAACATATTTGTATATGTTACAAACAAATGTACAGTATTGTAAATATTAAATAATAAAAAATAGACACACATACTATGTGTACCTCCCAAAGTTTACATTCTACCCCCAGCACCCAGTGCAAACACTCTGGATTCAATGCTACATGGTTCTGTCTGGGGAACAATAACAAACAGATTCATGTGTAATTCCTTCCTGTATTCAAAGGCATACAAATTGAACACCAGGAATCATGACATAGGGTGCTATTTGCTTTGAAGATATATCTTCTTTACTAAATTTTTGTTTTTCAAGGTAACTTCATAGTTCTATATTACATTTAAACTATACTTATACATGCCCTTTTGCCATTTCTCCAACAGTTGATAACCCCTTATTCCAACCAATGGTAGAATTAGGTAACTGGTGACCTGGCACACATTTTGTGGACCCTAAAATTAGGTTGTGGGATGGGCAGGCAATGTTTTAGTGTATTGGAACCACACTGTTATGCCTTGTTAAATGTGGCCTCTATCCAACAGGACAGTGTTCAGCCCTCTACTGTCATCAGATAACTTCTCTGCAATGTGAAAATGCTTCCCAACCTGAATTCCTCCTATTGAACTAATCTGAAACATAATGGGAGGGCAGCTTTCTATCTCAACCAGGTCAAAAAATGATTTTAAGAGGTTGCTTAACCAATGCACAGATGATTATTATTCAAGAATATATCATATACCTTTGATATAATGCCACAATTTATAATGGCTTGCATTGCTGGCAGAGGAGGTCTTACTTCATACTAATGTATGACGATTTTTCCATGTTAAATAAAGATCTTTTGTTCTGGTCATTTTCCCTTCACGGTTATTTATCAATATACCAAAATTCAGACAAACCAATACTAAGGTGAGGCACTTTTTTCTTAAGCATATAGAGAGTATTTCAAATAAAAGGCACCAGGATTTATCTTGCTTATTTTTAGCATTGACCTATTTGTTGTCTTCAATTTTTTTTTTGTCACATTTTAAGTGAAATTTTTGAATTTGTTGTTAAAATTGGACTAAGTATAAACATTTAGATTTTATGATTTCTAAATTAAAAATTTGTCCAATTTACTTTTTTTTTTTTTTCACCCAGCAGAAAAGCTGTATCCTATCTTTGGTTTAGTCTAAAAATACATCAGTGTAGTTCTGAAATTAACATAAACCAAATGAATTTGAAGAAAAAAACAAAACAAATACAATGATTGTATTTGTTTTGTTTGAGTTTGCTCTTAATTACATATTTGTCTGGCATTTTGTATACTGTCCCCACATGCTACAACCATTATGTTATTATTGTTGTTTTCTTTTTCAAATAAAATGGTTTACACTTTTCAGAAATATAGTGATGTTCTTAGAACTAAGCCAAGAATGGGGAACAACTTTCTCCTCTGAGAAAAAAAGCACTGATCAAGAAAAATTTTAATTTAGAAATCATCAAATTTAAATGGTAACATGCACTCAAAATTTTCAGTCCGAATATAAAAAAAAAAAAAAAAAAATCAAGGCAAAAACTAAAAATAAATGGGATAAACCCTCCATGCCTTTTAATTGAAGCACCCTGTATATATTTATATAATTTTTAAATTGTGGTGTAGTAATACAAAATGCTTGTTTTGTATTACTTGTTTTGTATTACATAAACGTTAATTAATGTTTATGTTCCAGCTGATGAAGAGTCCCTCAGACTTGAAAGCCACTTTTTGTTTTATTTTTTAATTTATTCCATCCATTTACCTTAATTTGTACCTGTAGTATTAACACCAATTAATTATTTTTGGTTAACTACTGAGGGAGTAGAACTGTATCAAAATTTTACACTTTTCAACATCCACAATGAAAAAAAAAAAAAAAAAAATTTTATTCCATGTCCTGGTTATAACTGTGCCCCTTCTCACAGTGATGCATCATGCCTTATACCAGCACTTTCCAAACTTTTTTAGTAAAGAAACACTTTTCATCTCACAATATATTTATGGAACACAAGTTTAGCAGGAGCCAAAGAACTGTTTGTTAATATTTTATTACATGTGCCGCACTGTACATCAGGAGCATCTTTATTTCCAACACATGTAAAGCCAAAATTCAAATAACTCTCATCATACTTTCATTTTGGTCTTTTATTAGTTGTTTCCTGTTTTTCACTTTGGATTTTTGGGGAACAAAAGTCTGCGATTGTTCATTGTTCAAGTGTGACGATATTATGTTCGTTTTCATTGACCACAGTTACAATACTAGAAGCACTGTACTTGCTTCTTGTTTTAAAGTTCCTTTTTTCAACAAATCCATGGTCATTTATTTTAATAATAACATTTCGAAATACTGATAATTATCAAAAAAAATTTATACAAGGAAGTGAGTTTAGTTATAACAGCAGTTCGCTTCCCCCTCTCCTTCAACCCGTGTACTCCAGGCTAAATCGCATATGAATGGCATATTAGATCACTAAATCGCTACTTTTTTTGTATATGTCATTACCTGTACATATTTCTCTATGCAAAAGCCTGCCAAAATAAAGTGTTCTGTGGTCTATTTGATTATTATTAGTCTGTGCCAGTATATTAATAACTGAAAAAAAAAAATAATAATAATGTTAAAAATTATAATAATAGAAAAGCGGTGTACGCTACAAATATGCAAAATTTATTATTATTATTTTATTATTTTTTTTTGTTTTTAATTATTAATTACGATTTTTCACAGAACACTTGTTCATGGAACACTACTGTTCCGTGGAACACAGTTTGGGAAACTTTGCCTTATAGTTTGGTCAAAGAGGATTTTGGTGGTTATGCTGAAAGAAACTTAAGTAAATAAACAAGATGCAGAAAAAAAATCTTAGGGTTTACCCAAAGTATAGGCAAATACCACTGGTAACTGTGTCTTAGGGGAAGCAATATGTCAAAAGGTATTAGTAAAAATATTTTTACAATTATCTTTGGTTTAAGGTATTTTTACTTATACCTTGGAGCAAAGACTAGAGTTATGATTCTGTTCTCTGCACCAGGTGATATGCATTGCTGGGAAAGAGCTTAAGCTCACTTGTAGCTGTAAAACCACAGCAGCACATTCTATGAAATATTTTTCTAATGGTTGTTTTGGACCTCTTATTACAATTCTGTCAACTATCTTGCACATTAACTTGTTTAAGTTGTTGTTGGCGCATCGGCTTCTGTGGCTATAATGCAAATTTGTTTAAGAGTGCCTTTGCAAAATCCTCTCACTATTTGTTTCAACTGTTGAACTGCTCTGGGGATCATTAATGGTTGTCTACCTAGCTTGAGATGAATGGTTGCATTACCTTCTGTCTTCATAATCTTTTCAACAGTTGGTTTCGGGTCTCCCACTCTTTCTGCTCTCTGGTAAATGGATATGTATGCTATGTGACAAATCTACTGACATCTCTTTTGAAGGAATCTAGGTTCTTTCTCATCCCATTCTATTTCATATATTTGCCACTGAGCGTACATGTGTTCCTTATGAAATTAGCTAATACTTTCCTGAATATTACGGCAGTGGTAAAATATGTGGAGTAATAAACCATGCTGCACATTGCAGGCACCTGTGTGTGGCCATATGTGGTGTTTGTCCTGTGAATAATTTCAGCCAGACTGTACTGCATTAATGAAATTTCATGGTATCATGATAAATGTATGTCAGCATGAAAATGCCTAATATCATAAAGTATAGTCAGTAGATGTGACTTAAGGAGAATGTGGTCAACCAGACATTTCCAGTCCAGATCTAAATCTGATTGAACAACTCAGATGTTTTGGGATTTAATTTTTCAACTGAGATCCAAAACAAAATTCCCCAGATGAAGCAGAGAACTAGTCACAGCATTATGGGAGAAGTGGATCTAAATCACAGGCTTTGGTACCATCATACCAAAAATTTTTGGAAAGCATCTCCAAAGGGTTATTGATGCCATTAAAAGTCCATGGAGATCGTACTTTATTTTAAAATTTTCTTTTTCCTAACCAGATGTTTTCTTCGTTTGGTGTCCTAATACATGTTGGTGGATAGTATAGATTATGCATGTATCATCTACGTTAGAGCCCAATTTCTCCTGTCTAAAACAAATATGTCAGTTAAAAAAATTTTCCCATTAAAATTTTAAATAACTTTTAAATTTAAATATGCAGATTACACATTCTAAAGCTTTTTAGCAAATTATTTACAAAGTAATTAACAGTCTATGTTGAATTATTTTACAGTTGTAAAAGAAATCTGTCTTTGAATTCAAAATTAATTCACAGGAAACCATTTAGGTATTAATTTAGTTATTCATAAAGCCTCAAAAAAAAAAAAAAAAAGGAACATATGAATTTATGGCGAAGATGATTACATATTTATATATGTACATAAATTTCTTTTTGTTATTTATCTGTTTCATCTTGTGTACTACAAGAAGCTCTAAGCATGAATATTTCTTCCCAGTTTTCATACATGAAAGGATATTGATTTGGAGGCATCCTATTTAATCCAAGAGTTTCAGAGCCAGAAGGTTTATTCCAACAGGTATCACACATAAGTGGTTTTTCATTTGTGCTGATCATCATATCTAATCCAATGTGTCCTGAATATGAAAACTTCTTTCCACAGTTCTCACATGTTAAAGGTTTTACATTTGTGTGAACTTTATAATGTCGCGTAAGAGTTCCTGGACGTGAAAATTTTTTCCCACAGGTTTCACATTCAAAAGGTTTTTCATTGGTATGAATCCTTCGGTGAACTACAAGATGTCCTGAGTGCAAAAATTTCTTCCCACAAGTTTCACACGAGTAAGGTTTTTCACTTGTATGAACCCTCGTGTGTACTACAAGATTTCCTGCATGTGAAAACTGTTTCCCACATATTTCACACGTAAAAGGTTTTTCATTTGTATGAACCCTCTTGTGTTCTACAAGACTCCCCGAATGAGAAAATTTCTTTCCACAAGTTTCACATGTATAGGGTTTCTCCTTTGTGTGAACTCTCTTATGAACTGAAAAATTTCCAGAATGTGAAAATTTCATCCCGCAGATTTCACATTTAAATGGTTTTTCATTAGTATGAATTCTTATATGCTGTGTTAGAGCCCCAGAGCGAGCAAATTTCTTTCCACAAATGTCACATGGGTAAGGTTTCTCATTTGTATGAATCCTACGATGTCTTGTTAGTATTCCAGATTTTGAAAATGTCTTCCCGCAGGTTTCACACAAATAGTTTCCCATTTGTTGAAATTGATATATCAAATATACACTGACAGGACAACAACTGATTTCAGAAATGTGTTATTTACAACACTGGGAGAGTAGGCTCATGTAAAAACTTTTTTTAAGTTGTACATTTTTACCACTTTTAATAGCTTTAAAAAAAAATTAAAAAGAATAATAAACTAGTTGCTTTCTGTATGACTATGTAATAGAGTTTAAAAACATCTAATTTATCACGTAAAGCATTATACTGTCAAATATTAATACATATTCACCACTGTCAAATTCTAAATAACTTCTTCTCTGCTATACATCAGATATGTAAATTATCATATCTATTGATTAGTTAATAGCATCTACTGATGTAACTTTGATACATGTAAATAAGACAGTCTGTAACATTTGAAAGCAAAAATTATATAAAAAATATTCTTGCACGAAAAGTTTCTCATTTATCAATTTTTGGACACAACATATATGCTCAAGAAATATTCTTATGTGTGGCCATTAACATATTTTTGTTCAACATTTGAGCAAGTTAACGATGCTTTTCTTTCTCTTTAAAAGTGAAATTTGTTATTTCTCATATTTTTTGTGATGTTCTGATGTTGATCCATTTCAATTTGGAATAATTTTTTTCATACTTGCAAGGTGCTCGTGAAAAGAAAAACGAAATGATGCTGCTACAATTTTTTTTCAGGAAATGCCAAGTTGCAGCAATACCGTTTTGGTGGAAATCCTTTGTAAATAATAGCTTTCTGAGGATATGTGATTATCATCCATCTTTTCTGTAAAGTACCCTACCATCAAACCAAGAGTAAAATTATTAGCTCTTGTGCCAACCTGAAAATAAAGAACAAAAAATTTCAGTCAAAAATATCAAAATAATTAAGATTTGTGATTAAGATTAAAAATGAGAAGATATAAAAGCAGGTATATCTTGCACAAAAACTGTAATGGCTATCATAGAAACTAATGACAGATGAAAAAAAAAAATCACTAATTACCAAGCAAAGGACATTCACTATTCACTACAAGATAGAGATAAAAATAAGTTTTGGCATGGGTGACCATTATTACTAATGTATCTACTGCAGTGTATCCAGGGGAGTTCCTAGGGCAGGGGTGGCGAACCCATGCCCAAAGTGGCATATGTACAAATTTTTTGGGCATGCAGATTTCAGTGTCCCAAAAAATTTTTAAACTTCAAACCAACATCACTCCAAGAATCCACCTTGAGCCATGTCCTGCACATGCCTGTTCTCTTTACCAGGCATGTAGTGATGTCCCACCATTCAGTAAATAGCTGTATTCATGCAGTAACTTGTTTGAAGTCAGAGCAGCAAGACATACTGAAGAAATTTTACAAAATTGTATTTACACCCCTCTGTCCTAGGAAATGTGGTGCCTGAGTGCCAATCACAATTTGCTGCTCCTTTTAAAATTTTCTTCATATGTGTATGTAAGTTTCAGGTTTTTAGGCACCCCTTGAATGTTGCCGCTCCTAAGTGTATCAGTCCCACTGTCTTTACCATTACCAAGACAGATGCTGGAGGCCACATGTTTGAAGGTTTTTGAATAATCACTTCATACTCTGGTGCACCTCTGGCTACTGGAATTTCTGACCTTTCAATATTTTAAAAAATTTTTAATCAATAATCCTCTATCTTATTACATTAACAGAGGCATACATAATTAAAGGATACAGTGTTTAAGAAGCTTCCAAAACCTTGCTTTCAAAAATTCAAAAGGCTTTATAAAACTATGCAACTGAATCAACAAATATTAAATGTAGCAATCTCTGTGCATTTAGTAGTGGAGCCAACTAGCACCAATTGTCTGTACTGTTTTAAAGAGCATGGACTTAGATTTATCAATCTGTGGAGAGGGAGACTGAAGTCTTCAGTGATGATGATGTGGTGCATACAAAGATTTACTGAAGTGCAGTGGCACAGTTGTTCCAAGGCCCATACAAATGGTGGGGGTGCATTGGATGCACTGAACCAGGGCCCCAATGGAAGGAGCCATCAAAGTTTCAACATAAATGAGGCCCCTTTTGCATCCAGGACCCACAAGGGAGTCCCCAGAGAAATGCAATTACTGTTGGTCCAGAGCCCATGACTTTATTTTCAGGCCTCTAAAAATATATGTGTGCCAGGGTATCAGACTATCTAAATGTGGTACCATGTGCACAGGACTTGTAGATCTAGTGTGCAAGTTCACACATCACATTACAGCTTGATGTCAGATGCATGAATTCCCTATTCTTACTTGGTTAGTGTGAAATATGAAGTTGGATTATTGAATTGTGAAAGGCAGGTTAAAGTTACAAATTTCAGTCCACATCCTATGACTATCTTTAACAGAAAGGTTAATAACTGAATTTTGTCTTACAAAGGTTAATTAACAAATTTCAGTGAACGAGTGCACAAAAATCAAGATGAATTAATGAACCTACTGCTTGAAAATTATGATTATTTCCCCACTTCATGTAAATAAACCCAGTTTCTGCCACAATTTGGTATAATATCACAGAAAACAGCACAGTTTAAAACATTTGTTGAAATACACTAGTTGTTTTTAAAAGTGTTTTTTTTTTGTATCAGAAAATGTGATTCTTTAAATTTTTACCAGATGTAAAGCATGAAGCAGTTCCTTGATTTGCTTGTGCTTAAAGCCACCACTGAATGGAATAATTACTTCTTTGTATGTGACAGTAAATTTCTGTATGTCACAGACAAAAACCATGTGGTATTCCTGAAGTCTAGCTATTATATTACCTGCTGTTTAGGGAACATGTTGAATTCTTTTCAGTGTCAATTCCTTAAATTTGTTGCTTCGACATAATAAGTTAATCATAATTACCATATCCAAATTCAGAACTTTATGTTTCTAAATATCTGAATATTGTATTTTAACTGCCATTTTTCAAATAGGAGAATGAATAATGTATCTTGATGAATAATTGCCCAACTGAATAATGTATCAAGTTCACAGCTGTCCTTTGTTACTAGTATTTGCACCATCCAAAACTGTATTTTGAGCAGACTTTGACAGGAAGACAGTCATGCCTTTATCAGTATCATTAACAAATACCTGAAGCAAGGAAGTCGATCATGAAACCTGTGGAACTCCAACTGAGACTCTGGTCCACTCAGAGCAATGCTTTTTATAACTATCCTTTGTCTCCTATCATTTTTAACTAACCTTTTACCCATTGTAGTATCTTCACACCAATGGCATACTGTTCCAATTTATACAAAAGATATGTGGGATAGTATAAAAAGCCTTATTAAAGTCTAAATATAC
This sequence comes from Mastigoproctus giganteus, assembly GCF_048544385.1. NCBI lineage: Eukaryota > Metazoa > Arthropoda > Arachnida > Uropygi > Thelyphonidae > Mastigoproctus > Mastigoproctus giganteus. The sequence continues at coordinate 35,616,961 of NC_143580.1, read as the reverse complement.
TATGTCAAAATTATTTTTTACTTCCAGTTTATTTGTAACAACCTCATAATAGCTTATCACAAGATTATTTAGACATGATTTTCCTTTAACAAGCCATTTCTCGTATAATTCCACTCTTGTCCACATGGTCTGGCAGGATATCATTTAATTGTAAATTCCACATTATTCCTTACCATAGAAGTTAAACTTGTAGATTTGTAAATTACCCATTTTACCTTTGGAATTATCTCTGCAAACTTTTGTGGAGGTAATTCCAAATTAAATAAATTACTTTTCACATTCAAAATGTCACTACCAACCCATTTTATGTGATCATTCAACAACTGTCAGCAGATATAGCTTCTAAATCTATATAGGTATTTGACAGTTGAATAACATATACAGGCAATAGTATTTTAAAGGCTAAAATAATTCTCACATGTAAATACAGATGTAAATATTTATTTTTGTACATAAGGGTCATCTATGATGTTACTAAAGCCATTCTGCACTGGACTGACATGTTCAGTTGTCCCTTCATTATGATTCACACATGCAAAAATTCTTTATTGTTGAACTGTGTACCTTTGCTGAGTGCGGTACCTAGGTATGGGCAGCCGCCTGGGGCCTGGGAATGTAAGGGGCCTGAATTCTGATGATATTTTATTTATTTTTTTTTATATATAAGAAGAATGGTTGTTTCTTAATATAATACTTTAATTATACAAAAAAAAAAAAAAAATCAATACTGCCTTATTTATATTGCATTAAATTTATTTTTTTGTACTAAATTTATTGCATTAAATTTATTTTATAATCAGACATTAAAAGAAATTAATTTTTGCCTATTTTTATTATTTAAACCTAGTTTTAATGCAACAAAAACCTGCAATAATGCAGATTCACATTTAAAACTGTTTGCTTTTCTCTGAATGTAATGATAACAGTTATGAGACTGCATTAAATGAAATCAAGGAACAGGCCAAAGGAAAAGATGCCAAATTGCAGTCTGAAATACAAGGTTTGTTAACAGAAATTACTTTTTAAATTTAATATAAGTGTAGTTGTTTAGTATGAAATGCTGAGTATTATAAAGTAAAGCCATACAAAGTAGTACAATTGATAAAAATGCTGCAATTATATTGATAGAGGTGATCTCAGTCAACTAAATGAATTTAGAACATCACGATTTAAATTGTGCATGGATAAAGCTATAGACATTGCAACTGAGTTGGAAGTACCATCAGTGTTACCAGAAGTGCAAGTTTCTAGACAAAAACGTGAGTTTACCTATGAAACTTTATTGTTGATAAAGGTTTGAAATGGATTTTTTTAATATAATGATCGATATAGTTATCTTACAAATTAGCTTACAAGAAAGATTTAATTAGATGAATGAAATGTCCTTGGATTTTCATGTTATTCTGAAATTGGAAAAATTCATGAATTTATTTGAAAGTGCAATAGAAACAAAATGTCAACACCTTGAAGGAATTCTCACTGGTGAAAACGGAAGCAGCGACATCAATGCCAAAGAGTTACGTCAAGAAATCCAATCTTTGCAACATGTTTTAAAAGGGGAAAAAAAAAAAAAAAAAAAATTGGTTGCTTAGAATTATTGACATTTATTTGTTAGTTGAATTATATCCCAACATCACCATTTCTCTTTGGATATTATTAACATTGCCAATTACAATTGAGTCTAGAGAGAGGAATTTTTCAAGACTCAAAATAATTAAAATGTATCCACAAACAACAATTGGCCAAGAAAGAATTAATGGTTGTTGTTGTTGTTGTTGTTGTTGTTTGGTTTTTAGGAGCATTAGCAACTAAGGCCATATTGCTCCGAGGATATGCAGTGGTCATTCCCTGCCCTTTCCGCATCCTCTGTATTTGGTGGTCACAGGCTCGAACCCCAGTATAATCAAGAAGCATGTCACTGCTGCTCCTGCCCACCTGGCTACAGAGGCGCCAAGAATTAATGGATCGGCCATTATGTCACAATTGAACAAGATGTACTAAAAGATATAAAAATATCAGACATTATAAGACAAATTCATATCAGATAATGATGTGAAAACTTCTAAGTTAACATAAATAATCTACTAGTCATTAAATTTTAAATAAATAATTATGATTTGAATAATTTTTGGGTGTTTCCTTTTTTCTTTTTTTTAATTTTACGAATTCCATCTTTAATTTCTGAGAGGGGCCCAAGATGAATATTTCGCTCGGGGCTGAAAGAAGTCTAGGTATGGCACTATCTTTGCCAATGTATTTTCAAGATCTGTTAGCATTTCTTAAGTGTTGCATGAGCAGATCTAGTTTCTTGTTTTTGGGGAAGGGAGGAAGCAATGACACAAGAAAGAAGGGGGATAACAACACTGACATACAGGGAAGATGCAATCTTGGGAACAGCACTGAGTTGAGATAAAATGGTGCCCAATAACTGCTGCTATTTCTTTTGTTTTTTTCAAGCACTTAGCAGCTCACAGGTAACTATCTGGTCAGCCAGTACCTCAAGCTGGTTCTGCCTGGGAGATTAACAGTAAATGGAAATTGTTTGAGTTTACAAATAATACTGAAGCATAACAGAAAAAACGTGCTTTTGGAATAATCCAACGAGTTGGTGTAATTTTGCCCCCCCCCCAACCAATCCATGACTCCCTGTATCACTTTATGACAGAAAAATTTATACTTGTCATTGTGATTAGTGTATCTTGATAATTTTTAGTCATTCCATGTTACTTTTTTTTTTTTTTTTTCTGTTATTGTTTTCATCAGGAAAACTGCCTTTGAGGATGCTGTCAGTGGATACTGACCTCAAAGGCAAACTTCCTGAATTTACTGGTCACAACAGCTTACTAGAAGGTAGTACTGTATTCCTATTGCTGAATGCTATTTCATCTAAACCAACCAGGTTTTGAATGTATATCCTGCACTCAAAGTAAGCCAACATGAGCTAGTATACGGAGTACTGATAAAACATTTTGTGCCAGCACTGGTAAAAATATATCAGATTATGTTTCCAACAGAACATTCAGACATACAACTTTTTAAGGAATATTTTTAAAATGTATTAGTGTTGTTATTATTATGGAACCCTAAGTTATTTTATTTTATATATTGCCATTGAAATATTAATAAGGTCCCTGCAATTACAACATTATTTCGATATGGGACTATATCAGGAGCGTGGGGAGAATTGGTGGTGTACTGGTAAGAATAAGAAATCTAAAACTTGTCAAAAGAGAAATGAAGCACTTCAACTTACATTTGAATATCTGTTAATTTCCGGTTGGAAATTAAATATAGCTTGGGAATCAGACATTTTGTGGTATATTCTTACCACTTCATTACCAATTGCTGTCACTGCTACTTCACCATTACACAGATCGGCAAGGACAAAAAAAGGTTCATAAGTCAAACCTGTGGCCGTTCTGATCTATGTAATAGTGAAATAACAATGACAGTAATCACTGATGAAGTGGAAAGAATATAACACAAATTGTCTGATTCACATCTGTACATAATTTCCAACTGGAAATAAACAAAATATTCTAATGTAGGTGAAGTGCTTTATTTCTCTTTTGACAAGAAATTATTGGTGCTTCATACTGCACATGCCACATTTTCATTCTGTCTAAAAAAAGAATTGCAAAAAATTATACTATTTAAAATTTCCTAAATACAAAAAGAAAGGAAAAGAAAAAAATATGAAGTTCTAATGTTCTATTCACTTTCTAAAACTCATGGCTGGAAATTTTAAATTATTTTAAGTACTGTTAAGCTGTGCATGGATTCTGGAGGAACTCTTATCCTTTTGTTATAGCTAAGTTATTACCACATAGTTAAGAAACATTTTGAGGAACCCTTTGTGTTGGGGTGGCTAGGGTTGCCAACCATCCTGGATTGACCTGGACAGTCCCAGAATTGAACCTGTGTCCAGGATCCCAGATGGGTCATACCTGGGATGTAAAATTCCCCGAAATTAGAGAAAAAGTCACAGGCCAATTTTTTGCTTTCGCTCCAGTGCTGAAATTCATGTAGAGTTAAAAAAGATTGCCTACAGTTTCCTGTTGAAAAATAAATGTTATATAGTAGCCACAACTTTAAATATTGTATTCCACGAGAAAAGAGTTGCTCCTTTTGGTTAAATTGTATTTTTAAACTTGCTCACAGTTAAGTTCCAAGGGAAACCTCTGGAAACGGTATATAATGTAGTGATTGTCCGTTTGTGAGCTTTGTTTGTTAACATATTATTTTGTTTTATCCCATTGTCCAGTGAAGGTGAAAAAAAGTTATTCAAATTGCGATTATGAACATGAGCCACATATCGGCTCTGCAAATATACCATCAAAGAAAATGAAAAGACTGTGTTACAAGGATGAGTGAGAGTGTAAAATATGAAAGCTTAGGAACTGTCCGCACCCAAATGAATAGCAAAAAGGATCAAGAAAAGGCTAATTCTATAAGTTAAACTCAATCAATTAATTGTTTTTTTTTTTTAAAAAGATTTTTCTGAAGAGAAAATGGTTATGAAACTGGAACTCCTATCAGTATTTCATTAAAGCATGGTTCGACTGGCATTCTAAGCTTGTCCATAAGATTTTCAAAGACAAAAAAAAATATAGCTAAAAAGTTTTCTTGTGGGCATACTAAAGCTATGACTATCACACTGATTGTCCTAGGTTCGTTTGCTAATCGACGCACCATAGAGGGCATGAAGGAGTCAGGCTATTTTTCTGTCTCTCTGATGCCACTAATATGAATAATAGTAAAACTTATCCAGCAGAGTCCAGTGCTTTAGTACAGAAAATGGCGTATACCAGAAGATATTAGATTTTTTACAAAGATCTTAATGGAACATCACTTGATATTTTTGATTGTATCAAAAAATTACTGAGAGTAACAAATTTTCTCTGCAGAACATAAGTGCTCACAGTGCCGTCATTGCATCAATAAACTATGGAATTGTAATTCTGTATTCACATGGTTACAGAAAGAAGTGAAGCATGTGGTTAAAGTAAACTGTAAATGCCACATTTTTAATAATTGTGTTAAGAACAGCAGCAACTCCATAAGTATTGAGTGTCTTGTCCTCAAAGTATCCAGTGAGTTTGGTTCATCTGCAAAACAAATGGATCAACTGAAATACTTTTGTGAGTTTGTTGACATTGAGCATAAAGATATTACATCATGTATCAACAAGATGGCTGTCTCTTCTACCAACTGTTTGTCATATTGCACATAACTGGCCAGCTCTGAAAACGTACTTTAGATCCAAAAGAAAAGATAATTGTTTTGGGACCATTTGGACATGAAAAAGATAACTTAAGTTCCAAGTCTATACTTTGGCAAGATAACAAAAAGATGACTACAACTTACTGGAGTGTTAATTGTTTTTCTGAACAATGCCCTACCTTTATTTGATAATGCTGTTCATGTATCGGAGAGTGATTTATGCCTATCCTTAGATGTTGACAAAATTATGAGACCTACTGAATTTGTTAGAAACATGAGCGGTAGAGCAATTCTTTGCCAGTAATGTGCAATCCATTCTAAAGAAATTGCCTAAATAGAAGGTAAAATCATATTTAAGGGAAACTTTTTTCTTACAAGATGCATAACAAACTTGAAAGAAAACTATGATTATAGTGACGACAACATTTTCAAAAAGTAAAATGTTTGTATTTGAAGCAAAATAAAGGAGAATTTGGCATGACATTGCAGCAATTATGTGGTATTCAGAAAATATCAAGGGTTTAATGTGAAACAACATTAACCACAAAATCACTTTGTAGTATATGATGAATATTCACAGATTCAATTATAGTTCTCTACCTCAAACAAAGGGCAAACCAATAAAATATGGGCTGGGTATTTTGGAAAGAACCAAAACTTTGGGTGAGTTAAAGAAAATTGTTTCTTTCGTGATGTAAATTCCAGCAAGCAATACCTATACAGGAAGAGTTTTTCATTATTTTAATAGTGTATGGAGGAACTGGAACAGAATGACTGTCAACTTGGTGGAAGCAGCATTGCAAGTCAGGTTGAATATAACTGAATCTTGTGCCAGTTTCACAAAAAAAGGACTCAATTGGGAAGTAACTGGTAAAAGCAGCAAAGAGCGAAAAAAATATATTACTGGAAAAAACATTGCATCTTTGCTATCCACATACTTTTACATATTTTAGAGGATTTCTACAACACAAGAAAATACATATTGTAATTTCAAATGTTTTAAGAATAAAGCATTACTGTATAAACTTTATTTTTGCATATATTTAACGTATCTGTCCAGGATTGAAAGGTATGAGGGTCAGTTCTCTTTACGAGGAAATGGCGTGATGGTATGTATCTAGGGATTGACGGAGACGGTCCCGAAATTGGATTCCTTGTCCAGGATAACAGAGACAGCTAATTGGCATCAGCCCCGGAATTATCTCTGAAATAATTGGCAAACCTAATTGGGGCTCAAGGTATCCAGCGCGATCTCCTTTTACACAGCTCTTAGTTAACTCAGAGGATGAAATTAACAGTTTACTCTCGGAGAATATAAATGATTTTCAGCATTTATTTTGCTAATACAATAAAAAAAATATATAAGACAGCGAGCACCACCTCACTCCTTTAGTGTTACTCACCTGCCTCATTCATTCTTGTTCACATTTAAGCATCAATTCTAAAATTAAAAATGTTTTCTGTAATCTTCAAAAAGGTTACAATTTTAATATGTAAATAATGATGCTTATTCACCGCCATTAAGATTGTATTTCTCGCAAACTTTCGTGAACTGCTTTAATAAAATTTTTGTTTTTAAGCACATCACCTGCATGCTGAAAACTACTCACGCCTCTTAACAATTTATCGGAACATATGGATTAAGGTAGACATCACAACACTAGCTGTGATATAGAACTTGATTCACTACTCTAAGCCATCTAGCGGTCGGAGCATTATTACTACTTAATATTATTATTTTTTAATCCACTGCATTCATGGTGCTTAATTCAATGATGGCTAGGGCCACAGAGTAGTAACATATCTTCTCTGTGGCTAGGGCTAGGAGCGGTTCCCAAACTGTGCACCCGAATATAGTACTGTACTTTAATGTAAATTGAATTTCTTCAATTGCGCGGAATTAAGAAAAACTGCATTGAGTTTAATGTCAAGAGCCCTTTACGTGTGTCACGAATGTAGCGTTTATTATTATTACTAGCCATATAGTGCAAGGAAGCCTGAGGCTTATGCTGCACCAGCTAAAAAAAAATTTCTGAGTTACCCTGAGACAGAGAAGTAGAAGGGAATCACCAAGAAAGAGGAGAAAGAAGAATGATGATGATTTCCAGCTGAGGACCATGGGTGTGCCAAGCCCATACTCACCAGATGTGAGACCCTGGGGTGAAATATGTTGGTGATTCATCCTCAATCACCTTAATATGCATTCTAAGACACACTCACACTCTCTCTCTCTCTTTCTCTCTCTCTCTCTCTCTTACACACACACACAGGATAACTCGGGATTTGCCAGTCAGCATAAGCCTCAGACTTCCTTGAACCATATGGCTAATAATAATAATAATATGTGAGCTCCAACAGTGTCTAGAATCTAGAACAGTCGTTTTCAACCTTTTTTTAATAATGACACCGTTAATTAATTTTATTTTGTGGCACCCCTACTCAATTTTCTGCCTGATAAATCCGATTCTCTCTCTGTGTATACAGGGTGATTCACTACCAGTGCGACAAACTTGCAGGAGGTGTAGGGGGCACAAAGACGAATCGGAATCACATAGCATTGCAGGGTCCGAAATGCCTTTGTCATGCGGTGGACGTTGAACGGGAGGTCGCGTGAACAGCGATCCCGCTGGAAGTCAGCATTTGTGAACCGGTTCCCAAGGCAGTAGGATGGACGAGTATTCAAACGTTGAACTGGCCAACATGCACCTCGCGTATGGAGCTGCGGACTGTAACGGGCGCGCCGCTCTGCGCTTGTACCAGGAACGTCTTCTGCACAGGCGTGCTCCTCATCATACGATTTTAATTGTATGATGAGAAGGTTACGTGAGACTGGTTGTTTCACGAGAGGTACCATGAATCGAGAACGAACGACGAGGACGCCAGACAATGAGGAGAATGTCCTACGTCTTGCAAAAGGCAATCCGAGTACGAGTACTCGAGCGATAGGCCAACGATTGGAGGATACTGTCAACAAACCAAATGAGTTCATACCATCTGCAACGCGTCCAATCATTGGAGCCTGCGGATTATCCACTCCGGAGGACTTTTGCTACTTGGTTTCTTCAACAGAAACGGTTCGCAAATGCTGACTTCCAGCGGGATCGCTGTACACGCGACCTCCCGTTCAACGTCCTCTACCGCATGACGAAGGCATTTCGGACCCTGCAATGCTATGTGATTCCGTTGTGCCCCCTACACCTCCTGCAAGTTTGTCGCACTGGTAGTGAATCACCCTGTATATATATACACTGTGCTGCCACTTTATTAAGTACACCCCTGTGGTGGTCACAAATGGTTTGTCCCACAAACGTCACATGATCACAGTTGTGGATATAAATGCAGCAGAACAACCATTCTAGTATCAGATAAGCGTACAAACCGTAATAAGAATGGGGAAAGGAGTGATCTAACGGACTTCGAACATGGAATGGTAGTTGGTGTTGGACAAAGTATCTCTGAAACGGCAGTTCTGAACTTTTCACGCACCAAAGTTTCAAGGGTGTATCGAGAATGGTGCAACGAACAGAAAACATCCTCTCAACGGCACTCCTGTAGAAGAAAATCGTTTGTTGATGAGAGAGGTCAGAAGAGGATGGCTAGAATTGTGCAAGCAAAAAGACGGGCCACAATGTCGCATATCACGTCAGAATACAACCTTGGTGCGCAGAACAAAATATCGCAACCGACTACAAGTCGCACTTTGTCGCAAATGGTCTACAACAGACGATGGCCACATCGCATACCTTTGTTATCAATGAAGAACAATAGAGCACGCCTCCTGTGGGCACAGCAACACCAGCACTGGACTATACTATCGAGGATTGAAAAACAGTTGCTTGGTCTGACGAGTCAAAGTTCCTGGTGCATCATGTTGATGGAAGGTTCAGAATTTGGCGAAAACAACATGAATCCATGAACCCGTCATGTCTGACGACTACTGGTTAAGGTGGTGGGGGCAGTGTTATGGTGTGGTGAATGTTTTCTTGGCACACCTTGGGTCCATTGATAGCATTAGCATTAGCATTAGCATTAGTAGAGGCATTTGATGCAAGAAAGCAAGCTTATGCAGCATCAGCCAAAAAAAAAAAAAAAAAAAAGTAACATAAATAAATAAAAATAACCACTTCCACTTCACCCCTCTGTTCGTTCGAAATACCTGTCCAGCTGAGCCTTAAACTTATTTAGGCTATCAACTTCCACGACAAGGGATGGAAGTCTGTTCCACCCACCAACCACCCGCTGGCTAAAGGCAAATTTCCGCACATCTATCCTACATCTGTCTTTCCTCAATTTGAATTTATGCCCTCTCAGGTGATTTTTCTGAGCTAGAGGAAGAATCCCATCAGCATTGAGCATGCTCAAACCATTCAAGGCTTTGTACACCTCTATCAGATCACCCCGCTGGTGCCTAGTTTCCAGACACTGTAATTTGCAAAACTTAAGCCTTTCTTCGTAAGAGAACCCCTTTGTCCCATTCACCAATCTAGTTGCCCTTCTCTGTACTCGTTCCAGCAACTCTACATCCTTCCTGAAATAAGGCCTCCAGGCCTGTATACAGTACTCTAGGTGTGGCCTGACCATTGCCTTATACAAGGGAATAATCACCTCCTTATCCCTGCTAGAAAAATTCCTATATATCATTGACAATACACCATGAGCTACTCTTGCAGCTCGTCTGCACTGCTCAGAGAACTTCATATCTGCCTGCACCACCACCCCCAGGTCCCTTTCATTCTCTACCACTGTCAGTGTAGTACCACAGAGTTGATACGTTGCTCTGGGGTTGCTGTTTCCCATATGTAGTACTTTACATTTGTCAATGTTAAACTTCATTTGCCACCTCGAAGCCCATCTGCTCAACCTTTCCAAATCCTGTTGCAGAAGCATAGTGTCAGTAGTGTCCTTGACAACCCTGCCAACCTTCGTATCGTCCGCAAACTTGGACATTAAGCCTGATATACCATCATCAATATCATTTATAAATACAGAAAACAATAAAGGCCCCAATACTGAACCCTGAGGGACTCCACTAATAACATTAGTCCACGATGAGCAGTGTCCATTGATTACCACTCTCTGTCTTCTCCCCCTCAACCACCCCTTTATCCATAGCAGCAACTTGCCTCCAATGCTACACTGCTCCAATTTGTGCAGCAGTCTTCCATGTGCAACAGTATCAAAAGCCTTTCTAAGATCCAAGTATATAATATCAAAGTTATTCCCTGCATCCAGTTCTTTTGTGACTGCATCATAGTATCCAATCAAATTGGTCAGGCAAGACTTCCCCTTAACAAAACCATGCTGTGTCCTAGCTATAACTGAAGTCTTGTCTAGATGATCCTGCAGTGCTTCTTTCACCAGTGCCTCCATTAATTTTCCGGGAACAGAAGTTAAACTCACAGGTCTATAATTACTTGTGTCAGCCTTTGATCCCCCTTTGTGAATTGGGGTCACATTTGCACATCTCCAGTCCATGGGTACCTCCCCTGAGTCCAAGGAAGCTCTCATAATTATGGCTAAGGGTTTGCTTACGTCCTTTGCTGCCTCCTTTAATATAACTGGATAGATCCCATCCACCCCAGGTGCCTTTCTTGTGTTTATCTTCAACAATTTCTCCTCCACTTTGCTCTCAGTTATTACAAGATTCTCTAGCTTACTGCTAGAGTTGAATACACCTCTGGCATTCCCCTCGCTGAATAACTCCTCATGTGTGAATGTCGATGCAAAATATTCATTTAGTTTGTTAGCTACCCGAGCAGGGTCATCAACAGTTGACCCATCGATCTCAAGTGGACCAATCTGATTCATCCCCTTCCTTCTAGAGTTTACATAAGTAAAGAACTCTTTGCTGTTTTTCTTCGCATCCCTTGCCAAGGATCTCTCGTAATCTGCCTTCGCCTGCCTAACCTCCTTTGTAACTTGGTTACAGATCAACTTGTATCTATCATAGGCGTCCGTGTCACGTGTTAATTTGTATGTATCCCATGCATTTTTCTTCTCTGCCATATGCCTCATTAGTTCATCTGACAACCATTTAGGCCTAAACCTTGAACAATATTTCTTAGTTGGTATGTAAAGCCTAGTAGCTTCCACGATAAGTTCTTTGAATGCTTCCCATTTTGAATTTGCTGTTGGCAATATCATCAGTTGATCCCACTGTATAGAATTTAAATACTGTCTCAGTCCATTGTAGTCGCCTTTACGAAAGCAATACCCTTTCCCTTTACCCCTAATGGTAGTTACCTCTTTGAGTAACTCCCACTTCAGCACACTGTGATCACTGCCACCAAGTGGTTCATTTATCTGTAGATTCTTAATGCATGAAGAATCACTACTGATAATCAAATCAAGAGTATTACTCCCTCTAGTTGCCTCCCGAACATGCTGATGTAGAAAACAATCATCCAATAAATCCACAAAAGCCTTGCTACTGTGTGAGTGACCAGCCCCCAAATTCCAGTCAATATCTGGGAAATTAAAATCCCCCATTATAAGACTCTCTGATTTACTGGCCCACTCTATTTCTCCGAACAGTTTCTTATTATACTCATCAGAGTCATTAGGCCTATAGCACACTCCTACTCTCAATTTTGATCTCCCAATGCTTATGTCACACCAAACTGACTCGACACTGCACTGTCCAGCGATGTCGACTGGCTTCACTTCCTTGGATTTTATGTGTTTTTTAACTAATAGCATAACCCCTCCTCCCTTCCTATCCTGTCTATCCTTTCTGTAGACATTGTACTCCCCAAATTCCAGTTCTGCATTTCTTATATCTGTGTGACACCACGTCTCTGAAATCCCCACAATATCTGCCTTTGATGTTTTGAGCAATACCTCAAATTCATCAAATTTATTTACTAAACTCCTAGCATTGGTGTACACACAAGTATACATGCACCTGTTCTTTTTCTTAGCTACCCTAACACAACCCATGTGTTTACTTGTACCCCAATGATTCCCAGCAGTCTCTGAAATATCCTGCATCTTATTTTCCAGGCTGCGGCTCATTCCAATAGAAGCAGTGCAAGAATCACTTTCACCTCTGCCAGTGGCTACTGTTAATCTATTAGTCCTTGTATCCCCCCAATCTAGCAGTTTTCCGACCCACCTAACATTGCCTCGATAGCGTCAGCAAACATTCTTGCACCCTTTCTATTTAAGTGTATCCCATCCCTGTAGAAGCAGTCTCTCCTGTTAACAAGTACAGACCAGGCTGAAAAAAATTCTACCCCTTGAGCCCTGCACAATCTTTCCAGGGCCGAATTGATTGACAGGGCTCTCATCATATACTCCCTCCTATCGTGTCTGGGCAGAATTGCAGACACTTTCAATTTCAACCCTAATTCACGGCTTTTTTTCATCAGTGACCTGTACTTGTCAAGTAATTCCGCCGGTCTCCTACTCTTAATGTCATTAGTGCCAACGTGTACAACTATATCACCTTTTGTGCCCTTAAAAGATGATATCCGCTCTACAACGTCTTCAACTTTTGCCCCTGGCAGACATACCCTGGTCCTATTCCACCTATCGATACCCATAGATTCATCTCAATGCCACATCTACCTAAACATCGTTGCTGACCAAGTGCATCCATTCATGTTGACAGTTTATCCTCAGTCAGACGGTTACTTCCTGAAGGATAATGCGCCGGTGCACAAAGCGCGAATCACTATGGAATGGTTCCAGGAACATGACAGTGACTTTTCTTTGCTGCAGTGACCCACTCATTTCCTCGGATCTCAATCTTATTGAACATGTTTGGGATGAGCTGGAAAAGGCTGTTTGCTGCAGGCCTGCACCTCCGTCGAATCTCAAGAAACTGCGTGACACTGATGTCTGCATGGTACTCCATTCCTGCACAACGCTTTCAGCATCTTGTTCAATCCATGCCTAGACGAATTCAGGCTGTTTTGAAGGCTAAAGGAGGCTCAACACGCTACTAGATAGGTGTACCTAATAAAGTGGCAGCATAGTATATATATATAAAATATTATCTGATAGTTATTATAATATAATTATAAGCACTTCTATTCTATAACTGTCTTTCCCTAGATTCAAACTGAGGAAAGACAGTTGCAGAACAGATGTGTGGCAGTTTGCTTTTAGCCAGCAGGTAGTTGATTGCTGGAACAAACTTACATGTTGTTGTGGAAGTTGATAGCTTAAACAAATTCAAGGCAGAACTAGACAAACAATTGGAATGAATGGGAAGGGGTTTTTTTTTTTTGTTTTTTTTGGCTGATGCTGTATAAGCTTGCTTTCTTAAATCATGTGCCCCTACTGATGCTAATATGGATGTACCATTTTATAATGAAATAAACTGAAATTATGTGGGACCTCTGGAATGTTGTTGCGGCACAGTTTTGGAAACTACTTCTCTAGAGTGACAAAAAAAGTTGAGAATCATTGGGACAGGGTTAGTAGACGTTCGAAAAAAAAAAAAAAAGATGACACGTCCTAATCCTTCCGTCATGTCCCTGTCGAGCAGTTTAAATAAATTTGATACTGATCGCCTTTTCACTCCCTTCAAATTGTATACAGTATTTGCAAACTGCCTTTGTAGCGGCATTTCACCATTGACTATATCAGGTCCGCATTCACATTATTCAGTAATTATTGTAATCTTTGCCATTACATGAATGCATATTTCCTGTTCTTTGGTATAATTGAGTTTTCTATCCATTACTGCTGCAATAATCACCGGGTACTGCGTGAATTATGTTATCATGATATGTGAGATAAAAAATACCTCATGGCACCGCTTCAGAAAGGCACAGACTGTTTGATGTTTAATTAAAAATGATATTCAAAAGGAACACTATTGATATTCGGCTTAATAAATAATACATATCGGTAGTCACAGTTAAAGTATCTCTATTTAGAGCTCTCTAAAGGAAGAAATGCAATCGGATTTTGCAACTATATTTCATGAAGGAAGTAGAAGCTAATTACACAATAAACAACTAATTCAAAAAGTCACCACCAGGCGAAAGTTTTTAGTAAATTAGGTGCTGTTTCTTGTATTCTACGTCTTGTGAAACTTCTATAACCATATATGATCGTTTCGGAATAAAAGCAGATTTTTTTTTCTTCGTGTGTGTACTTACCAGTTGATGGATCATTAGTCCTTTGATTACCAAGAATTTTCAAAAACATATTTCTTTTATATCTTTCCATTTTGTCTAATTTTCGAAAGAATTGAAAAATTGACTAAAAATATGAAACAAAAAAAGTTATAAATGTGATTATTACAAATTTTGACTCTGATTTTAAACTCCAATTTGACTACTTTTCTGTTTGATTAGTATTTGTGCCGAGAAAAGTAAAATCTATGAGCTCATTGTATTGTTTTTGCAAATTGATATTGTCCTTGCCCAAATACCGTTGCCAACGATATGGAAAGCGTTTATAAGAATTTCTCCCATCTTGACGAAATTCGAACTACAGCCTTTCTCACACGGCGTTGGACTGTAACCACTGTGCTAAGAATTAAACATGATTATAATGATATGATTTTTCGTGATAATGAAAACCAAGAGGCTAGAGCTTTCTACAGATAATGAATCTTCCGATAATTTAACTTGTAATTAAATGTGCAAGTGCAATTAAACGCGCACTCAGAAAAACTGCAGAATTGCTTGTTCATTTGAAAGTGTACTAAGAGAACAGTCATCACTAAAAGAAGACACCAGCAACAGTGATTGAGGAAAATAAAAGTGTCGCTTATGCAAAACATCAAAAAATGAGCCAACAGAGATGATCCAGGTGAGCGGAATACCATACCACACTGGTAATTTAAGTGATGTGGTACAATATGCAAGGGATCTATATTCCAGTGAATTTGTCATGACAAATTCACTGGAATATCACATTTTAGTAATATTCACTACAGCAGAATTTTGAGAGGGTGAGAAAAGAATCGGCATTGGCCGTTATATTCAAATTCTCGATAATTTTCAGGACACCAGACCTCTGTAGGCTCTGTTGTATTATAATAAAATTCCATTACAACGAAAATAGTGCTAGGTGTACTGTATCGGCTTCCATTATTATTAGTGCTTTGTAAGTTGTTTGAGCGACAGGCTTGGCAAAAAATTCTGTACACGAATTATTCAGTTCACATATATTGAAATTTACTAGTGTACAATGAAAGTTTTTTTTTTCGGAAAATTATGAGCGGTGCTATGGAGCCCAAATCGTAAAACGGTTTGTTGGTATGGAGTTATGGGCGCATCAGCAACCTGTGACATATTGCTATAATATGACTGTAAATTAGCATTAGTAGTGGAAAATGATGCAAGAAAGCAAGCTTATACAGCATCAGCAAAAAGAAAAAAACCATCCTCCATTTCACCTATTGCTTGTGTTCCGTAGCCGATTCGCTATTTGGTGGACAAAACCCAGAGTTTTTGAGAGAATAAACCATGCTACACCAGTCTGAGACCGACTAAGACCACATCCAAATTGTGAAAAAATCTACAGTAGTTTCTCGCATCATTGACGGGATTTAAAATAATGGCTCAGTAACATTTAAGTCTACTAACCCCAGGGGTTCACATCTGGTATGGGCTTGGCACACCCAGGGTCCTGAGCTGATCTCATCATTCTTCCTGAGCTCATCATTCTTCTCTTGGTCATTTCCTTCTCTCTCTCTCTCAAGTAACTCAGAATTTTTTTTTTTTTTTTTTTTTGCCTAGTGCAGCAAAAGCCTCAGGCTTCCTTGCACCATATGGCTAATAATGATAATAATGATTGTGTAGACCATGGGTGATGCTTAGCCTGTTTCATTCTTCTGAAACCAAGACTGGACAAATCTTGATGTGTATCAACTTGAAACATGGCATCATTTGTGGGAAACAATAGTTTAACCATGGGATAGGTCCTTGTGGGTAGCACAGTTGGTAGGATTGCCATATGGCAAACAATTGCAACTGACCTTAACCTTGGAGAGTGAGGGAGTGTATGTAAACATAGAAAATCTGTTTTTATTCTTTTAATTTAGCAGCTCATTCTTCACAATGATGTGTTTTTCAGAGTGCACTTACATTGTAGCTACCATAAAGCAGTTTTGTTTACACAAAAGTAAATTCTAACAAGTCAGTGCCATTCTTCGGGAAGCAGATGGCCAGAGGCAATAATAGGGGCAATAATCAGACAACTGTGCCAAGGTTTGTATCAAACATACAAAATAACCATATTTATTTCTCACAGGGTGAAAACAAACTTTCTAATACATATTAACTGAATTTTGTAATAAACAATACTGTATATATTTACATAGAAAAGCCTCTCCTTTCACAGGGGAATGCTATGTCTTCATATAAATGAGTACTTTGTATAAACCGAGCCTGTATTAACGAGATTTTACTGTATATGTATTGTACAAATTTGTATGTTCCATCATTCACCTCAAAGGCTATGTATGAGGCATTTGTATATTGTACTTATTCTTTGGTCAGTTTGCTGGATGAAAAACCATTATACGATATAATATAATATAAAGGGATAAAAAACCATGCAACCTTGCCTAAGACTGACCAACTCAGATAGGTGCACTATAGCCATAGCAGCTAACACACCAATAAACAACCATACCACACACACCAACTCAGACACATTGCAAAAAAGAGACTCCCCCCAAAAAAAAAAATTCTTGCATCATTTATGGGATGGGATTCCAACTTATGTCTTTTCCACCCATTATTGCCACATAGTCAGAAATTTTATCATTTTGCAGTGAGCATTGAAGGAGGGGTGGGTGGGTGCTATGTAATTTCCTTTTTTTTTTTCAGGTCCTTCAGTTTTCATTAGTGGTGGACAAAAAAACTGCATCACCTTAAAAACAGTAACATTTGTAGCGAAAGTATTGTTTGATTACAGCCATTTTGTTTGCCGTAAAGCAAAGGTATTGCATCAGATAACACCTATTGCATCAGCTGTTTCTATAAATACGGCGTTGGAAGAGTATACTGTACACGCTCATTAGTATCCTGTTTTGCAGAGGTGCAAGCATGGCTCCGTATGTTCAGCTGACACCAAGAAAAAAAAAAGTGTAGCTGTTCCTCTGTCCCAGGAAGGGCTTTCTATGCATGCTATCACTGATAAAATAGCCTGCCACCAGTCAACAGTATCCTGTTTGCTGAAATTAAAGAGTAAAACCGGTAATGGGAAGAGAAGACCTGGATCAGGCCATAAGAGAGTGACTACGCCTTCCCAAGATCGATATTTGAAGTGGCTATGCCTTCGTAATCACCATGCTAATGCTCCTGATGTAAAACTGGACTTTGAGATGGCCACTGGTTGAAACAAATGCACCCAACTATCCAAAGATTGATCTCCTAGATGAAGATTGACAACGCCACCGGTGTGCCACTAGATGTCAACTGCTTTTCATGGCCACCTGGCATTCTGAACCGAGTGCCCTAACTCGGTTCACTTTAACCCCCCCCCTCCCCTGGTAGTGAGAGGGAGGGGATGAGTTTGTCTCCTCCCCCTACCTTTTCTCCTGGTGGAGCCAGTCCCCACTGACCTTTCTGGAGTTGCCTTTCTATGCATTATTTTATTTTTTTTTTTAAGGTCCTTGCCACTGAAATCTTAGGAAATTAGGTGGCAGGGCCTGCCAGAGTACGTACTTCTAATGCAATCCCTCTATGCCCGACCTGCCTCCTTGGGGCTAAGTGTGGGCAACAGGGGGGGGTCCCACTAGGGGTTCAACAGCTAAAAGGTCAGAGGAAGAACACAACATGACACTACACAACATAAACATACCTGACACTTTCTAAAATCTCTGGCCTTCACATGTTCTGTGTTTCACAAACAGAGTACACAACACGGAGATGGGGGAATCCCCTGGGACTGTTAGACAATGAACACTTTACACACTTTTATCCAAAGACTGCTTTTGGAATGTGGTCTGCATGCCTATTGGCCCAAGAAGCCTTTGTTGACCCAACAAATGAAGAAGAAGCGACTTGCTTGGGCTAAAACACATGTTTCATGGACAAAAGAGCAATGGGACACCGTCTTTTCTGATGAATCGAAATTGACAAATCGAAGAAGCCAACAAGTAAGATTCAGCTGCAGGAGAGCATTGTAAGGGTGTGGTACCACAAAATTTGGCAATCGTATATCCAGCAGTTGATTAACTCTATGCCAGATCGTTACAAGGCTGTAATTGCTGCTTGAGGAGGAACAACAAAATATTGAGAACTTATATTGCTGATGTACAGTACATAATACTATTACGTAAACTTGTCATTTCAGTTTGTATACGTAAATGCAATAAAATGTATGTTTGGTTGTCATGATTGCTATTTTTCATGATTTCTCATATTTTCATTAATTACACATTTTACCCTTTGGGGAAATATTTATGGCAATTAGATATATCAGGTGGAGTCTTTATATTGGATTTCATTCACAGAGACATCTAACAAATGCATTTTGAACATTTCTACAACCCAAAACACATTATTTGCAAAATTCACAAATGAGCAGTTTTGTCTGCCACTGTAGTTAATTTGTTGAATTTTAATAAATTTTGTAACCACTGTTGCTTTAAGCAGAACTGTATTCTTTAAACCTTTATTATTTGCACATAGGCAGAATAATGAAGTTTCAATGATTTCAGTAAAATTTTAATTTCTATGGACAGGTCAATACAATAATTTGTGTATTAAAGCAGAAGGCAGTAATTTTGTTTTTTAAATTACCTCTCAATTATTTGAGCATGAAAGATATTTTCTCAGGAAAAAATTATAAAAGTTTCAGCATAAAATTTAAATTATAAGTTGTAAATTATTATTTCTGATAAAGTTTCCATTTAGCTCCATTATATTTTAGGTTAATTATAAACCCACTTTTGGAAGCAATTTTATTAAGTTATAATTACATTAATTATATTAGTCATGTTGAAACAGATACTGTACAAAACAAATATTTAAATTATTGGCTATTTCAAATGGGCTGAGACTGCTCAGAAATCATAAAATTTTATCTTATCCTCAATATGAATCCTTCTACGTTGCCATAAAGCTGTTGAATATGAAAATTTTTGTCCACAATTCCCACACAAAAGATTTTTCTTTCAAGATGAACTCTTCTATGAAGTTTGGTATATGACGCCTTTGCAAATGTCTTTCCACATGTCAAGGAAAAATCTTTCTCCCTATCTTGTTTTATTTCTGTCCGTATGGCTCTTGTGTTGAAGAAGAGGACAGTGAAAATTTCTTTTCTCATACATCACAGGGAAAGAGCTTGTCATCATCATGGATCCTTTTATGTTGTTCAAGTGCCTGAGATTGTGAAAATGTTTTACATGTTAAAGATTTTTCATTAGAGTGAATACTGCTGCATTGTATAACAGAATTCGATTGTGAGAATTTTGTTCCACAGATGTCACATTAAATGGTTTTTGAATGGTATAATTTGTGCAAAATTTGCTGATGATATATAAATTTCACTACAAATAGAGTGATTTTCATTTGTATAGCTCCTCCTATCTTTGACAACACCATCTATGGTGTTGTCAAAGTGATTCCCACAAATCTCATATATAAACGGATTCATTCATATGAACTTTCAATGAGTTATAAAGATTTACAACTTGGAGAAATACTCTGCATAAGAAGACATTCCTATTGTGAATGTATTATTACAAACAAGTATAAAATCATAAATTCTCTTCTTTAGTTCTGAAATAAAAAATTGTGAAGTATTAAGATGTACCACAAATTATTTGTCACATTGTCTTCACAAAAATATTTTGCTACTCTTCAAGGTCAGTTTCCAACTTGTAGTTAATAAATTTCATGTCTGTGTAGTAAAATAAGAAAGGATAATTAATGAGGTTTATAAGTAATAAAAATAATAAGTTTCCTAGTTATAAGGATTCACATGTGTAACACATCTGAACCTCTGTTCAAGTTTTATATTTAATGAAAAATAAAATAAAAAACTAAAGTTAGCACCTGAGATTGTAAAACTCAGATTAATTAAAAGAACACTACTTTACAATCTATTTTCTGTGTGGGAAAGTTTTGTTCCCTCCATTCACAAGGACAGACTTGAACTTAAGCTTATTTTGGAAACAACTTCATTTTCCATGAATTGACTTAAAATTACTAATTTCATTTATAATTCAAGTATTGTGGAAAATTTTTTGAACAAAAGGGAATCCTTAGATCATTAAAGTTTCAGAACTACTCCACTATTCAATTAAAAAAACACTGTAATTACTGCCTGTTTCAAGACTTTGTGGTCTCTTATCAGATGGCAGGCAACCTCAATTAGCAACTTAGTGACAAAGTGGTTAATAATATAAAGTCCTTGTTTTAATTCATTGCCACTTGTCGACCACATGTACACACACTGTCTGTGATAACTCACACTGGATCATACTGCTATTAAATCGGTTCATTTTGTATATTTATTGAAATTTCTTATTAAATTTTGATTATAAGGCTGTGTAGACCCCCAACTAATAATTTCTTATAAAAATTTTATTAGGTGATGGAAATACATAGACTAATAACTTAATGACAGCCATAAGTGGAGTCAGAATTGCATTGCTTCTATTGTGACATGCATTAGCATGAATAACAGGAGAGAAGATGGGTTACAAGCCCTGAGGAGGGTTCACATGAGACTAGCAATTACATGCGCTGTGTGAGAGTTATTAAAAACACAAATAGGCACACATTTACTTCCTTATACACTATATTACAATATAGTAAATAAATTCAGTGAGTCTGAAGTACTGATTAGTCATCATATTGTTATTATGGACATAACAGAAATACGTTTCATCACTCTGATATTGAAGATGCAGAATTTGAATATGATTATTATAATGAGTACTGAAAGGACAGACTTGATGATTGAGGGGAGTGATGCTTTTGGTTAAGCATCACTTGGTTAAGTGTAGAGAAAAGGTTAAGAAGCATATAGACTCTAAAACAATACAATCAGTAGATAAAAGTTGCCAGTGTAAAATGGAGTCAGTCTGGTGTGATATAAATAAATATCAGAAAAACAAGAGTTGGGGTCTGTTATAGGCCAAATAATTGTGATGAAAATAACAAAACTATATAGCCAAATAGAGTGGTCCACCAAATCAGAATGTCACATCATAGGGGATTTTTACTTTCCAGATATTGAATGGAACCTGTGGGTTGGCTGCTCAGACAGCAGCAAAGCATTTCTCAATTTGTTGGATGACTGCTTTCTATGCCAACATTTTAGAGAAGCAACAAGGGGAAGCGATGTTCTTGATTTGGTAATCAGCAGTGATTAAAAATGCATTAAGAATATTCAGGTTAAGGAACCTTTAGTTGGCAGTGATCACTGCATATTAATATGGGATTTATTCAAAGAAATAACTGAAGTCAAGAGTAAAGGATATTTTGTTTTGTCAAACGTAATTGAAACTGATTATGTGTAACAAAAGGTTCTTGGCTAAGAGTGTAGAGAAAAGCAGCAAGGAATTCTTTGCATATGTAAACACTAGAAGGAAAGGGATGAATCATGATGTTCCGACTATGGATGATCCATTGCTGATACACAAATAAATATTTTGCATCTATATTCTGGCATGAAATTAGCAGAAGTTCATCAATACTAACCTGGAATTAAATTATTTTTAATAACACAAAGTATGGTTGCAAAGAAACTGCTGCACCTAAAAGTGAACAAAGAATTGGGGCTGATGAAATCTAATTATATTAGGAGAAATGCAAAAAAAAAAAAGGTTGCTAAACCTTTAGCCATACTAATAAAAGTATTCTTAGATTCCAAGGAAATACCTGTAGACTGGGGGTGTGCAAATGTATCCCCTATTCACAAGTGGTGTAAAGGGTGAAGTGGGTAACTATAGAGCTGTCAGTTTAACCTCTAAGTCAGGACACAACATGGATTTGGTATATTGAGATCATGCCTCACAAATCTGATTAGCTACAAGACTGTCACAACTGAATTATATAATATGAGGGATTTCCAAAACGTAAGACATTTTCTCTCTCGACGATGTTTAATAATACGAAATTGAAATTACACACCAAGAAATAAGTGAACATGCACTACTTCTCCACAAAGTCTCCAGTTTTATTGATGCACTTGTCCCAATGATCGATCAGTTTATCAATACTAGTACTGAAGAAGTCCGTGCCCACACACAGTAACCAATATCGTACCGCCTGATGAACTTCATCTGTGGTGAAATGCTTTCCTGAAAGGTATTTTTTCAGAGGGCCGAACAAATGGAAGTCTGAAGGACCTAAGTGTGGGCTATAGGGGGAAGATGTGACAGTTTCCCAACGATTACGGCGCAACCACTCACGAATGGTGTCGGCAGTGTGTGGAGTTGCATTGTCATGCAACAAAATCACGCTGCTTGTCAGGAATCCAGGTCATATGCATTGAATGTTGGCTTTCAGTTTTTCCAAAGTTGTACAGTAAAGCTGTGCATTGATTGTTCCTCCCTTCAGCAAGAAATCCACCAACAGAACACCTTGGCGATCCCAGAACGATCTTCAATGTCAACACGGCCCGCTTTAAATTCATTGCACCAAAAACACACCTGTTTCTTTGTCGTCACCGTTTCGCCATACTTTTGCTTGCAAAAAGCAAATAACTTCATGAACATCTGTTTTGGGCCACACTTGCATGGAAACCACCATTTTGCAACATTACACTGGCAGTCTTTTTGAACTTTATTAATGGATCTATCTGTCCACCACGTTTCATCTCATTCCCTTTCACCATTATTAAAGAAAAAGTGTTACCTTACTTTTCGGAAACCCCTCATATAAAGGGATAAAAAAAAACCATGCAACCTTGCCTAAAGCCTTTAATATTGTACCACATATATGATTGCTAAATAAAGTAGGGCAATGTGGCATTAGGGAGAAGTTACTACTGTGAATAAGAGATGGTTAAGTGAGAGAAGACAGAGTGGTTTATTAATGACCAATGCTCTTCATGGGGTCAATATTGGGCCTTTTATTGTTTTTAATTTATTAATGACATTGATGTAGGTATTTCTAGTATGTCTAAGCTCGTTGATGATACAAAGGTGAGAACAGTGGTTAATGGTAGCAACCAGGATATACTACTTCAAGAGGATATAGATAAATTAAACAGATGGGCTGTAAAATGGCAATTGATGGTTTATAAATACAAATATATATATATTAAGGGGCCTCAAATTTAAATATGGCCAGGGGGCCAATTTCATCCTTAATCCAGCCATGATCCTACTATATAAGGCAACAGTAAAAGGCAAATTGCTTTATTCAAGCCAGAAGAGGGCTATGAAGATACTTTCTACATAGATACATACGTAGAAACATCAGCTGCTTGGCCTGTTTAGAATTACTTTCAAAGTTTTTTCAAAAGTTTTTTCAAAATTTTTTTTCTTGAGTACATTAATTTGTCTTCTTCCAAACTTCTTTTGGATTATGAGCTTGATTTAGCCACAAACCAGTGCCACTCACTAGTGAGTGTTTGTTGTACTTTCCAATTTGGTAAGTGAAAAGTGCTCATGAGGCTTCTTTAACCACTTCTTTAAATAGACTGGTCAAAAGTTGCAACTAATAAACACTTTTTTTTTTTATAAGTAGCAATTAGTTTTTATTAATATCACCATCATCAGCCATTTTCAATCCACTGCAGAGAAGGTCGAAAAGAGGAGATTCCTAATTACCAAGTCTCTGACAGGGAATATCGGAACTGACATATGCACAAGTACTACCTTTGAGACGAAAGGAATCATACAGCGAATAATTTGGGCAACTGAGATGAGCAGTGGTTGAACCAGCTGATAACTGAGATTCTGTGAGAAAAAGTACATGGGGTTTGGTGGACTGCAAGTGGAAATGGACATTGTTGAGATTAGAACTGAGACCACGTATATTTATGAAATGGACTAGGAAGTGTTTGGGAGGTTTAGATCTTTTCGCAGATAAGCTAACTCTATTAGTTTGACAATTCATGGTGTATTCAATAGTAAGAAAAGTAGGGAGGGACATGGTGTATGAGGATGAAATTTTGGATATGGCATACACATAGTAAGTATATACCCAGATCCTTGACATAATGTGGCCGTGGCAATGCTCTGACTCCCTCCAGTCACTATCTGGCATAGTAGAGGTAGCAATATTATGCATCAGCTGATCCGGAAGCCTCCTAGAGAGTTACCAATAGGTTCGGTCCGGTGTACTTACTGATGGCCAGCCTGTGAACACCGTTTTAGAACTGTACCCTCAAAATGCAAGCCAGTTTGGATCTCGCCATGATGTCCATCATAATCTCAAAAGACATACTGCATTATGGAAAAGATGGGGAAGGGTTGACCAGAACTTAGCTCTGGTGACTAAACATGGGTTCCACCACTTCAATCCTCCAATAAGCAAAGTGGTGGTATTGCACCGGTGGTAAGTGGTGGTATTGATCCTACACTAATCCTACACAAACACACTGACCCACACTATTTGGTCTTCACAGAACTTGTATTATGTCACAAAGTTATGATACAGAGGTGGGGAAACCCAACCCCCAGGCCTGCAGGGCATGTAACACTATACACTAGTGCAGCAGTTTCCAACCGGTGGTTTGCACTAAAAATTCTGTAATGGTGTCTGCTTAGATTTATACAGGTATATTTTTGTAAACTACAAAATAGTTTAAAATTAATTTATGTGGTTCAGTTCAAAATTTATATATAGTCATGGTTTGGCTCACGCACCCTTATATAGAGAGATGCATGACAGGATGTTAGCGGTGGGGGAAAGAATTGGGTTATGTATAGGTAGTTAATAATTTTATATTATTATGCAATATCACTTCTAAAAACGTAGTACTGGAAATATTTTATAATAAAAATTCAGAACTGTTATACGAATTATTCAGAGGCTCAGTGGTTTGCAATAAAAATATGTTGAAAGGGGTTCTCAAGTCAAAAAAGGCTGGGAACTGCTGCACTAGTTCAATAATGCTTTTTTAAAAAACATTTTAAAATATATATTGCTTGCATTTGAAAAACATGCACCATTCATAGTTCTCACGGTTATAATGTTAATTATAAATCAACAGGGATTACCTTTATTTTAGATATAGGAAGCTTCTTTTCCAACTCTCCTAATCCAACTCGCTAATAATTCTTGAGGATGGCGATATCAATTTTGCAAAACAGGTGGGATATCTTCCCCACTGTCAGAACCGTAGTGTTCAGACCGTGCGGTCTCAACAATGAGCGCTCAAGACTTCTGTCTTCAAACACCATACCTCTGGCAGCAAGGAAACCATTACG
Source organism: Mastigoproctus giganteus (assembly GCF_048544385.1). Taxonomy (NCBI): domain Eukaryota; kingdom Metazoa; phylum Arthropoda; class Arachnida; order Uropygi; family Thelyphonidae; genus Mastigoproctus; species Mastigoproctus giganteus. The sequence continues at coordinate 35,591,427 of NC_143580.1, read as the reverse complement.
TGGATTGGCATAAAATTAGATTTTGAAGGTCTAAACTGTTTAATAAATATGGACCGATTATTTCTTTGGTTCTGTAGCTAGAATTTGGAGTTAAATTTAGGAGTCTAATAAAATTGGATATGGGGGGGGGGGGAATTATTCTCTACATTCCATAAGTCGAACTAGAACTTTTCGGGCATCATGTTCACAGGAATACAGCAACTCACAATTAATCTGAAACTTCATGTTGTAGTGTTTGTTCTTCACGCATGCGTATAAGCGACCAATCGTCGGACAATAGGAATGGCCTACGGATATTGATTGAAGTTTCATGTAGTTTCATCTCTAAGGTTTCTGCAATAAGTAGTTTGTGGTAGTTGCGTTGAATATTTATAATTTTTGTTTCATTAAAGCTTAATGAATGTCATTCATTTATTGCGTGGAACGAAAGTTCCGATGCATTTGAACGACCTGCCGGCACAGAAGCTGTGCCACCCCCATGGTAGATCCTACATAAACAGCGTCGCAATTTTTGCATGGGATGCTGTATACGAGGTCATGCTGTGATTGGAATGTGGTGTTTGAAGGTCGATTTCTGAAGAATGTGTATAATTTGTCCAAGAGTTTTGCTATGATTTTCATGTCAGCTCCCTTGCATATTTGGTTAAGTTTATTGTACCAGTATTCGACATATGGAATGGTGTTGAAATGTATTTTGGTCTTGTCAGATTTTTGTGCAATGTTTGTTGGGAGGTTGTTGTTATTTATTTTATCATGGGCTATTGTATGGTTGGGGATGATAACTGTGGAAATGCAAAAGCATCCCCTTATTTGTGGGTTTTCTATATATGCTGAAATTTAGTTTTTGTCCTAATCCGTGTGTGGTAAAATTAAGGAAATTTATGGAGTGGGTTTCTGTTTCAATTTCTAATCTCTGATGGATGTTATTAAAAAACCTGAAGAATATTGTTTATGGTCAAATGATCTGTGATAATTAGGATGTCATCCAGATATCTTCTGTAATGTGTGATCTGTGGTATAAATGGATCAAGATGGGGCTTTTCTAATTTGTCTAAGTATAGTTCGGCAATGAGTCCACTGATGTTTAGGCCCATTGGGAGGCCGAAAATCTGTCTGTATATTTTTTCTTGAAAGAGAATGTAATTAGCATTTACTAATAGTTTTGTTAGTTTGAATATTGTCTTTGGGGAGTCTGGTGTTATTAATTTTTATGTTATCATCGTTGAAGTAGGCCCAGACTATGTCTAAGGTGTAAGGTACATTTACGTTAGTGTATAGTGAAGTCACATCCAGTGAATACAACTTCATATCCTCCTTGATATGGAGATCGTTGAGGTTAATGAATAAAGCATCGTAGAGTTTTATATTACCCAATTCTAAAACCACTACCCAATTCTAAAACCACTCAGACCTCTGAGTGGTTTTAGAATTGGGGAGATGAACATGGCTAAGGAAGCAAAGGCTGAATTCTTATATGGCATGATTAGATGAATTGGGTATCCTGTTTTGTGTAATTTTACTTGGCCGAATAAGATTGGGGTATTGTATGTGAGGGCTTTAATTTGTTTAAGTTGGGCCATAGTGATGTGGTCATCTTTCCTATAGGTGCTGAGCATTTTGTTATATTTGTTAACTAAGCTGTTGAACTCTGATGGTGCAATCTCTTCATATGTCATGTCTGAAATGATGGTGTATAATTTATTTATATAATCTCCTTTATTGAGAATAACTACTGTATCGCCTTTGTTGGCCTTTTGAATAATGATATCTCGGTTTTGTCCAAGTGTGTGCAAAGCTTTTGCTTCTTCTCTATGTCGTTTTGATATTGAGGGGATAGTTTGATTTATAATTCGATTTGTCTGTTGGATTAATACGTTTTTTTGAGGCAAATCTCTAAGAGCGAACTCAAGATCAATAATCTTTTGTTTCTTGGGGGGGGGGTCGGCGGTAAATTATAATTTAAGCCTTTATTTAATAGGTCTATTTGCTGAGAAGTTAGCGTAACAGATGATAAGTTCTTTACATTATCTGATGGATTGGGGTCGTTTTGTGAACCAGTGTTTAAATAGACCTGGAAGTCATTAATATGCGGTACATTTCTATTGAGAAAGGTGTGGGAATTTTTATCTGCATTTTTGATGTTTCTGTATGCACTCTGATTTTCAAAATGATTGTGAGACGAATGATGACCTCTGTTGTGTGGGAAACCCCTAAGGGCTTGTAATTTTAGGTTATGTCTATTCTCTAATGTGGTGGATTGGGCGTCGATTTTTAATTGACGATATATTTTTATTAAAAGATATAGCTTCCTATATCTAAAATAAAGGTAATCCCTGTTGACTTATAATATAATAGAATATAGGAATTATCGAGCACTTAATAGCTCTCAATTATCAAATATAATGTTAATGTAATATCATAAAGCATGACATTAGAGAACACAATTTTAAACTTTTATTAAAAAATTTTAATGACATACTAAGTGTGCCCCATGCCTGCTCTACTAAAAATTAACTTCTAAACTTTCTCTGCAGAGGGCCTCTTAGACACAAGGCCAATTCAACTGACTTCTTTGAACACATCTAAAGCCAACCCTGGTCAATGTGGTCATGAAAGTGAAAACTGTCTGCTGTTGAAAGCAACCACTGTTTTATTCTGTCTGGGATAAAAAGCTATCCATTAAACATGGTTTCAATTTTATGTATTTTAAAAACCAAATGAGTCGAATGAGATATGGTATTTAAAATACCAGAGACATTTGCCTCATACTCTTAATTGGTTCCTGAATTTTGGAGCATAAAACTGATGAACATATGAGTGGTAATTTTGTATACAATATTGTGGGAATATGCATCAATGGGACTGCAGCAATGCCAGACTGTATAAGTTTTTTTTTTTTTTCATCTTCCCCCTCCCTCTTTTGAATGCTTTTGATTGGGTGGAGATTTCACACAAAACCATAAAAATTCTTAGTGCTCCAACCACTTTATCAGGACAGATTCTCTTGCTCTTCGAAATGACTGATGATTAGCAACACACTGATAATAGCAATGAACTTGTTTCTTATTCCCCAGTCCTTAACACTACACTGACATAATACATTCCACAAACAACAAACAATTTGTATATCTTTCACAGTATGTTGCTGTGCTTGTAAACAACATTAACATACGACCTTGCATCCAATTATATGAAGTTAGAGACTGTCTTTTAAGCTTTTGTTATTAAAAAAATAATTAATGAATTAAAAAAAAAACATTAAAATGGCTGCAGAAACATCTCAGTTTTTATGGCCAATGTAATTGTCTAGTTCAGTGGTTCCCAACTCGTGTGCTGTGATCCTTTTCAAGTGTGCTACAATATTAGGAAACCCCCATGGAGTTCAGTGGCAGACACTATTTAGGTGTGCCATGAATGCATCTTTGAACTTCAAGTGTAACTTGATTTACAAAAAATAGGAACCACTGTTCTAGTTAATGCAGTTGGTCTTCTCACTCACAGCAAAACAAACTTTGCTTTCACAATGAGTTACCACAGTACTGAACTACTATTAAATAAATGGCATTTCGAAAAGGTTATTCTGAGATTTATCTAAAAGAAAATACCTGCTATCTGAGAGGCATGCACCAGTAAGTGAATGACAAATTAATCACTTGGAGATGGCATTTGCTTAAAAGCAGGGCAAAGCATTGTAAAGTTGTTCCACCGTGAGAATTAAGACTATTACATTATCTCAGTAGTCAGTCTCAAGGCCACTATCAGGGATCAACGAGACCCCAAAAATTATTTCAGCAATTCTTGCTGTTCATCTATGCTGTCCACACGCTGAAACTCCTAATAGCTATTTTTTAAAATAGCTTTCTTTGGTTTATCCATTGAAAATTCCAGAAATCTGTTAATTAGCATGCAAAGAGGGAAAATGTAGGAATCAAGTTATGCCTAATTATATGCACGTGTCGAGTGGCATCTCTTGCATCCAATTATTGGCAGTGTGCTCACTTTATCAACACACTTTTTCCAATTGTTAATGCTCTCTGGCTTTATGACGTTGAAGCATTGGAATCATCCAACTGTTGACACACTTTACATTTCATACAGTGACACTTCGTGCTATTTACAGGCTTGTGGTCCAGTTGTTGAAGTGCTTAGATTTTTCAATTTGCATTTTGCTCACCGAGTCTAAGAGGAAAAGGAATTTATTTTCAAAAATTAATTTAAAATATTTTTAATTCAGTTGTTTGTAATTCCATTTAATTCCAGTTGTGTTTGTAACAGATTAAAAATAAAGGTGGCATCAAAAATGTGAATTATTTTTTTCTAATTTTAAGATTAGATGTATACAGGGTCCCCCCCCCCCCCCCGCACACCCTACAGGAATTAACAGTAGTTTGTATACCTGTAAGTAGTGTGCAGGAAATTTGAAATAAACTTAAATGTAAGTTACTAAGAGTAACTTACATTTTTAAACAAACACACATGCACACTACATAATTTTATTTTTGTTTAAAACATTTATGTACATATGTACAGATGCACAATTTTTAAAATTTTCATTGAAAAACTAAAACTAACCTGCAGATAATAATTAATGCAATCCATTACAAAAGGTCAAGCATTGGTACACAACAAAAAACAAAAAAAAATTTAGTCATTTGTCAGGTGAGTGTGCTTGATATCATTCTAGATGCAACTATTGCCAGATTAAATAATTTTTTAGTCATTCTTAATTACAAGTGATTTTTAAGTCTTTTTAATAAAAAGAACCTGTATTCGGCCAAACAGTTTCTTACATGTACATGCAATAACATACCCTATGGTGCAGCTGCAATAAAAAGAACCTGTGTTTGGCCAGTTTCTTACATGCACAAGCAATAACATATCCTATGGTGCAGCTGAACCAGTTCTGAGTCTACCTAAATGGGAGTTAAAGTTTCTAAACATTTTCAAAGTGCACTATTATTTTGGTGCTGTTACGTTCTTAACTTATAAGAAAAAGTATTGGTAGTGCAAGTACTGTAATGTAAGTTCAGGGCAATCTGTATACGCAAAGCATGGCTTAAAACTAGGGAAGGAGGAGGGGCATGTAAGAACATAATAAAACTGTTCAGTTTACATATAATACTAAAGTAGAACATGCTTTTGGAATAATCTTGTGAAATTTTGGAATTCACCCTAAGGAATTCTGGTGGAATAACCTTCCACCAGAATTCCTTTGGGTGAATGTCACCTATAATATGTTATAGAAGAAATGTTATATTTAGTGTAAAGAAAACAAAACTGACAATTTTATAGGTTGTACATGAAAGGTATACAGGGTGTCGTCTTCCTATTAGCCACTACTAAATTAGGTTGGATGATTACCAAATTTCTGGTTCAAATTTTCTGAAGCCAGATTATATAGTGCATATGACTCAGCTCAACCTATGAAACCATCAATTTTGTGATCTTTGTGGCAGTGACAACACATTTCATGCTGTTACATGCCACGCTGCATTAAGGAATTCTGACAGCAAGCCATAAGAAAGACTGCTTTAATGCAATTTCTATCGCATTAAAGCAAATTTTATTGCTTTCATGCAATAGAAATTATTTTAACTTTTAAGTTTCTATAATTTTCTAAGTTCGTGTTAAGGTATCCTTTGTGCATACAAAGAGAGTATCCATAGTTAATTCTTTTATAAAAAATAATATTAGTGGGAAAGGGTTGCACAGAAATAATGAGATTTTGTTGAGGGGGGGGGCTCCAAAAGGTTGAGAAACAGCTAGCTAATATTAATGCTTGAGGTGGTAAATTGGATAATTTCAGGGTTCTATTAAAACCAAATTTTAGAAGTAACAGCATATAAAAGTTGCTCTGTTTAGAAATAATGCAGAAGCATAATCTGCAAGAACATGGGTTTGGAATAAACTTTGGAGGTAATTACCTCACAATTCTCCCCCAAGACCCACCTTTGGATTTATGCTTGAGGTGATAAATCAGATAATTGTAGGGACCTATTACAGCCACAGTTATAAGTGGCTACAAGCAGATCATAATTGAGGAGGATGGCCTCATTGAACAGTTTTTGTAAGCTAAAATTAGGAAATGAGTTTCACACAACCTCTGAGAACTTGGAGTCTGTTCTCCAGGAAAATGCATTCCAAACAATAGGAAGGCCAATGGCATACTGCATCATTTTATGTATATACTTTTAAGCCTTACAGTTTTTATTCTGGTCTCCTATCAAACAGTCTCAAGAGTGTTTTTTCTTATAATCACTATTTCTATTAACCATGTTATAAGAAATAGGCACTTGATTCAAAGGGGGAGGGAAAGAGTGGTAAGGTAATTACCTTCCTAAGTTTATTCCAAAAGCATGTTCCTAGATGTTATGCTTCTGCATTATCTCTAAACAGAGTAACTTTTATATGCTGTTGCTTCCCCTAAGATTTGAATCTACTTTGTTTTCCTTCCCTCCAAAAAATAACATGAAGGTTGGATCCACCTGTAATTTAATCTTTCAGCAATAAGCTGGTCTGCTAATAAACATGCAGGTATAAAAACTTCTGCAAATTGTGTGTTCAAAGTTACCCTGTACAGCTGTTCTATGGGTACAATGTTGTTGTTATTTGGTTTTTAGGAGCATTAGCAACTAAGGCCATATTGCTCCGGGAATATGCGGTGTTCATTCCCTGACCTTTCCGCATCTTCCGTATTTGGTGGTGAAGGGCTCGAACCCTGGTCTAATCAAGAAGAGTGTGCTACGCACTGTTGCTCCTTCCCACCTGGCTATGGAGGCGCCTATGGGTACAAACAGAATACTTCCATACAATAATGGTTTGCTGCTTGTCCAATTTGGTTATATTTAAAGTTGTAATTTTAATCCCAGTAGAGTGAATAAATTAAAGATATTTTTAATTGAGTCTATAGTTAGCCCATCTCAGAGGTGCAGAGTTCCTCCCCCATGAATATTTTTATGGATTAGTCCTCCTACGAAACATGCAAACAAGCCCCTGAACATAATCAATGTATGTTTATTTTCAAAGGCTAAATGCCACATTCCCTAGCATTGTCATGAACTTCTCATAAACATATTACAGAAAGGGAAATTTGAATTAAACTTTAAAATGGAAGTGACTAATAATATCTAATATATGTAATTATATATATTAGCATTAGTAGAGGCATATGATGCACGAAAACAAGCTCATCAGCCAAAAATAAACCCTTCCCATTTCACCCAGTCATTCACTCCAAATGTTTGTCCAATTCTGCCTTGAATTTATTTAAGCTATCAACTTCCACGACTGATGGAAGTTTGTTCAAGCAATCAACTACCTGCTAGCTATAGGGAAATTTCCGCACATCTATTCAACAACTGTCTTTCCTCAATTTCAGTTTATACCCCCTTAGGTTTGTAATCTGAGCAAGAGGAAGAATCCCATCAGCATTGAGTCTGTTCAATCCATTCAAAGCCTTATACGCCTCAATCTGATCACCTCGCAGTTGCCTAGTCTCTGGATGCTGCAATTTGCAGAACTTAAGCCTTTCTTCTATATGTAACTTCCCATCACCAGTCTTGTTGCCCTTCTCTGTACTCCTTCTAGCAATGCTACAGCCTTCCTAAAATGAGGCTTCCAGACCTGTATGCAGTACTCAAGGTGTGGCCTGACCATTGCCTTATACAAGGAGATAATCACGTCCTTATCCCTGCTCGCAAAATTCCTGTATATCATTGACAAGACCCCATGACCTACTCTGGCAGCCTGTTAAATATATTTGTTTTTAAATATTTATATACATAATATATAAGCAGAAATGTATGCATGTGTACGTTTGAACTTCTGCATGCATAACAGCATGGAAAATTCAAATGAATATAATATTCATTTTTCAAAGATTAATCCTTAACTAGTGTGATTTTTGTTGTATTAGCAGTACAGGGTCATCTCACAGGCTGCTATAGTTTTTTTTTTTTTACATCTAATTGTTGCAGGATTTGTTAAAATAAAAAGTTCTGGTACAACATGAATATATTTTCAATTATATAAAATGGCACTAAATAACTTTTAGAAAACTTTAATTTCTTTGTTATTTCCTTTCCAGAAAGTGCTACATAAAACATGAAAAATTAAACATTCTGAAATTTTACGAATATCATTGAAACTTAAAAAGATATTACCAGTTTATAAAAAATGAAAGAAAGATGTATTAAGAAACATTTACAAATTTCACTACAGATTATCATATACTCAACTCAAAAATGTAATGTACAGTGCAATGTGTCAGACAGCAAAAATTTTAAATTTAATTAAACAACAACAAAAATGTGTCAACATGTTACAAACTTACAATAATACTGTTGAACAGAGGGTAGAATGGTACTGAAATGCTTATAACCATGATTCAAGCAAAACTAGCACAAACATGAAATTTAAATGTCTTGTGGTCTGAAGACCACATCATACTAATAGAGACTTAACTTAGAATCAGAGTATATTCCAGTCTTATTCTAAAGATGTTTTATTTTTTAAGCCAAACATTCCTCAAACTATGATCCGCTGACCTCTGGGGGTCCGCAGAGATGCTTTGGGGGACCACAAATGATGTTATGATTCCAAAATTTATTGTTAATAATTAAAAGTTAAAAAATTTAGATCCTAGAAAAGAATATTGTTAAACATGAAGGTCTTTAAAAACACTATCAATCTATAAAATATATCCAGAAGTTTTTCAAGCTAAAAGGGAGCCCCTTATGCTACTAAAGTTTTAGAATCCCTGTTTTCACCTATAGTGAAAATCCTGGAAAAATGGTGATTTATTTATAGACAGTTTGATTTTTTGTCTAATTTTCAATTTAAAAAAAGTGGGGGGGGGGGGAAACAGCGTGTACCCTGTACTACACACGAAAGATGTTTTATGTGAAAACATTTTAAAGCATTTTTTTTTTTTTTTTTTTGTTGGCATGGGAGGCTTCTTCAGTGGCTCTAAAACTTTTATTCTTGCACGATGCACTTGATTTTGCTCAGCTGGAGTTTTATCAAGCTTTTATTCTTGCATGATGCACTCGATTTTGCTCAGCTGGAGTTTTAGCTATCTTTGAAATACTTGTGGGTTGCAAACTTTTTTCAGCAGTTTAAATTGGATTTGGTATTTTCACAAATCGGTAGAAGATGACGAAAAAAAAATCAAAACCATTTAAATCGAACAGCTAGAACCAAAATTATAAACAATGTAACCTTTTATGCTCATGCCCACTACTTACTCTACTGAATCAACATTAGTGACTAAGGTAGAAGTGGGCCGTAGCGGCAGCAGTTCAAGGTCAGAGACTATTTGGGAGTGATGTTAAGCATTTCTGTCTCGCATTTTTGTTACCAATCAGTTTTACTTCAGTCTGAAAAATTTAGTAGGTGCCACCAAAGATGTTATCGCATCAAAAGTTTTCAAAAAAAAAAAAAGTAAACTCAGCCGACTTGGGGAAAAGGTCTAGTCTGTTAATGTTTACGGTGAAACAATTTTAAGCTGAGGAAAGTTAATATAATTTTTTCATTCCTGAATAAAGAATCTATCTGGCAAGTTAGTGCTGTTTCTTTTTGTTTTTTTTAAAGAATTCTTGCTGAAAAAAAAAAAAAACTCAGGCGATGAAATCCATAAATGCATGTGCTAAAATTTTTTTTTCCTATTTGCACAATGAAAAATCTCAGAAAAGCCTACATATCCACATGAAATCAACAAACATAGCTCCTACTCCCCCGAAACAAAAGTTTCCATTTGTTGTGGCATATCAATATGATTCAGAACTTGAAATTTTCCATATGGTGAGAAGTGGCAGCCCTTATATTGCCTGGTATAATCTGGAGATGGACAGACAGAGCAAATCTGTCTGTCCATCTCCAGATTATACCTCCTAAATTCATTTTATTTAATAAATATTTTATTATGCTGCACAGAAATCTGCAAAAAAAAAAAAAAAAAAAAAAAAAACACAGTAAGTATATTGGTTTCTCTATAAACAATGCACCAATATGGAAGCATGTGTGCTATAAGAACACATGAAGTTTACTCCAAGGTCTCGAAAAGTAAAACTGAAAACAACTCGCAAAAAATTACATGAACTATTTATCTGAAGGAGAATATATATTCTTATATTTTAGAAAGTGAGCAGGTGTATATTTGTGTCAAAATATATACCAGGGGTGAACAAAATAATGAAAACACCTGATATGAAACAGTAGTTTTTGCAATGGCTGTATGACATATTTATGAACATGCAGTGATTATTTATTTTATTGTTTGTTGCAGATAGTACTGTGAAGGAACACCAATAAAAGTAGATGTTTATTTAGAGGTGATATAAAAAGGTACATGAAGAAAACAGCCCATCTGAAAAAATGTCTGAATTACAGAAAGAGAGAGAGATCAAATTTTTGGTTCACATTTAGCAGGAGTTTGATTTCTTTAATATATCCAGAGCAGCTGTATTGAAAGTGACATCTGCAGCAGAAAATCAACACTAACTGAAAGAGACAGCTGGAAACTAAAAAGGATTGTGGCCTGAAAACAAAACTACTGCCTCAAAAAATAACTGCAGAACTTAATCGAGTCTCAGCAATAGTTTCTAGCAAAACAGTAGTAGTTGTGGCATGTGATGCAAGAAAGCAAGCATATGAGCTTATGCAGCATCAGCCAAAAAAAAAAATAAATAAAAAATTACAAAACAATCCCCTCTAAATATTTGTCCAGTTCCTCCTTAAATTTATTTAACCTATCAACTTCCACAACGAAAGATGGAAGTTTGTTCCAGCAATTAACCACCAGCCGGCTAAAGGCAAATTTCCGCACATCTATTCTACATCTGTCCTTCCTCAATTTCAATTTATGCCTCTTAGGTTCGTAATCTGAACAAGTGGAAGAATCCCATCAGAATTCAGCATGCTCAACCCATTCAAGGCCTTATACACCTCAATCAGATCACCTTGCAGGTGCTTGGTCTCCAGCTGCTGCAATTTGCAGAACTTAAGCCTCTCCTGGTAAGAGCCCTTCATTCCCCTCACCAATCTTGTTGCCCTTCTCTATACACGCTCAAGCAAATCTACATCCTTACTAAAATGAGGCCTCCAGACCTGCACGCAATACTCAAGGCGTGACCTGGCCATTGCCTTATACAGAGCGACAATCACCTCCTTTTCCCTGCTAACAAAATTCCTGTATATCATTGACAACACCCCATGACCTGCCCTGGCAACCTGTCTGCATTGCTCAGAAAACTTCATATCTGACTGCACAATTACTCCCAGGTCTTTTTCATTTTCTACCTCCTTAAGTGTAGTACCACACAGTTGGTAATGTTTCTCTGGGGTTACGTCTACCTATATACGATACTTTGCATTTTTCAATGTTAAACTTCAGTTGCCACTTCTCAGCCCATCTCCCCAAATTTTCTAGATCCTGTTGCAGCAACACACTGCCATTAATGTCATTAATAACCCTGCCAACCTTTGTATCATCTGCAAACTTCGATACTAAGCCTGATATACCTTCATCAATATCATTGATAAATATACAAAACAGTGGACCCAACACCGAACCCTGTGGGACTCCACTAATAACATTAGTCCACGAAGAGCAGCACCCATTGATTACCACCCTCTGTCTTCTCCCACTCAACCATCCTTTTATCCATTGTAGCAACTTACCCTTAATACCATTCTGCTCCAATTTGTACAGTAGTCTTCCATGCACAACAGTGTCAAAAGCTTTCCTGAAATCCAAGTATATGATATCAAAATTATTTTTTGCATCCAGTTCCTTTGTAACGACATCATAATAACCAATCAGATTTGTCAGACAAGACTTTCTCTTAACAAACCCATGCTGTGTCTGAATTATTGCTGCAGTCTTGTCTAGATGATCCTGCAATGCATCTTTAACCAGTGACTCCATTATTTTACCTTGAACAGAAGTTAAACTAACTGGTCTGTAATTACTCGTGTCACCCTTCGATCCCCCCTTTGTAAATTGGGGACACATTTGCACATCTCCAGTCTGTGGGGACCTCTCCTGAGTCCATATCAGTTTAGCAAGAACTTCCCAAAGCTGAAATTTATGGCAGAGATGCTACTGCTTAGCCACTTGTGATTGATGGTAATACTAGAAAGAGGAAGCAGCAACATAAGGAGCACAAAAACTGGATACTTGACAATTGTAAACTTTTTTTTTCAGACGAATTATCATTTGCACTTTTTCCAACATCAGGAAGTTCTTATGCTAGAGTGAATGCCAAAGGAAGCAGATCATGCTGACTGTCTTGTGGCAATTGCCAAACAGGAGGATTGACAATGGTTTGGGCAGCGATATCTTGGTATTCTTTAGATCGTATCATCACCCCAAACAGGCAAATTACTGCCATTAATTACGTGATATTCTGAGTGACCAGGTCCATCCCATGGTGCAAACGATGCCATGTTTCAAGATGATAATGCTCTCATACACATAGCTAGACAAGTCCAATCTTGGTTTGAGTGCATGAAACTGAGGCTAAGCATCTCCCATGGTCTGTACAATCACTAAACTGAAATGTTATTAAGCCACTGTGGGTATACTTGAAGAGGAGAGCAAGAAGCAGATTTCCTCCACCTTCATCACTTAAAGAGCCAAAACATTCCTCTATGAAGAAGTCCAATATTCCTCTTAAGACAGTTCAAGATTTATTTGAATATATTCCACATAAAATACAAGCTGTTTTAAAAGTAAAAGAGTGCTCCAACACCATATGAGTGCAAACTGTAACTCTTACCACAGGTGTTTCCATTATTTTGTCTGCCCCTGTATATATGTAATTAGTGGTATTAATTCACATCTTTCTAATCCTAAGTATATGCCTTTAAATCCAAAGTTCAGGAGTTTATAATCAGCATATATATATATATAAAATAAACTTAAAATTTTAGATGATTTTTTTGCTTCAAATGTTGACTTATATGATAAATGATTATTATGATTATGTGCTTTTAAGTGTTGTTTTTTTTTTTTTAATTTAATCCACCATTGTTGATCCCTAAAAATTTACTCATTATATAATTTTATCAATTTCACTTCAATTAGTATCTCCCAAACTTTGTATTTTACAATATACAGCAACACACCAGCACCACAATGAAAACGATGTAATTTTCTTAATGCTCTTCTAGGTACATTGATGTTCATAAGATATGGCATTTACACTTTATGCTCTGCTTCCTGTACAATTTATGTAAAGGCAGAAAGTATCAGCAAATTGATTTTATTACATGTTTATCTTTGACTAATACATCTCAGAGAAATATATTTAATAATACTGAGTAGTTAAATATTCTACAGAAATTTTAATATACATTAATTTATAATTTTTTTAAATTCTAATGCATGATATTTATGGTATTATGAACTTATAAGATTACTAAACACCAGTGATTAAAATAGAGGACATCAGGAGTAAAACTGAAGGATGTGAGAGAAAAAGAACAAATTTATTAAAGTAAAATCAAACAATAAGTAAATAATCATACAAGTTTAACTTCATGTAATAAGCTACCCACATGATTTTTATTACATAATATATAAAAAATATTTATATTTAATAATAAAAATATTAAAAGAATGCTGAAGAAATGTCACAAATTTTAAGCAATGCTAAAAAGTGGCATACATTTTTAGCTTTGAAAGAATGCTCCATTGATTATACATGAGTTCGTAATTTATATTTTTGAAAGTTTCAGCATTCTCAATCAGTTTTTGCAACAAAACTACCATACAGTTTACTGATTTGAAATAATGAAGATATAAGTACATAAAAAGCCAATGCTCCTTTGCAAGCAATTGCTTTTCGGTTACTTCTTAAGTTTTGTGGTACAGTCAAGCCTAGACATTTTTCCCTTGTGATGATATATGCATTATGATTACTCCTTTTATACATATGATTAAACAATCAGCACTGCCTCACAACCTGAGGCAGTTACCTCATCTATCCTTTCAGCTCCATCTGTAATAAAAGAACTATTGTTATTTCTGTATATGAAGCAGCACTAGTCCTTTTTGCTGTTTTTCACTGTTAACAGTCACCGCTGATTGTTAATGACTGTTAGTAATCCACACTGTCTTTCATTTCACTAAATGAAGGCTTACATTATTCAGGAATCAAAAATAACTCTTAGCAGCTGCTCTAGGGCCCAAGCTTAGGGAGATACCACAGCTCTTATAGTATCTGTACTCAGATCCTTATTTTTCTGAATTGGCTTCTATAATTCCCACTCTTTTCCAAACCTGTCCGAACACGTGCCACAACCAGTCAACATCATTTTACTGTCCAACTTCAAACTCGCAGAACCAACTTTTCTTCCTCCTTTATTCATTCAACTACCATTTTCTGGAGCAACCTCCCTTCATATATATTTCCTGAAAATTACAATCTACAGAAATTCAAGTCTAATGTCAACAAGTATCTTCTTTCATCTTCTCAACCTTCAACCCATGCATGGTATTAAGTACTGTATGTTCTAATACTTCTCGTGTTGGGGAAAAAAAAAAATAGATCCTTATTTTTGCAGCCACCTAAAAATGTGTACTAGGGATCCAGACTACCTAAATTAGGCATTGATAAATGTTAGACTGCCATTCAATACCAGTTATTACTCAAAAAATTTATTCAGTATGGTAACACCTGAATAACATCAAGAATTGCCTATACTACTCACCAGCCATTACAGCAATCATGATCAATTAAATAACCACAGCAGGAAATATATATTTATTTGTTGATGGTGGGAATCCTAGTTCCCATTCTTTAGAGTTTGCACTACTAGAGTAATACAAACTCAACACTATGGTGAACACCGATATGTTTATTGATAAGGCAATGCTATAGAGGAAGTTTACATAAAATTTGTAGGGAAGAAAAAGCCAGATAGCAACAACTTTACTTAAAAAGAAGACAAAAAAAGGAAGAGAGAGAGAAAAAAAAAAAAAAAGACTTGCCCTCCTTTTGCCAAATGTCTGGTAACGGTAGCCCTACATATGAATAAAACTTGAAAACACTTTACAACATTTTTTTTTTTCAGTATCTGTGATTAGTGTCATTTAGAAATTTTCAACAAAATTTATTCCAAATCGCTGTCCTTAGGATCTATTACTGGCACAGGATAACATTAAAAATAATTTTAAAGAAAAGCTTACTGAATTAAACATCTTCTGTAAAATACCATTTGAAAGATGGTTTTTTTTTTTTTTTTTTTCAGACCCTTAAAATTTCCTTTCTTAACCTTTTCATGCAAAATACTTTTCCTTTGTGTGAAATTTCCTTCGCCCATCTCATACAAAACAACTTGTGACTCAAATGAGTTCTTCTGTGTTGAAAAAGATGAATTAATTTTGAAAACGTCTTCAAACAAGTATTGCATACAAAGTATCTTTCTTTATTATTTCTGATTTTTGTATATATTTCGGATAATGAAAACGTCTTGCGACACTTAGTACACATAAATAATTTCTCATCACTATGGGCTCTTCTGTGCACTGCAAAATGAAACGAATTTAGGAATTGTTTACCACACACCTTACACGAATTAGGCTTGCTGAACGCATGAAATTTCCTGTATTTAATAATATAACTTAAACGTAATGTCTGTTTTCTACATGCTTCACACGTAAACAGCTTCTGATCTGTGTTAATCACTACATGTTGTAAAAGTTGATGTAACTGGGAAAACTTCTTTCCACAAGTCTCACACACGAATGGTTTTTTATTTGTGTGAACCGCCCTATGTTTCACAAGCTTATGCGCATTCGAAAACTTCTTTCCGCATATATCGCATAAATGAAGTTCATTTGAGCAAATTCTTTCATGAGAGAGAAGGCTTTCTGCATCTAAACACTTCTTTCTACAAGAGTCACAAGTTGGAACTTTATTTTTCGCGTGAGTTTTCTGATGTCGAATGCAGTTTCCATGTTGTAAAAATTTACCACATGCTTCACACAGAAACATTTCGTGAATGAATAAGTGAAGATATAAAAATATTAAACAGAGCTGGTGTCACACTATATGATGTCGCATCATCACATTATCTTTTTGTACATACAGAATTTCTTGTAGATAAATAATACTTCCAATTTCTAGGAGATGCAGCTTTACTTCGTTGACTGAACGTTTCAATGCTTATTGTGGTAACCTCTTTTTACATACCGATCAAGTTACGTTTTTCGGATTCCATACTGTAGGTAGATCCTTCGTTTCAATAATTTCAGAACACTAAGAATTACTTGAACGTCTTCACAATACTTAATAATGATATAAGAATACCACAGACACAAAACAAGAACTTCTATAATACAAGATACAAAATAGGCATTTACAACACTACAACCCCAAGTGGTCCTTCATCAAAGGAAAATTAAATGATGAAAAGGAAAATCCAAAACATATAAAAATACGTTACAAAAAAAAAATAAAAATATATACTCACACAATATTGTTTTATAAAATTTTGACACAATTATATTTTAAAAGACAAAACGGAGTTTGTGAGAAAAGCAGTACTTTTAACGCAACAAAATATTAAAATATTATTGCTTGGCCTGTAGACTGCATGTTTTAATTCGTAAACCACCACCAAATGACACGTGTGACCGCCGCAATAAAGAAGTTATGAACTTATCGTATGGCTACCCCCAACATACACAAAAAAAAAAAACGAAAAAAAAAAAAACATATATAGTGTTTAGAACGTTAAAAGAACAGATAACTGTAGTTACATATTTTAATATCTACAGCGCTTTCTCAACATAATACGACCCACCTAAATTTGAAAAAAAAAATTTCCTCCTAACGTCCTCCCAGGTCTCCGAATGTGGCGTATCTTCCTCCGTTGTTCAGACTCGGCGAGGACGTCTCGCTTGCGACGCTTAGTGAAGAAAAACGTCGCAGGAACGTGCGTAACGCACATAGGAAGATCGAGCCCGGACGCTTTCATAAAAAGTGCACGCCCTATTCATTATAGCGGCGCTGGTGTATTCAGTTACCAAAAAAAAAAAAGTTAAAAGGAAGGAGAAAACATCTCTGACAGTCTTGAAAGCCCATATAGGGGTATAAAACGAATATTTTTATTTTCATTTATTTAAGAATTAGTCATGGATTGTGAATTGTGCAAACGAAATCGTATGCCGTCAAAAAAAGTAAAAAAAATCAGTTTGGATCAAAAAGACAAAATTAGGTGTCCTTGAATAATTAAAGCACCCTGAAATAAAAAATAATATTACAAAGTTCACGACCAACCGATTTTTCTATAGTCTGTTCAGGAAACGAGACAATATACTATGCAGCCGTAGCTGAGTGGCCAGTGAAAGGGTATATAAGTACAAGGGCTTTGAGTTATTATTATTATTATTATTATTATTAGCCATATGGTGCAAGGAAGCCTGAGGCTTATGCAACACCGGCCAAAAAAAAATTTTTCCCTATTACCCCGAGAGAGAGAAGTAGAAAGGAAACACCAAGAAAGAGAAGAATGATGATATCCAGCTCAGGACCCTGGGTGTGCCAAGCCCATACTCACCAGATGTGAGCCCCTGGGGGTTATCGGGGTTCAGGACCGTGACTGCTAAATACGGTGCTGCTTATTGTATTCTTTCAATTTTGTGAACTCCTCTGACCGTGTGGTCATCCCTGAGTATAAACAGAAAATTTGTTTCATTTATGTAAATAGTGGAGATGTATAGAATCTCTAAACCATTGGCAAAAAGGCTTAGCAAATGATCTTTCGAGGATCGTGTGGCTAGGCAACCTTTTCAAAAAAACCGGACAGCTACAGGTTTTCCAACTTCCGGTTTCGTGTCAATTACTTCAAAGTAAATAGACTTGCTGCATGGTTTCATAAACATATCGATCATACACAAGGAAAGTTTAAAAATGCAAAAACACAACGAGAATTCTTATTGGAACGGGATAAATAATAAGAAATACTAATCGAAATTATAATTCAACTAAACTGAAAGTTTATTCAAAATAATAATCTTAATTTAACTTATAATTTAATCTTTTATCATGAAAAAAAAATTTCTTTAACGTCCAAACAATTTAAAGGTACCGGAAGCCCTCACCAGCTGAGGGTGAGGGTTTCCGGTACCTTTAAATATCACCATTTGAGATAACGCAGTTTTATGTTTGTATACCAAAACGTTGAAATCAGCTCTTCTTTTTCTTTTTTTTTTTTTTTTTGAGGAATATGCGACTCAGTGCAATCTCCAAAATAATTACGCTAAAATTAATTTCCCCAGCCTCCCTTAACTCACATTTGCAAGTCTAATGAGCAATAGCGGATTTATATAATGCAAGGGATCCAGTGACCTTGTTGATTTTGGAGCAACTGGCCACTGCATACTCTGTAAATACACCTTACTGATGAAGCAGATTTCGGAAAATCTAACTCACCAGTGTATGGATCGCTTATGACATGAAATTCGTAAAACTTCAAGTTAATGTTATGATAACATATTTTTATTTGCTTTTAGCCCCAGATTGCAAGGAAGCCAGACTTTTCACATAAGAACCCTTTTAGTACAGAAAACAAAGAAAGGCACATTCATTATAATGTAAGATCCAGTTTTTTTTAATATCCTTAGTCTAGTTAAAGAAAATTATAAAAATTCTAAAAACAAACAACAAAAAATACTTTGTACCTCACATAAATTATTTACTTAAGTTCGGTTCAGTCGCGGTCAGTGAAAAATATTGGCGATCCTAATGTTAATGGTCCACTAAATTGGTGACTACTGATATATATAAAGTTCAAATACTGTATATCAATATATGAAGTCCAATAGGAACAGAAAAACTCCCGTGTGAACAGAGAAAATCCGCTCTAAAACTTCAACTTAAAAAGCAGGACTTCATGGTCGCGTAGCGCCCGAAAACCCTTATTAAAACTGGAAAATTCAAACAAACGAGTTGACTTGGGCTGAACCATAAACATTGGACAATTGAAGAGTAGAAAAACGTACTGTGGAGTGTTGCATCCAAATTTGAAATTTTTGGGCCCAAACGTAGAATTTATGTGAGGGATCAAACGAACAAGGTAATTATTCCATTGTTTAGTGCCTACAGTCAAGCACACTGGTAACACCATGATCTGGGGTTGCTTCTGTTTTTCTAGATTGTGCGACATTGTCAGAATTGAAGGAATTTTAAGAAAAGAAGGCTATAAAAACATTCTTGTATATAATGCAATAACCTCTGGACTTCAACTTTGTGGAAGAAATTTTATATTACAACTAGACAATGACTCAAAGCACAGCTCTAAGCTGTGCAGGGACTTTCTAGCAACTAAACAACAAGAGAGTGAGGAGGGTATTGCAAATTAGGGTGTGACCCCTCTAATCGTCTGACTTAAACGCAATAGCATTTATGAGATTATCTAGACCACGACCGGTTTTAAACTTGTTGTGGCCCTAAGTTGTAACATGTATGAGGCCTTTCTCTCATAGGGTTTACCCGTGACAATATTAAAAGAAAATATTATTACAATATTAAAAAAAAGTATTTTTTTAAGATGGAGCGAGGCCCTTGCAATGTGGGGCCCTAAGCTATAGCTTCTTTAGCTTATCTGCAAATCCGGCCCTGATCTAGACCGTCAAGTCTGTCAACTATTTACATTAGGATAACTTGTAATTCATTACACAAACCCGTATTTTGTGTCTGTAAATTACGCGTGTTCTCTGATCGATTTTCTTGTTTTTCTGGACAAAAAAAAAACAGTTCTTGGGGCCTTACCATCTCTTGGGACCCACTAACTCAACCACAGAGTGAAAAAAAAGCCCAATAAAGTTCCTCGCGTCAATGATTTGAACTCGGACCTTTTCCACCCGGTGGGGGGAAGGACGATGACGATACCACTATGCTACCCGGGCAGACAAGACGTCAACTCTAAAAAAAACCAATTATTTTAAGGCCACCCGAATAATGAAATTCATCTGCCGTGCTGTGTATCTTATATCTGTTAATTGCATGTGTTCTATGGTCGATTTGTCTGTTTTTCTGGACAAAAAAAACACAGTTTCTGGGGGAAAAGCCTTGCGATCTACGCCTGAGACCGACTAACTCAGCCACGGAGTGAAAAAAGCCCTTTACAGTTCTTCTCGTCATCAACGGGATTCGAACCCGGGCCTTTTCCACCCAGTGTGGGGAGAACGGTGACGATACCACTGTGCGCGCAGACACGATGTCAAGTCTGTAAAGTCTGCACACAATTTATAGGGAACCTTGCAGATCACTTGGCCTAACACTCTCTAGTCAAGACACTATCATAAAATTAATCTCCAGAATGCTACGCCTGTGTAAGGCAATGATAAATGACATGGAGGATATTTTGAAGAAAATCAGTTTAGTTGCTACATTAATCATTTCAATGTTTTTTTTCTGTAAATTTTTAATGCTCCCCTGAGACCGACTAACTCAGTCATGTTGTGTAAAAGGCCCATAAAATTACTCCTGTCATTGACGGGATTCGAACTGAGGTCTTTTCCATCTTGTGTGGGGAGGACTGTAATTATACTAATCGTGGAACTGACGAGGGTGAGGAGAGAGCAAACAAACTTTTGTCTCGGAGATTAAAACGAATGGTTCGGTTTTAGAATAAACGCAATTTTAATAAAAGGTCAATGCTTGTCCAGATTAAATAGTGCCCAGGACATAAAGTTAATAGTAAGTAATGGTGCACTTCAAGCCTGTCGCTTAGTGATAAAGAAACAGTCAAGACAAAGTCAACCATAATTATTTACGTTGTGGACTTAGAAATTGACGAGTTCATTCTTTATCATAAATAATTATAGTTAATCATCTATAAAAATCATAGTTAATTTACTTCATTACAACATAACGAGAATTTACATATCCTGTATTTTCTCCTTTGTTAAATGGAGAATAGTCACAATCGCAATTTAGAGAACTCAGATGTAACTCAAGAGGAAATTTTTAAAGAATCACAAATCCGTTTTTCAAGTAGTAACAGAGAAAGCTTGGGATAAATTAGATAGTTAAAATTTCACTAATAATAACTCCATACTGCAGAAATTAGTATTAGTAGTGGCAAATGATGCAATCTACCCAATTCACCTCTACCCACCTCACCTGTCCGTCCACTCCAAGAATTTGTCTAATTTTTCCTTGAATTTATTCAAACTATCCCTTCCACAACAACAGATGGAAGTTCATTCCAACAATCAACTACCCGCTGCCTAAAGGCAAACGTCTGCACATTTATCCTACAGTCATTCTTCCTCGATTTCAATTTATGCCCTCTCATTCGTGTAGCAGGACCGTGCCAAGCCATTTTAGTACCCCAGACAAAAATGAAAAATTGCGCCCTCCCCTAAAATATTAAAAAAAAAAAAATTGAATTAAAAAAAATATGACTTATTTAAAATACATTTCTGGCACATATTTTAATAAAAATAAAAGGATGACGAAAAAATCAAAAACTGTGTACAGTGATTTTTTTCTCATAAACTGTATTTATTATAAATATATAACAGATTTATTTATGCGTCATCCATTTCAAAAATTATTTAATTTTTCTTTTGGCGCCTCGTTCACTTCACCCTCAGCACGGCAGAGCCGTGTAGTCTCAGAAAGAGGAAAAATGGCATGAATTTTGAACTTACTCAATTCATGAAAGGCCTTAAACACCTCGATCAAATCTCGCTGGTCTTTTTCATTTTCCACTATGCTGAGTGAGTGTAGTACCACATAATTGGTATGTTAATCTGGAATTACAGTTACCCATTTGCAGTACGGAATATGTCGATATTAAACTTCAACTGCTGTTTCTCAACCAATCGGACCAATTTTTCTAAATCTTGTTGCCATAAATTAGCTTGATTACTTTCATGAACCACCCTGTCAATTGTAAAGGATATTTCTTGGATGCAGGAGGTATCGTTTTCAAACGATTCTGTGTAGTCACGTTACTCTACCACGGCTTCCATTATGGACACATAACAAGTCATTGTTATAATCAAGAGATAATTTTTATGGATTGCGTTGGCTTGGTTATTTTCGATCAAAATTGAAAGGCAGAGACAAAGGACCGTCATGTCTCAATTGTGCATATAGGAAATGGCAAACTTCGCACTTAGTAACATCAAAGACCTGTCCTCGTTATATGAAAGCTGTTGATTTCTTGAAGGCAAGGACTAAATATCAATTGAAATGAAGAACTGGCTAAGAAAATTGATTAAGAAAAAGTTGAGTGTTGGGCGCGTTATTTTCAATGTATATTATTGTTGTAGTTGTCGTAGGGGTTTTAGGAGCATCAGTGACTAAAGTTCCATGTATACAGTCTGTAATTGCTCCGTATATACAGTCTGTAAATTGCGTATGTCCTGATGTCGATTTTCTGTTTACTGGACAAAAGGCCTGAGTTTCCGAGAAGAAAAAACCATGCTACTCTCGCCTGAGACTGACTAACTCAGCCACGTTTTGAAAATGGCCCATACAAATTCCTCCTTTCATCGACGGGACTTGAGCTCAGATCTTTTTTACCCAGCATGGGAAAGACGGCAGTCCTAACAACTGGGCTACCCAGGAAGTCCCTATGTATATTAATAAAATTGATGGTGTAGTGATATTGGCTGTTGACTAATAATAGTAATCAGGATATGGCACTTCAACAAGATAATATCAGACAAATGAACTAAGAAGTAGCAATTGAGGTTTGACATCATGACTGCATATGGAATGCAGCAATCCAGAATAACATACCAGTTGCGTGATACCACAAGACAGTAGAGGACAAAAAAAAAACGTTTTGGTGATTGTACCGTCAGGTTGGTTGGTTGGTTGCTTATCGTAGGGTTTTGGACAGCAACTTAGACCATATTGCGCCTTTCATAAAGTAAATCTGTAAATTGCGCGTGCTTTCTGTAATCGATTCGCTGTTTGCTGTATAAAAAAACCGGTGTTGCCGGGGGGGGGGGAGGGAAATACATCGATTAACTCAGCCACGTTGGAAAAAATCCCATCAAAATTCTTTGAGACAGCGAAAGGTATCCAACTTAGTCTTTTCCATCCGGTGTGGGCAGGACAGTGATTATATCCAGGGTACTGCCCACAGTGCCGAAGTTCTCTGAATAGTGCCGAAGAGCTGCTAGGACTCCTCAAGGGTTTGTCAATAATACAACACCTCAGGGAATTTGTCAATGATATACAGCAATTTTTCCAGCAAGATTAAAGGTAATTATTCTATTCTGTAAGGCAATGGTAAAGTCATATCTTGAGAACCTACGAGAATTAGATATTAAAATATCTGAAGTAGGTTATCCGAGGCTTTGAATGGATTGGATAACCTACATTTTGATGGCATCCTTACTCTTGCTTAGAAAACACACATCAGATGACATCAATTTAAATTGAAGTTGGATATTTTTGGCTAATTCTGGTGGAATTTATTTTCGATTATAGAGCAGTTCACTGTTGGAACAAACTTCTATATGGTGTTGTAGAAATCAGTAGTTTGAATGGACAGATGACTGTGGAAGTGTTTTTCATTATTTTCGTTCATTTATTTTTTATCTCTCTTTTTATTTATTATCTTTGGCCTATGTTTCTTTAACTTGTTTCCTGGACAGAAATCATGGGACATCTACCTAGTAACGTGTAGGCCCACCTATCGCCCGGATAAGGGCAGTCACACCGCGAGGCATTGAGTCCACTAGTTCACGAAAGCGTTCCACAGGAATTTCCATCCAAGCTTGCTGCACTGCTGTCCATAATTCCGTCGTATACCTGGGTGGAGGATCCAAAGCTCGAACGGGCCTCTCCGCAGCATCCCAAAGATGCTCCATAGGGTTCATGTCCGGTGAATGGGGAGACCATTCCATGGTGGTAAAATTTGCGGAATTCTCTTCGAACCATATTCTAGTCACCTAGGCTCTGTGGGGGAGGCGCATTTTCCTGCTGGAAGGTTCCATTGCCCTGTGAGTGCTTGATGCCCATGAAGGAATCATATGGTCTGCAAGGATGGACACGTTCACCTGGACCGTAGACATACCAGAGGTCCCAACGTGTGCCAGTTGAACACGCCCCGGACCATTACCGACCGTCCACCTGCCTGAACAGTTTCTTGTTGACATGACGGGTGCATAGCTTCACGCGGTTTCGGCCAGATGCGCACCCTCCCGTCCGCTCGAAAAAACTGTAAACGGGACTCATCGGACCAGGAGATCCGTCTCCAATCATCCAAGGTTAAGTACCCAATTGAGACGAAGAGTCTTGTGTCGGTGTTAGCAATGGGACACTTGTGGATCGGTGGCTTCCATAACCTATTACAGCCAATGGTCGCTTGATGGTCTTGGTGGAGACATTTCTGGCACCTCCCTCGTTGAAGTCGGCGGCGATTTGTTCCACTGTCGCTCTCCAGTTAGCCGAAGCAACGCGAGACTAATGTCGACGGCCACGTAAATCCACCACCTTTCTCCGCCCACAGCGCTGTCCACGATGAGATGCTTTTCCGGAAGTGACGTATTCCCAATACACTCTTGATACTATCGAACGGGGTTAGTGCAATTTGTGAACCATCTCGGCGATAGAGTGACCTATGCGTCGGGTGCCCACTATCATCCCTCTTTCAAAGTCGGTTAACTCATGACGTTTATCTATACTTACATCGAATTACTGTTCACGTGAATGCAGTGACGCACTGTACTTATATACCTGCCCAGCGGTCGGTTCATTCACTAACGAGAGGGTTGACAGCGTTGCGTTGCCCAGGAAACAGGTATCCTATGATTTCTGTCCTTTCAGTGTACACTGGCTATAATCGTCATCTTCCCATACTGGGTTAGAATCTTGTCAACGACGCGAGGAACTTTTAAGGGCTATTTTTCACTCTGTGCTGAGTTAGTCGGTCTCAGGCATGGACCTCTTCCCTCGGAAACTCGGGTTTTTCTTTCAGAAAAGCATATAAATTGACCCGAGAGCACACATAATATGTGTGCATATTACACATGGCCAGATGAGTTGGTTCTCGGTGGCCCTAAATATGACAGGTGTTTTCTTTTTTTTATCAGATAAAGTTTGTCCTATGAGTCGGAACCGGTTTACAATTTAAGACTTCTTATATACATGTCCATAGAAGCTGAACTTTTATTAAAACAGTTGAAATGTAATTATTCAAGTTAGGTGAGAATAATAATATATTGAAGAATACAATTCTGCCTAAAACAGCAAAAGTTGCAATATTTGTCAAAGTTCCAGTAATTGTTCCAATAATAACTATAATGGAAACTATATGTAATCAAAACTTAAACTAACAAACTTACAAAATTATAATATTTAAAACTTACCTAATTACGAAATACCGGACATTATATATATTGCTGGATTTTCATTTTTCTTACTGTCCGCTTCCACCTTTTGATGTGCACATTTTCGCTCCGCATCAATAAACAACGCTGAACAGCTGCATTCTTCTTTCTTCTATTATTTTCAAAAGTGAACCCTGCTAATCAAAAAAGCGACATTCATTGCGTTTTTATATTAGAGTATGTATTTGCTTACAACAGTGTCGTATCCGGCTCTCATCGTAAGAGGGGGGCATGGCGATCAGACCTTTGAGTTTTTTTTTTAGAACGCCTGCGTTCTTTTTCTTTAATTTCAAATTTTTGGTTAAGGGAGGGCCTATGCCCCCTCTGCCCACTGTTGAATACGCCCCTGGCCTACATCGTTTCAAAGGCCATCATTCTTGCCCTTTTACTTCTTTTGATTTTCCTTGCTGCTATTATTTCACCTTTAATTTCTAATATATTCTAAATTATATACATAGTTCAAACATGGTTCCTTTTCCAAAACCAATTTCATTTTTCATATGTTGTATTCCTACTTTGTACTTGTGGAGTAACCTTACATTTTAAGTTGAAATGTGAACTATTTCATTCTCACCAAAGACACTGTCTCTAAATATTTGTATTCAATGAAACGTCATTTATATTATTTTTCTATATGGGCTACTTTAATTTTGATAAATTAAAATTGTTCAGCTACATTTCGGATCTGGTCGGTGTCGACGAGCGTATTTGTCCTATTTTCCTTCCGAACTTCGAAAAAGGACCATTATACATGTCTGATATTCTCTCAATTTGTTTACCGAAAAGTAACATCAAATACTGCATTGTCTGGGTCAAAATCGGACACGTAAAAACAAGTGTTTGGGAGTAAATTAGGAAACTGATTTCTTTCGAGTTTAACATCCGTGTCACAGGGCTGCATCAGTGTGGGACTGGCTCAAGAACATTCCAAAGAGTACCTCATATTCGTCAAACTCACTCACCATCAACTGTATTGAACTTGTGTCGGAAGTTGTGAAACGGATTACACGGCCCTTGGATATCATACCATCGAATATCTAGCAACTGTGGGACACAATGTCGTTGGCATGGCTTACCGCATCTGAATTGTCTCCAGCGCTTTAAGAAATCTACCTGGAGCATCCAGAACGTGTGCTCTCTAATATTCTTGTTTACACTTCAGCAGTCAGAGGAGTTTATATTAATTATTTTTAAAATGAATACCATCATTAACGAGGGCTTTAACTACCATTAACTCAAAGCGCGTGTTCCTCTACACCCTCCCGCTTAATCGTTCGGTTACGTTGGGCCTAAAATGGTGAAGCAACTACTATAGGTAGCGGTGCTTAATACAAAAAAGCTGTCTCAATGTACATAATGATCTTCCACATATACAGGGTGGTCATAAAGTCCTACACGGGTTTTACATTTTAATAACTAAAATTATACAAATGACAGAACTATTTAGTAAAAATTATATGAGAGTTCAAGTCTTAAAGTTTTTATATAATAATTTCGTCCATGTAAATCTGATTTTTCTCTTGTTGTATTTATATTTTATCAATTTCTCTTTTATTTGCAGATATTGAATGTCCCCAAATGATGACAATTGAAGAAAAAGTTAACTGTGTGCTTTGGCTTGCAGAGTTTAAATCAATAACAGCTGTGAGAAGAAAGGTCACCACTCATTATGAAAAGATGCACCCCATAAAAAGTCAACAAATAGCTGAATGAAAAATTTACAGAAACTGGATCAGTTAGAACAAACCACGACCCCAAATCAGTCAACAATGACGGCGGCCATGTTGAAGTATGATAATTAAAGACTGCATTAAGAATAAAACTTTAAGACTTGAACTTTCTTATAATTTTTACTAAACGGTTCTCCAATTTGTATGCCCGGGTTCGAATCCCGTCGATGATGCGAGGAGCTTCAGTTGGCTTTTTTCACTCCCTGGCTGAGTTAGGCGGTCTCAGGCGTAGATAGCAAGGTTTTTATACCCCAGAAACTGGGGTTTTTTCGTCCAGTAAACAGGCAAATCGACCATAGAGCACACGCAATTTACAGACAAAATAAATATATGGGTAGATGTAATCATTTACAGGAGACTCTAATATCATAATTTAAAAAAAAAAAAATTACCCCTTTTCTGTCTATTTATTGCACGAAACGTATTGAAAACACGTCTCTCTAAATATCAGTAAAATAGTGGCTTCTCGGGCATAGATCACTTTTTTTTTCTTTTTTTTAAAGAAAACGCTGGTTTTTCAGAGAGTAGTTATCCAAAATTTCAAGTAATCTCTCACAACTTGAACCAAAAATACAATTTTGGATGTTACACAGTGGTCCTAATTGCAAGTTCCCTTCGCGCTCAACACTTACCCCATTTCATTCATTCACAGTCTATTGAAAACTTAAGTTTTAAACTTAAACTCTGCAGTTACAAAGTGATCATTATAACATCAGAGTAATTACCCCAGGGGCTCACAACTGGTTAGTATGGGCTTGGCACACCCAGGGTTCTGATCTGGATATCATCATTCTTCTCTTTCTTGGCGATTCCTCTCTCTCTCTCTCTCTCTCTCTCTCTCTCTCTCTCTCTCTCTCTCTCTCTCTCTCTCTCTCTCTCCGGATAACTCGGGAATTTTTTTTGGCTGCTGTAGCATAAGCCTCAGACTTCCTTGCGCCATATGGCTAATAATAATAATATGAACATTATATAACTTACTTTTTTTTTTTTGTGCACCGTGTAAATATTAGTTATGGACACAGCGCCCCACTTTGTAGGGAAACCCAACTAAGTGGGGGCGCTGTATCCTCTGTTGATAAGTATGAATACTATGGTTTTTAAACTGAAGCTGTAGGATCAGTGTTGATGTTTACACAAACTCATTTTTTTGTTATATTTATTTTAGCGTGATGTATGAAATGTAATCGCAAACATGGAAACTTTTATTGATAAAGTTGTTGAAATGTGAAATTAAAGAAATGTGTGCGTAGTATTTGACGAACGAACTTTTTTTTTATGTGATGTATTGTACTAATACAAGTGAGTTTTTTTGTTTTTGTTGCTTTATTTTATCTTCATTATTAATTTAATGTGGCCCACTTTTTAAAGTCTTAGCCTGCTCTAATTAAAACTTGTTGTAAAGGACTTTGTCACATGAGTTTAAATTGTATATTCATAGCGAAATTGGATAATCGCTTTTTAGTAATAGGTATAGGTATGATTGTTGTGTTTTTTTTTTTTACTTTTCATCGTTTATCTATTTTAATACTGTTTGTAACTGCTTCCAATGAAACAGCATTATTATTTATATATCTTCAATTTAATATGCTACCCAAAGGTGTCAGAAATAATGACTTAATATTGACAAAATGATCCAGAGAGGCAAGCTTGTACAGCATCATCAAAAATTAAAAATAATAATAAATAAATAAACAAAACCTTTTACCTACTTCATTTTCCCATCCTGTCTAATAATTTTTCTAGTCGTTTATTCAAACTAAACTGTGAAAATAAAACATATAATAATAAAGTATTAATAACTCTTCCCCGAGAATGAAGGATTGAAGGATTCATGCGTGCCATCCAGAACCAGGTAATCAACACCAGAAACTATACAAAATACATCGCCAAGGAGCCCGGAGTGTCCGATGACACATATCGGCAATGCCACCTGGCCTCAGAAACGGCACCTCCATAGCCAGGTGGGAAGGAGCAGCAGTGCGTAGCATATGCTTCTTGATTACACCGGGGTTCGAGCCCGTCACCACCAAATACGGAGGATGCGGAAAGGTCAGGGAGTGACCACCGCATATCCCGGAGCAATATGGCCTTAGTTGCTAATGCTCCTAAAAACCAAATAACAAATAACAAATTAACAGCCTCGGAAACAATCCAACACATCACCGTGAGGTGCAAGGTGATCACCCAGACTGAGTACACTCATAGACACGACCAAATAGCCAGGATAATACATCAGAAGCTAGCAAGGAAATACCAGTTGATCGAAGAAAGTGTACCGTACTACAAGTACGAACCCCAGGCAGTACTAGAGACCCCAACCCACAAGCTGTACTGGGACCGCGCCATAATAACGGATAGGACAATCCCGCACAACAGACTGGACATAACCCTTGTAGATAAGAAGGAAAAGGCTACTTATCTGATTGACATAGCGGTACCCAACACTGGCAACCTGCAGAAAATCCATGGGGAAAAAATCAGGAAGTACACGAACCACGACAGGAGATCAAAGAGATGTGGCATATGCAACAAGTAACGACCATCCCGATCATTGTGTCAACCACAGGTATGGTGCCAAAGACCCTACATAACAGCCTAGCAGCAATAGGTCTCCCAGCGAACACCTGAACACCTGTAGGAGAGTCAGAGAGTTCCTCGACCAACAGTAACACCAGACATAACAAACAGCCACCCTGTGTACTTGGTAGCAATACCCGTCATGAGGTGGAATCCCCAATCAGGGAGAAATAATATATAATAATAATAATGCTAGGAATGAATGCATTCCAAAAAGTTACCCAATAATTGAAAGCAAATTTTGCATATCTGTTTAGTAACTATCTTTTTTACAATTTATATTTGTGATTCTCATCTAAGAAAGAGTAAACGTGCTATTAGCATTTAGTTTACTCAGTCCTAAAGGCTTAAACAAACACTTCAGGTAGGTCAATACACAAATGTCTATATTCTAGACATTTGTATTTATGGAACTCCTGTCTTTCTTGCTTCCCCCATTCCCTCTTTATGATTTCTCCCAACAAAAAAAGATATTTGAACATACAATACGTAATACCATGTGTGGGTTGAGTTGAAAAGAGAGACAATACTTGTTGACATTAGACTTAAGTTTCTATGGATTATAATTTTGGGGCAATACATGTGAAAGAAAATTGTTCCAAAGACCATAATTATAAGGAATAATTGAAGAAAAGTTAGTTCTATGAGTTTGGAACTGGATAGTGATCCAATTCCAAACCAGATGGTGTCAACTAGTTGAGGCACATTTTGGACTGGTTTGGAAGAGAGTGGTGGAAATAGAGAGTTTTAAAGATTGAAAGTTTTGAGTGATTTGTATAGTTATAAGAATGATTGAGAAAAGAGATGAATTGAACAGAATGAGGCAAATAAATTTTAAACCAAAGGTGATTCCAGCTTAGGAAGTCCCTGGCAAGGAATATCAGATTTGGCATACGAGCAAGTACGACCTTTGAAGCAAAAAGGATCATAAAATAAATAATTGAGGTAGTGGTTGAGGTAATTGTTAATTGAGATTCTGTTAGGAAAACATTAGTGGGGCTTTGCAGAAAATAGTTAGAAATGGACAACATTGAGAGTGTAACTAAAGTCATATGTACAATAAATTCCCATTATAAAATTTCCATTTATAACACCGTCACTTTTATTTTTTTATTTATTTATTTATTTTTCTGGTTCAATGGTCAATCCTGTGAAGTGCTTGCTTTTTTGATCCTCTTATGTCACTTTTTCTTTTTTTTTTTTAAAGGTGCCTGGAAAGAATAAACCAGATATAATCCTCCTTTGATTTTGGGAAAGGGATGATGGAGACTGAATTTTAGGAAAAATTCACCTTTCAGTTTATTTACTTCATAAAAATTGTTTCCACTGCAGTTGATGTTTACTTCACATTTAACTCAAAGCTCTGAAAGTAGAAAGACTGCTCTTTACAACTTGGTGCCTTCTCATTTATTGGTGCATTTGCGCACACTCCTCAGTTTTTATTATTTTTTTATTTTTATTATTTTTTAACTCAGTATTGTTCATTTTCTTTCCTTGTTAGTACAGTAATCAGTGTCATGTGTTCTTGTGTTTTTTCAACATGGCATTCAATAAATTTCATTAATGAGAGTATTATTATTATATTAATACATCTTTATCATGTTTTTATTACTCAAGAGATATTTAGTGTAATAATCTTTTTATTATTATTTTTTTCATTCTTCTTAATAGCATGCAAAAAAGGTTGAAAGTGCCAAAAAAAAAGCAAGTGTACATTAAGTGTGCAGATTTTCAGGTAACATAAAAATCATCACTTCAAAAATGCTGAAAAAATTTAAAAAAATAAAAAAAAACCCTGAAATATTAATATTATCTACCAGGATATTGAAAAAATATATAAAATATGCCCCCAAAAACTGGTCCCTTAGAAAGCACCATAATAGGAGTTTACTGTATTTTTGTAATGAATTCTGATGTTTTTGGAGGGTTTAGATATTTTTGCAGATAAGTTTGTTTCTACAGGCAACCCAAAATGAAAGTCCTAATTTCTCTCATTTTTGCAATCATGTGCAATTCTTACAAAACCATGTCAGTGGTGTGGTATACTTTCATTCCACTTTGCAGAAGTTATTAGGTTACAAACTCATCCATACTGATTTGTTATTGATGAAGCCATCATGCCATCCGAAAATTTGTGGCCTCCAATATCCCAAGATTAATGCACTGAATTATTATTTATGGAGCTTGTTGAAAGGCAAAGTGTATAAAAATAATCCCTATGCATTTGAGGAACTGAAACCTAATATACACAATGAAATTGTGAACATAAACATTCAACATTACAAAATATATCATGAGATATGAAGAAAAGAGTCTGTGCATATGTTCAGGAAAGTGGACATTCAGTATAATGTTTCATAATTATTTTCATTATAGTTATTATAATTACTCGATTATGCAATCAGATAGTAAAACAGTTAATAAATTTTAATGACTGATTTGGACTGTGTGAATTTTGAATCACCCTGTATGAGTTGACTCTTTGTGAAACAAGTACAGGAACTCCCCAGCTAATGTAATACTCGACTTATAGAAATTCAACTTTACGTACGTTTTTGCCAGCCAGTGCAAACTTAAAAAAAATCATGGAAACGTATTTTGCATCCTGTAGGAATAAATGGAGGTATCGTGAAAATATCATATTGTGAACCCAATAACACATTGTGTTTTTTGGTAAGTCATTCCAAGACCTCGGAAGTTGAAATTTTCGCTATATAACTAAGCTGTTTATCTCTTTAAAAGGTCATTTTTAAATTGGAAATTGCACTACACTTTCATCGTTATCATATGTTCCATTATTATTATTATTATTATTAGCCGTATGGTGCAAGGAAGCCTGAGGCTTATGCTGCACCGGCCAAAAAAAAAAAAAAAAAAACTTCCAGAAGTAGAAAGGAATTGCCAAGAAAGAAAAGAATGATGATATCCAGCTCAGGATCCTGGGTGTGCCAATCCCATACTCACCAGATTTGAGCCCTTGGGGTTGTAAGAATCAATTTTGTGAACGCCTTTGTGATATTTTTCTAAAACATTTCTGAAGATCACAACCATAAAACAATAAAAACAATTTGCACTTTCTGGTTTATTGGGCTTTTCTGTTAGTGCAATCTATTATAAACAGGTAGTAAACTCTATCTTATTACATTTGCGATAATACCGATAGCTGGAATTCTGTGGGTTTGTACATTATGCTATTATGGTGAAATGAGTTCCCCTTCACTGAAATCTTCAATCATATAAAAAACATAAATAAATTTTAAGAATCTTTTCTTCATTCCTATTTACTTATTACAATGATGAAGGGAAAGGCACCAACGGAAAGTGCAAGTGCTGGCGGTGCTAGGAAACGAAACAGAATTGATTTAAAATGATGATGATTAAGAAGTATGAAGCAGGACACAAGTTTGTCATCTATTGCACGGAATTAGGTCTCGCTGCTTCAACAGTGAATACTATTTTAAGGGACAGTGCACGTATAAAAGAACATGTTAAAGGATCAATGCATTTAAGATCAACAGTGATCACAAAACAGCGTTCAGGTGCTATATCGAATATTAAAAAGCTATTAATAATATGGATGTCAAATCAGATTCAGAAGCAAGTGTCCTTGAGTCCAATGGCCATTCAAGCAAAAGCAAGAAGTATTTGTGAAAATATTAAGGATAAGTA
The DNA here is from genome assembly GCF_048544385.1 of Mastigoproctus giganteus. NCBI lineage: Eukaryota > Metazoa > Arthropoda > Arachnida > Uropygi > Thelyphonidae > Mastigoproctus > Mastigoproctus giganteus. Next base: position 35,558,079 of record NC_143580.1, on the reverse strand, counting down.
CAGTGAACCCCAAGCCAAGTTCGTAGCAAGCAATGGGTGGTTTAATAGGTTAAAGCATCGCGCTGGTTTCCAAAATATTAAAGTATGCGGTGAAGTCGCCAGTGCTGATTCTGCAGCTGCAGAGAAATTTTGTGATGTGTTGGGAAAAAAACCCTTCTAAATCTCCACAGCCCTCGACTTCCACAGCAGCGTGCTTATCAGCTGGAGAGTTAATTCTGCCAATGATGCTTGAAAGGTAAAACTTGCTGACGTTATGCCTGTCTCCTCTCTCTCTTTTTGTAATTTTATAATTTTGAAATTTTTGTAATTTTGTACACTTTTGTAATTTTTCCTGCACATGAGATAAAATAATTTAATAAATAATTCTCTTTACATGTTCGTTGAACATTTCTTTTTTGCTACAATCAAATTTGCAAGTGCTGCATAAGCATTTAGGGAAATTCCAACTTACGTAAATTCTGACTTATGTAGAAGTCCGTGGAATGTAACCCTTATGTAAGTTGGGGAGTGGCTGTAATACCCTTTTGTGCCCCCAACTAATCTCGTTGCTCTTCTCTGCACTGTTTTCAACAAATCTATGTCTTTTCTAGACCTATATGCAGGGCAGGAGATGTAGCTTAACCATTGCTTTATATAATGTATTAAACACCTCATTATACCTGATGTTTAAGCTCCTGTATACCATTGACAGAACCCCATGATCTGTTCAAGCAGCATATTCACTGCCCAGAGAATTTCCTGTTGGACTGCATAATTACCCCAAGGTCTTTGTCATTATCTACTGTCTGGAGCTTGGTGCTACCCAGTGGCAAAACTACAAATTCATCATCACACTTCCACAACAAATAGAGTTTATACCTAAATGAACTTTTCCTAATTGGTGGGTTGGGTGTGGGGGCCTTACGGAATAGCATTTGAGATTATTATATGTCACACCTATGATTTTTTTTTCTTCTGAGAATTTTTTTTATTTTTATTATTACTCCAGAACAGCCGAAGCCTTACAGAAGAGGAATATAACAATAAAAATACAGATTTGTTTACAGTCGATAAAAAAATGGGATATAATACAGATATACAATGGAATAACATATATTACAAGTGATTTGCATTTAGGCAAATCTGGAGTGACAGAGCTTTGTGAATTTCTAACACCTTTGTTTTTACATTTTCTTGTTTGATCACAATTTATAGTTTACTCTGAGTGAATTATATTATGATTATAATTATCCATTTTTTGATAATTTATTGTATTATTTATTATTTTATTTTTTTATTTTCATTATTTATTGAAATATTTATTGTTAATATGTATGTATTTTTTATTTATTTATTTAATCAATGATTATTCTCATTTTCTAGTTACTTGATTATAGAACTTTTGTAATTCTTTTTTAATATTGGTATCTTCAGCTAGAATATCAATGTTGGATTCATTTAGCAATCTTGCAGTTCTATCCAAAATAGTTGAATTTAAGATTATCAGTTCTGAATGGCTGTAGTGCCACCAGATTGTGTCTTCTCAAGACTCTTGCAGGGCAGCTAAAATTGATTAGGTAGAGCAGTTCAGGGGCATCCAGCTTTCCATCCACGAGATGCATCAGGCGCCTCCGTAGCCAGGTGGGAAGGAGCAGCAGTGCGTAACACACGCTTCTTGATTAGACCGGGGTTCAAGCCCATCGCCACCAAATACGGAGGATGCGGAAAGGTCAGGGAATGACCATCTCATGTTCCTGGAGCAATATGGCCTTAGTTGCTAATTCTCCTAAAAACCAAATAACAACAACGAGATGCATCAGGAATTTGCAGTCTGCCACAGCCCTTCTTTGGGAGAGTGGTACCATCCTGAAGTGAGTGCACCATTCATAATAAGATTGTGTCCATTTCCAACCTAGACTCATACACTAAGAATCTGACTATGGATTTCTGAATACGTTCCAGTTGTTTAATGAGTATTTTGGTGTGAGGATTTCAGATCTGTGAGGCATATTCAAGTATTGGATTGATGATCATTATACATGCTGTTTTTATGAGTTGCATGTTGGAAAAGTCAAAGCAGATTCTTTTAAGTAGTCCAAAAGATTTGGAGGCCTTTGCTGTAATTTTATTGATATGTATGTTGAAGTTTCCTTTGAAGTGAGAAAACCATACTCCCAAATCTGAAACGTCTTGTACTCTCTTTGTTTCATGGTTATTGGTTTTGTAGGGATAACTGATTTTATGTTTTTTATGATAGTCTGCAATAGAGATGGTGCAGCGTTTGTCTAAGTTCAGTGTTAAGCCATTGTTTCTAATCCATAGTGTGATAGTGGCTAATCCTTTTACCAGTATTTCACAGTCTTGTATTGATTTTATAGTTTTGTATATTTCGAGGCCATTGGCATATGAGAGCATTTTGTAACATTAGCATTAGTAGAGGCATTTGATGCAAGAAAGCAAGCTTATGCAGCATCAGCCAAAAAAAATAAAATAAAATAAAAAATATATAAATAAATAAATAAATAAAAAATAATAAATAAATAAATAAATAAATAAAAAATAATAAATAAATAAATAAAAAATAACCACATCCACTTCACCCCTCTGTTCGTTCGAAATACCTGTCCAGCTGAGCCTTAAACTTATTTAGGCTATCAACTTCCACGACAACATGTAGACAATTTTGATCTCTACATGTTGTATATGACCTTGCATGTCATTAATGTATATTGCAAAAAATAGAGGACCAAGAGGAGAACCCTGAGGGACTCCCCTTTGGATAGGAAAAGTGGAGGAGTAACTTCCATCAAAACGAACTCTGCTTTTCCTGTTGTAAAAAAAGTTTAACATTAGTGTTAGGGCATTATTGAATATCCCCATGTGATTTAATTTGAGGCAAAGCAACTTGTGTGGTACCGAGTCAAAGGCTTTTTGTAGGTCAAGATATATGATGTCTATTTGGTTGTTATTATCAAGGCCATGTTTGATGTCATATTCTAAGGAGAGTAGGTTGGTCACTGTTGACCTGCCTATAAGGAAGCCATGGTGAATGTGGCTGAATTTGTTCTTCACAAAGCAACATAACTGAGAATATAAAATATTATCAATGATTTTACTTAGTGGGTTAGCTTTGTGTATGAGTCTAAAGGAGGCAGGACTGTCTTTTGTGAACCCTTTTTAAATAGTGGGGTAATGGTAGTTTCCTTTAGTCTTGCAGGGAGTGATCCCTTTTTGAAGATGGCATTTATCATATGTAAAAGTTGTTGTTGCAGGACAACAAAGCAGTGTTTCCAGGGGGCCATGGGAAACTATCAATGTTTGTATCATAGTTTAAATTGAATTTGTTAAGGGTAGTCAATAGAATGTCTGGATTTACTTCAAATTGTATCAGGATATCATTGTAATATGCAGAGGAGGAGGAGGTGTTATCCATCTTACAATTGTGAGCAGATTTTTCAGTATATAGGTCACTGTAATATTTTGCAAAATCTTCTAATTTAATGGTCTCAATTTTGTTCAGATGGTTATGGCTTTTATAACCCATTTTCCAATGCTTCCAGAATGGTCCCATATCATGCCTGTTTAGCATTGCATTTTGTAGATTGGATAGGTAATTTTGGTAGGCCAGATTGATATTGTTTTTTAACTGTCTTCTTAGGTTGGCAAACTGGATATAATTGTCATGTCTCTGCATGTTTTTTATTTGATGAACATTTGTTTTTTTTTCCCTAAGTAATTGAATTAATTCTTTAGTGAACCACACAGGAAATTTTTTGGTGTTTGACTTGGTAAGGCTCATGAGTGTATTATTTTTAATAATTGAGTTTAGGTTGTCATACAGCACATCTAAAATTGAATTGGGATCTTGACTGCTAATTTGTTTAGTATCTATGTCTCTCCATTGCCAGTAACACTAGAGGAGCTCAAGATATGTCACAGAGGTCTCTGCAGAAGTGCACCACACTGTTCTCCAAAAAGCTTTGCTGGAGGTTGAATATTAGGTTGACATCGCTTGAGCCAGTTGTGGCTCTCACATTGAACTTTTTTAATATTTCAAAACTCTTTAGATGATTTGTATTTCTTAACTGTAGCTGAAATGTGCTTTGAAGAATAAAAGATTAAATTGTAAAGACTATTTATGGATGCCCAACGTATTAAGTAAAATAGAATGTATGCATTAAATAAACAGTTTGTTTGTTTGTTATTTGGTTTTTAGGAGCATTAGCAACTAAGGCCATATTGCTCCAGGGATATGTGGTGGTCATTCCCTGACCTTTCCGCATTCTCCGTATTTGGTGGTGATGGGCTCGAACCCCGGTCTAATCAAGAAGCATGTGCTACGCACTGCTGCTCCTTCCCACCTGGCTACAGAGGCGCCCCTAAATAAACAGTGCATCAATGATACTCCACAGCGAGATGAAAATAATAATTGTGGAATTCAATCTTCCATTATATCAGTGTATGTTTAGGGAAAATCACTCCATATTTATGTTTATTAACCACTTCTGAGGATTGCATGCCAATAAACTGGAAGGGTATTTTACATTGATGCCTTATGTCTTGGTTTGCCTTGGCACTAATCCAGCTCAAATATTTTGCCTACAGTAAAATATCACTGTAATTATATATGGGGAATTGATGATAAAGTTCTTCTGAAATGGGTAGGTCAAAAATACCTTCTTGCTGATTTAAAGCTGCTTAAAATTTGCTAATCACAGGCAAAGTATTACTCAGTATTTTATTTATCACTGTTTATTTTTTTTATGCAAAAAATTCATGAGTGCTTAAAATTCCCACATTCAGCTTGGATTCATGCCTTACATTGTGGTTTTTCCAGATGTAGAATTTCTGTGGTATGCAGCATATCTTTTCATCAGTGTACCTCTTCAGCTGAAGTAATTTGTACTGAGTTTATAACCCAATCCAGTTTATATGTTATTTTAGGTGTTCTGAAAGCTGTATGGCAGAAAAAGGATGACTTTTATGATCTTTTTCCTCCAAACCATCTGTGAGATTACTTAAGGATTACTTTTGGTACTACTTCTATCCTTTTTCTTTTTCTCATGTTCATAATTATTCTTTTATCCTTCCTTATTCACAAGCTATTCCTATACCCCTAATTCACACTTTGGTACTTCCACCCTTACACTAATCACACCTAATGCCAAGGCCCTCTAATTAGAGGATAGGTTTTATGCCCCAAAAATGCCTGAGTACTCTTCTTTAATTGGGAGTGTACTGATTTTCCACCTTTTTAGAAGGTCTACATTAACTTAATTCTCTTTATCAGTGGTGGATTAAGACAGTTTGAGACCTTGATAAACTTATATAAGTGATTCATTTCTTCTTCTTGTTTCAGCCAGGCTGATGATATTCCAATTCACATTTTCTAATTCCTTTTCCAGCTCTAATGTCCTCTCTTCACCAATGAGTGATCTTACATTGTAACAGGCCAAGTTCATTTTCCATGCATGGCAGCCTGGTTGTACCCAGAGATTCTTAGCACCCTCTGCTTCCACTCTGATCCTCGCACTGTCATAAAATGGGACAATGTGTCTGCTATTTTTAGCTTTTTGAAAGCAATAAACGTTTTTAATCGTATTTAAAATTTATATGTTATTGTTATTTCTTTTATTGATTTATCTTTTTTATATATTTGTTATTAGATCTGGACATGGTGGCCTAATTAATTAGGTCAGTGAGATGTTAAATTTTTATATATTACCTGGTCTTGGCGCATTATAGCCTTAGTAGCTAATGCGCCAAAAAAATCCAAACCAAACCAAACCAAATCATAAAATGGAGAGTGAAAGCTGCTGGGGACTGAGGACCATTTGTTTTGTCGTGTTGTCAAAAAGTGCTGCAGGATTTGGTATTTTCCTCTACATGCTGACCAGGAATCTTCAAGAGAACCACTCTACACATTTGTTGCCACCAAAGTCACATAACAGGGATTACCAATGAGGTGTGCATGAGTGGATTTTAGGGAGGCAGGCTAACCGGACTTCTCCTAAATCTTCTAAAATAGAAAGATATTTGATCCATCAGTGTTTTAGACTGAGTGCCTGATAACACAGAATGCCTGTTCCCCTCTAAGCCCTTAAATAAAAATACTCATATTAAATAATAATTCTCATGTGATAGGTTGATCCCATCAGGTACTTTAAAAAATAAACTTTTTTTTTTAAAGGTAGCTGATATAGTGCAAAAAGCTGCTGATGCCTGATGTACATGTTACAAGTGTTAGATAATTCTGTAAGTTATATACATTCTAAAAAGTATATAAAAACATACAGCAATACTACATTTACCTCCAAATGGATGGAAATGTTTTTTTTTCTCTACTATTCTATGACCCAGGGAAATTACAACAATACCTGGATCCCAAACTTGTCATATTTAAACCAATGATGTGACAACTCTACTAGAGGGTTAACATGCTTTAGCACAAGATGTTTTCAGGCTTGTATTCATATGAACCCTTTATTTATTATTGATCTCTCAAACATTCTCCTGAAGTTTGGCAGCAGAATTTTGAATCAACCTATAATCTCAGAAATAATAATTATGATTTAAAACACACACACACACGCACACACACACACACACACACACACACACACACACACACACACACACACACACACACACACACACACACACACACAAAATAATGTTTCATCAATAATATATAATCTTATATTCTTTAGTTTTATTAGTTATATTAAGGGGAAAAAAGCTTCTTTTTCCAGTTGCATTGAATTTTCTTAGGCACTGTCTTTACAGTTAGCTGCCTACAGCTTCTTATCACAAATATTTTTGCCGCCATACCTATTTGATACTTATCTTATAGTTGATAGGGGTCCACTGTGAACTGGTTTGATAATGGAACTCTATTTACAAATAATAATAATATGATAATAATAATAATATGATAATAATAATAAAATGACGATAACATTTCTCAAAAGAGAAATCCATATATAATATTTCTGCAGTTATCAACCATCTGACATCCATTTAGGCCTAAACGGATGTCAATGACCTAATGAGACTTGTGGCAGAAAAGAAAAATGAATGGGACGCATATAAATTATCAGGAAACACAGATGCCTATGGTAGATATAAGATAGTCTGTAATCAAGTCACAAAGGACATTAGGGAAGCAGAGGCAGATTACGAGAAATCTTTGGCAAACGATGCAAAGAAAAACGGTAAAGACTTCTTTACTTATGTAAACTCTAGAAGAAAGGGGATGAATCAGATTGGTCCACTTGACATCGACAGTTCGATTGTTGATGAACTTGCTCAAGTAGCTGACAAACTCAATGAGTATTTTTCATCTACATTTACATATGAGGCAGTCTGTAGGGAAGCAGAGGCCAGAAGCTTATCAAACTTTGGCAGGGAGCTAAAGGATTTTGTAATAACTGAGAGGAAAGTGGAGGAGAAATTGTTGACATTGAACATAAGAAATGCACCTGGAATGGATGGGATAAATCCAGTTATATTAAAGGAAGTAAGCAAACCCATAGCCATAATTATGAAAGCTTCCTTGGACTCAAGGGAGGTCCCCATGGACTGGAGATGTGCAAATATGTTCCCAATTCACAAAGAGGGATCAAAAAGTGACCCGAGTAATTACAGATCTGTTAGTCTTACTTACTTCTGTTGCAGGGAAAATAATGGAGTCACTGGTTAAGGAAGTGATGCAAGATCATCTAGACAAGACTGCAATTATAGTTCAGACACAGCAAGGATCTTGTCTGACAAATTTGATTAGATACTATGATGTGGTCACAAAGAAACTGGATGCAAAAAATAATTTTGATATCATATAGTTGAATTTTAGGAAAGCTTTTGATACTGTGGCACATGGAAGACTACTGTACAAATTGGAGCAGTATGGCATTAAGGGCAAGTTGCTACAATGGATAAAAGGATGGTTGAGTGCGAGAAGACAGAGAGTGGTTATCAATGGACACTGCTCTTTGTGGACTAATGTTATTAGTGGAGGCCCCCAGGGTTCTGTGTTGGGCTCATTGTTGTTTTCACTATTTATCAATGATATTGATGAAGGTATATCAGGGTTAATGCCTAAGTTTTCAGACGATATGAATGTTAGCAAGGTTGTTAATGACAGTAATGATAGTATGCTACTGCAACAGGATCTTGAAAAGCTGAGAGGTGGCAACTGAAGTTTAACATTGACATATGTAAAGTACTGCATATGGGTAGCAGTAACCCCAGAGTAACATATCAACTGGGTGGTACTACACTGAGGGTAGTGGAGAATGAAAAGGACCTGAGGGTAATTGTGCAGTCAGATATGAAGTTTTCTGAGCAGTGCAGACAGGCTGCAAGAGTAGGTCATGGTGTCTTGTCAATAATATACAGAAATTTTTCTAGGGGGTGATTGTTCCCTTGTATAATGCAATGGTCAGGCCACACCTTGCGTACCGTATACAGGTCTGGAGACCTCAGTTTAGGAAAGATGTAGAGCTGCTGGAACGAGTACAGAGAAGGGCAACGAGATTAGTTAGTGGAACAGAGGGTTGGTGTTAATGAGAAAGGCTTAAGTTCTGCAATTTGCAGAACCTCCAGAATTGAGGTGTATAAGGCCTTGAATGGTTTGAGCAAGCTCAGTGCTAATGGGATGCTACCTCTTGCTCAAATTACCCACCTGAGGGGACATAAATTCAAATTGAGGAAATACAATTGTAGAATAGATGGTTCCACTACAACATATGGAACAAACTTCCATCTGTTGTAGTGGAGGTCAACAACTTAAATAAGTTCAAGGCAGAACTAGACAAACATTTGGAGTGAATGGATGGGTGAAATGGGAGTTTTTTCGGTTTCTTCTTTCTTTTTTTTTTTTTTGCTGATGCTATATAAGCTTGCTTTCTTGCATCATATGCCTATGATGCAAGAAAGGGAGACGGGGAAAGGGTGGAAATCTGAAAAATTTTAAGGAAATTTTAACTTAATTGTAAAGTAGTTAGTTAATTTGACAGATATTATGTATCATATCTAACACGTTTCATTTTTCAGGTTATTTAGAAAACTTCATAGGAAACTTATGTGAAACACTGCAAGAGGCAGCAAGAAAAGCCAGTTTAATGTGAATGTCTTATGTTTTTAGTTTTCCTTTGTTGGTACCATATGTTGTTTCTGACTGTCTTAATTTTGGTGTTATTAACTTAAATTCAGATTTAAAATATTTTTGTTTTAATAAATATATTACCATTAAATAATATATTTGTATTTACAAAGTTACAATTTCCTCTCAAAATTAGAAGAACAACTTGAATGAATATTTTTGAAGTGGGAAGTTTGCTGAAGACTTCATTTTTGTTTATGATCTTTGTGATTTTTATATGTGGCAATTTGTAGAAATGGCATATATTTTTCAGTTAAATGGAAATGTTTCCATTTTGTGTAAATATTTCACAAACTGTGGATTTATTCTAGTTGTCTCTGAACGTGATTTAAATTTTTAATTTAAATAGTGTGCCCTTATGCTGAAGTTCTTACATATATGAAATAAATAAGGATTGTTGATATCACTGAAAGGATGAATCAAATAAAGGATAAACTGTATTCATGTGAAATTTGTGGTAAGAAGTATTCACAGTCTCATGGACTTGTACAACATAGGAGGACACATTTGAATGAGAAGCCTTTTGCATGTGACTTTTGTGGGAAGAAATTTTCAAGGCCAGATGTTCTTGCAGTGCATAAAAGGATTCATACAGAGGAAAAGCCTTTTTCTTGTGAAATATGTGGACAAAAATTTTCTTACTCACAAGCTCTTGTACAGCACAGAAGGGTTCATACAGGGCAAAAACCTTATACTTGTGAAACTTGTGGGAAAATGTATTCCTATTCCCAGGGCCTTGTGCAACACAAAAGGACTCACACTAATGAAAAGCCTTTTGCTTGTGAGACATGTGGAAAAAAATTTTCTAGGTCAGGAATTCTGTTAGTACATAAAAGGACTCATATTAAGAAGAAACCATGTGCATGTGAAATTTGTGGACAAAAATTTTCTCATTCGTATTATCTTATGATGCACATGGAAACCCATTCAGTAGAAAAACCCTTTATGTGTGCAATTTGTGGCAAGAAATTTGCTTGTTCAGAATTGCTTGTAACTCATACCATGATTCACAAAAAAGAAATGCCATTTATATGTGATATTTGTGGAAAACGATTTCCTTTTTCAAATGCTCTTTCTGCACACAAGATTACTCACATAAATGGAAAGAAACCTATTGATTGCGAAGTCTGTGGATCTGAATTTGCACAGCCACGTGATTATGAGCGCCATCGAAAGGTTCATGCTGATATGATGAATTTTACGTGTGATACTTGTGGGAAAAAATTTGTAAACTCAGGACATCTTTTAGAGCATTGTAAGATTCATACAGAAGAGAAAGGGTTTTGTTGTGAGACATGTGGTAAAAACTTTTCGGGCTCAAATGGGTTAGTAATACACAGAAGAATGCACACAAAAGAAAAATCCTTTTCTTGCATGTCCTGTGGGAAAAAATTTTCGAGTTCTAGTGTTCTTGTTGTTCACAGAAGAACACATGCTAAAGAAAAATCTGCATGCATTTCGTGTGGAAAGGAGGTTTTGGAACCAGGACATGTAACTGCAAGTACAAGTGTTCCTGGAAGTAAAGAGTCATTTGCTTGCAAGTCTTGTGAAAAGAAACTTTTCTGTTCTGATTGCTTTGGACAGCACTGTGAGACTCATAGAAATGAACAGTTCTAAAATATGGTGAGATTTATACTTAATTAAAAAACAAAATTGTTATAATATTTGCTTCTGTACAGCAGAAAAATATTTTGTTGTTTAGCAGACTTTGGGAATATCCTTTTCATAAAAATGTTCCATTTTAGGCAGTGCATATTTTCATTTTTGTAGTTGACAGTATTTATTAGCTAATATTTATTTTATTATATTGAGTAGAACTTTCAACAGTGGCAAACCTTATTTGAATTAGATTCCCACAAGGATATTTCTGTTATAGAATTGTAAATGTTTCACTTATATTTTAACCATCCTTTTTAAACATTTGATTGCAGATTATTAAAAAAAATAGACCTTATACCATTACAAATACAATAAGAATAATGAACAAGATTTGTCAAATAAATCAGTATAAACTATTCATAAATATTTAAGTATGAATAGTTTATAAATCAGTTTCCGTAATAACCCATCAGGCAGCATATTAGTTCTCATAATTGAAGTAGTTGTGTATGATAAATTTTTATCTAAATTAGGCTCTCTCTTTTTTTTTTTTTCTCTCTGTTTTTTTTTTTTTTTTTTTTTTTTTTTACTGAAATTATCATGTTGGCTGTTATTTCTATATCCTAAATTTTAAAGCTTATGACAGTACTTATGAATGGCCATCATATATACACATCACATTATGTGCATAACAACATATTAGCACAGCACTTGCCACTCATTTGAAAAGATCAAGGTTTGATTCCTGCTGCAGACTAGACAGTCTTTCTAAAAAAGACTTAGAGATGCAGTTATTTGGAGGTGATCTGGGCTGGTTTGCATGTTTCTTACAAACATGCAGAGCAGTGCATGAACATATACACCCAGTTTAAAGACAGTGCTGGCCATCTCAAAGTCAGCAGAAGCACAAAAGTGGCTATTACAGTAACCCCCATACAGGTGAGACATAAGACGAAAAAGTGAGACTAATAAATAAATATCTATTTATTCTCTAGACAGCCAATGCCAGAAGAGTTTAAAAATTCATTGAGATATATATTGAATTATTAAGGATATTTGGATTTTCACCTCCACAATTCACAATGGGCTGTATTAACCACTGGACCACAGTCATTCCCAATAAAAAGAATGCACACATATGACTATTTCTCTTCTTTTTTTTTTTTTTTTTTTTTTTCCCTGGTTAATAAAAAAAAAAGGGAAATCCATTATTATGAGTTTGACCTATAATGAGAAGTCTTCTATAACAAGCATTATTAATGCATCACAAATTTTTTGTTAAAAGCAAATTTTGTATTATAACAATTAAATACATAAATGTGAAACTTTTGGCTTTAAAAACTGCTGCCATAATGTAACTTTTCTCGTATGTTTTTCCAAATGTGCATCTATTGTTTAATTTTAACTATCAAGTCAGTGGAATTATTCTTGTAGGGGTGGATGAAATCTTTATTCTGCATTAAAAAATATTTAAATATTTATTTTAATAATTTTTAATAAGCCTTTTAGGCTAAGGTAAAGAAAGCCAACACGAGAACGAAGAGAAATGTCAGATAACTTACGCGGAAAATTAGTTTCCCGACACTGGACTCTAGCGCTGCTCGCTCGGTAAACAGACGGTAGGTATTATCGGTCTGGAGCCGAAATCGAGAAGGATATATGGATTGACAGGTAGGTGTGGCAAACGATGAAATGATTGGTGGTGGGCATGACAGAGGACAAGCTACTGTGTAGTCATTGGTTGGCATTATAATGTGTATTTACAAGTAACAAATGGTGCATAATGTTTTGTAATGGACGGTAAACAGGTAATAGTAGCGATGAATCTTTTAAAGATGGAAGAAATTTGTAGGGAAAATAAAACGTTGGTTGATTTTTTGATGAAAACTAAATTAATAAAAGTTTCGTTCTGTTCATTTTTATGTTCTTCATTATGTTTTTTCCTCATTATTAAAAGCAGATTTTTGGAGTTCATGAGCGTTTTTACTATACTGTTGATTTAGGTTATGAAAAAAGGAAAAAGTTTCTTTATTTTTCGTTATATTTCATAAATTGGTGTTAACAAAACCAATTGACCCAGCCTTAAATGGTAGGTTAGGAAATAATAGAAACGGTTTCCTTATATTTAGTGACCTAACCTTAAATGTTAGGTTAGGAAATAATATAAGAAAAGAAAGGAAGATTCTGTATATATATATAGTGAATAGCTGTTGAGGTGTTGATTGACGTTATGATACATGTGTATCCGCATGAGTGTCTTTAAAAATATCCTGAAAAAGGCCTCTGAGGTTGGGAAAATTCATATTTTAGTATTAAATCAGCTTACACCAACCATAAGAATAAGTATTTACTGTAACTAAAATATTATTTACATATTAAAATAAAATAAATATTTACAAAAACTGCTATTATATTAAATATACATGTAAAAACATTAAAACTGTGATAAAATCCTTGAGATAAAATACACTAAAATAAACCGGATTAAAAGCGATAAAAACGATAAAAATCTCTCTGGAGCTTTCGGAAGCTTGCACTCCCTTCCTCAGCAGTAACAAAACTTCCTGCAGCACGTCCATATATATAACAGGCTCACGGTACCTATACACTTTACCTATACTTATCGCTTTTAATCCGGTTTATTTTAGTGTATTTTATCTCAAGGATTTTATCACAGTTTTAATGTTTTTACATGTATATTTAATATAATAGCAGTTTTTGTAAATATTTATTTTATTTTAATATGTAAATATTTTAGTTACAGTAAATACTTATTCTTATGGTTGGTGTAAGCTGATTTAATACTAAAATATGTCTTTAAAAATAAAAGTACAATAATAAAAAAAATAATATTTTGTCAATAAACAATTTATGCGCTAGTCCACATGATTCTAAAGAAAAAAGGTTAGGTTACTCCCTCCATTTCAGGAGGGGTTCAAGCTCCCATGGGATTCAAGTGGAGGTAATCTGACCTTTTTTCACCATTATGGAAAGCATTCATTAGGGCAAGTTACCATTAGTGCTTCTGAGTGCTACTAAAATGATACTAACCCGATGTTATTGTGTGTTGTGTTGTGTTCGTGCACCAATCAGCACATCGTTTGCCACGCCTACCTGTCAGTCAATATATCATTCTCGACCTTGCTCCAAACCGATAACACCTACCGTCTGTTTACCAAGCAAGCAGTGCTAGAGTGCCGTATCAGGAAACTGATTTTCCACGTAAGTTATCCGTGGTTTCTCGTCGTTCTCGTGTTGGCTTTCCTTACCTTCACTGTATTTTCTCCCTAAAACCTTGTATCTTATCCACTTGCATTTTCTGATAAATGTGCTAAAGCTATTCAAGATAAGAGTGTAGCATATTGCATTTGGCTTATCAAATGTCTAACTTCATTTTCTGCCTACACTAAAGCTTGCAACAATTGTAAAATAGTTATTAATCAATCCAGGCTAATGTTAGAAAATTTGGTTCTTGTCTGAATGGCAATCAAGCAGTCTGGTCTCTTGCCAAAACTATTGTCAGCAACTTTTGTCCATCTATATTCCTACCTCTGTTATAACCTAATGGTTTTATTGCATCCTCAGCTAAAGATAAAGCTGACTTACCAGCATCCTACTTTTCCTCTAACTTTTGTATTGATGATCTTGATAAATCACCTCCTGCTTACACCCAATACATTTCACTTGATGTTTCCTTAGGCTTCTGACAGAAGGATGTTATAATAATTTTGAATAATCTTGATGCTAAGAAAGATCCAGGCCTTGATTGCATTTCACCTCTTATTCTCAAAAAATGTGATATGAGCTTGCTGTTGTTTTGTGCCACCGTTTTGCATTTCTTATTCTACTTATTCTTTCTGCTTGTAAAAAAGGATGACAAATTCCTCCCTTCTAGCTGTTGTCCCATTGCACTTACTTACCTGTATTCTTTTCAGTGTAATGGTGAAAAATGACAACCATCAACTCTTAAACTAGTCAGTTTCAGTTGGTGGTTAACCTTCTGCCTCTACAACAATCACACTTTACATCAAGTATATGATTTTGCAACAACCAATAAAAGATACGTCTCATCTGTGTTAAAAATGTTATATAAACTGTAGTCCTTAATCGGATTCATAATTTCTCCTATATACCATATCTAATAGAAACATCATTGGCCTTTCCAAACATTGATTTTGAGGAAATTCCATGGTGTTAACAAAACCAATTGACCCAGCCAACGGCCGACCGGGCTAGCCGGATGGGTAAAGTGCCTGCCTGGCAACCCAAAGGTTGCGGGTTCGAATCCCGCCTCGGGCTTGGATCAAAGTACTGCAAAAATCTTGGGAGGTGCATTATGGCCACAGAAGCTGATGTGCCAACAACTACCAAAAAAAAAAAAAAAAAAAAAGGACCTAGCCAACACTTGTTTGAAACATATCATGTCACAGCATGGTTTCCAGTTCTAATGCTTTTTCTTTCTGAATGATTGGACCACTTATAGGAATGTGTCTAGAATGAACATCCTGAAACCATGAAAATGTAGCTTTGTCAGTGTTGTTGTAAAGTGCACTATGCATCCTCTTTTTCTGATGTCCCACATCTGCTTTTTTTTACTTGCTTTTTAATCTGAGCACAATTCTTCAGGAACGTAGAAGGGTATGATGCCAAATTATTTCCCTTTTTCGTGCCAGAATCTACAGCCTTCAGGACTTCTGTCTTCTTGTGGAGTGAAAACTATTGGCATTTCTTCATTCCTTTTCTTGCACTTTCCTTCCTGCTGCCTTGATTCCTTTGATACACTTGACATTGTAGATGAATTCTGGACAACAATGAAGGAACAGTAATTCTGGTCTTGATGGTATTTCTTGCCAATATCATTAACGATATTGGTGAGAAATGCCATCACCAGGTCATCAGCTCCTTCACCTGTGAGTGAATGACCTGAGGATCTTGTGGTGAGAAATATATACTGTGTGGAGATATGTGATGGTGCTGAAGGATGGAAACTCTAAATTCAGAGGGCAGGAAGTCTCGTGGTTACAAGAGCTATAGAACCTGCAGTATATGTACAGGTTAGTACATATGTTTGCACATATATACATATATATGTTCACAAAAATGAAACAACTACCCTGTTGCTTCATTTTTGTACAGCTTAGGGCAGCTGTTTCAGTTTCATGCCTCAGTTTTCTAATCAAGCCTATGTACTTGGTAATAAACACTAAGGTGAGGCTTTGGAATAAAAACTGATAGAGTGAGTGACTTTCTCTTAAAAGTTTTTGTATGGTTGGCCCTCCAATAAAGCAAAATTGTGCTTCTTTGAAAGGTGAAACCAGCACTAGGTGCTGTAAAAATGTCATTACAGTCTTATATTCAGGTTGTTTGCACTGCCACTACATATAGAAGGAATTCTGCTTACCTGGTTGTTGACAGAATCAGACATTAAATTTTTCTATAGAAAGTGACAGTGTAGTTTTTTATTCTTATATGCTTGCTGATGGGTTAATAGTTAATATATGTGAAATGACATGAAAACATTTTTAATCCTTTAAGTTAACAAAACAGAATTAATCAAGACTTATCACAAAGAAAATCTGTTATCATAAAGAAATAATATAATTATCAGGTGTGTTCGAATGCTTTTATTAATTTTTCTTTATGATTACTTTAGTCTTTCTGTTTAGGCCTACATTAATTTTATGTTTAATTAACTGTACAAAACAATATTTAGGCTCTCTTAACTCAAAAAAATTACATTATATAGCTTCTTGAACTTGTCACATATAATATACAAGAATTTATTCAATACAATAAAATTGCATTTGAAGGAAGGTAAAAAAAGTTACAAGATAAAAAAGTAGTATATAATAATGAAAATTTACATAATTTTTATGATTGCACATTATTAAATATTCTATAATACAGGCTAAACAAAAATGGTCTTCTTGATATCAAAATTTTTAACTAAACCAATATGAATACACAGAAAACAAGTTACATAGAGTACTGTATTAGTATTAGCTGTATGGTGCAAGAGAGCGCTGGGCTTTTGTATACCAACCAAAAAAAACCATAAATAATAAACCACATATTTTATTCCCTCCTCACATAGGTATATATATCTAGCTGAGCTCTGAATTTCCTCAAGTTGTCCCTCAATCACCGATGGAGCCTACTTATTCCAATTATTAACAACTCCCTGGTTAAAAGAAAACTTCCTGTAATCCAGTCCTAACCTTCCCTTTTCCCCCACCCCACATAATTTGAATTTATGTCCTCTAATTCTGGAATCATTTATAACAGTCAGTGGTGGATTACCCATTAAGGCAATGAGGCACGTGCCTAGGGGCCCCAAGCTTTGGAGGCCCCCCCAAGCCAAGACATTTTGCTATAATGTTCTAAAATAGATTGTTTTCAGTAACCATCATAAAAATCTTGATTAATTTAAGCAAAAATTTAAGCAAAAAATTCAAAAGTACAAAATTTCATTTATTTACCACCTAACTTTTATTTATTTTTTTATTCTCTTTTTTTTTATTATTATTTTTTGGGGGGGCCCCAAATATAATTTGCCTAGGGGCCCCAACTATCCTTAATCCGCCACTGATAACAGTGAACATGTCACCCTCATTTGTTTTATTTTCACCTCTCAGCCTTGTACATCTCAATCAAATCTCCTCTAAGGTGTTTAGTTTCCAAGTTCTGCATCTCCCTGTCTCTACAAGCAAATGTTTGACAAAGCATTGATAGGATACTATGTGCCCTCCTTGCTGCCTGTCTACACTGCTTGGAGAACTTGATGTCCAACCATATCACAACTCCCATATTTCTTACTTTCGCTATTGTTTTTAGTTCAACACTACCGGGTATGTAAGTTATTTTAGAATTCCCCAAGTGTGAGAAGACCTTGTATTTTGCTGCATTAAAAGATAGCGGCCACTTTTCCGACCATCTCTGAAGTCTATTTAAGTTGTTCTGAAGAAGCTGTGCTTGTCACTGATCATTAACTACTCTACTGATCTTGATATCATCTGCAAATTTTGACATCGTGCCCCCCCCTCCCTTCTTTGATGAGATGGAGGGCATGATGTCATCTAAAAAAACAAAAAATATAGGCAAAGTTTTTTTTTCAGTTTCATCACGTCCGACATGTACTTCATTCGATGCTCTGCAGACATTTAAGACATAAATTTTTTGCCATATGAACATACATAAACTTTTATGATAGTAAACATAGTTATGCACATATTCTCACATAAAAAAAAAAGTGAAGGTGGGAGATAAGGTTGAGTGAATGAGTTTGCCAAAGAATCCCCCCCACCAGTCCAGTGACCAGGGAGGTTCTCATTTAGTGATGTTGAAACAAATCGCCAGATTTGCCCTCTGAACTGGAGTCAGCTACAGCCCCAAAATATCGAGGGAATCCATGTGAAATGCTTCAGGATGGTATCTCAATATGAGACACAATCTCAAAGTTTGTACCCAGTGGCCCTGTATGGAGAAAGTGTAAACCTGTTATCATGAAATAATTGAGTTTATCCATATAAATATAACTTGCTTTTCAACGTTTATTTATTGGTTTGTTAATAAATCATTGAAACTGGAAGTCATTTTGAATGACCCTGCATTTTTCACGCAAAACTATGCATCATAGTTGGGATGTATTTAATACAAATTACTACAAAAATCGTTCACTTTAAAGTGTAAGATCATTGCAATTTGTCGTGCCTTCATTTCCATTTTTTTGTTTGATTTTTTGCTAAATAGAATTAGATCTCAGCATTAATTAGCATTTTTGTTATTTCAGATTAAAATAATATTGTTGGCATTATATATGATAATGGATGAATAAATTATCTGAATTCAAATTGTGTATTTAAGTTTTTCTTATTTGCAACCTTTTATAATGTTAAAATTTATTTTTCTTTGTAATTAAGTTATTTTTCAAATCGTTCCTTTTGAAAACAATTTGAATTTTTTAAATTTTACATTTGTAACTTTACTGAAATATTTTGGACATGTTCATCTGCAAGAAGAGTAAATTAATTTTAAAATTACTTTTCAGGGAGTTTTCAAAGATTTGTCATTCATGAAATAAAATAAGGTATAATTTAGTGTTGTCCTTAGAAAATACTTGCACATTGTTTTGGAAATACTGTGGGCTTCAATAAGCCACAATTATCTTGTATTAGAAGGGAATAGCAACCTTTATAAAGTACTAAATTTTCAATCTGTTTTGTTTTCCTTGCGACACCTTTTTCTGATCAAGTTTGAGGTATAACAATATAGATTTTTATTTATTTAAGCAGAAAATTTTTTGTGATACAAAAAATGTTCTGCAGAATTAAAAAAGTTTGAATAAAGTATTTTATACAAATGTTTTTTCTCTTTATTTAACAGATATGAAGTACAAAATTTTTTATAATTAAAAAGAATTTCTTAAGTACTGCAATCCATTAAGAAAAGAAGAAATACTGGTACACTGCAAGCAAAATTTAAAATAACCAGAAACTTTTTTTTCCAGAAATAAAACAAAGTTGGACACCTGGCAAGTTCCACATATGTTGAGTTCCACAGTGTTGTAACAAACAGCAGCACAACTGCTGCTAGTTAATTATAGTATATGGTTAAAATCTACCTCAGTTATTAAAAAAAAATGTTTCCTTCTGATTTCACCTTAAAATTTTTAGACTTGTTTTCTTTTGAAATTGCAGTCACTTCTCTGCTGTGAAAGCCCTCCTTTTTAGAAGCAGAACATCAATTGATATTGCTTCTTCCTGCTATTCTTTAGAGTGCAATGTTGCCTCAAGGGCAGCTGGCCCTTCAATACAAAGCATCCCATCTTTTTTGATGTCACTTTGCTTGCTTTCATCAGCTGTTTTCACTGCCTGCTTCTTTCTTCACCATCTCAATTACAGAACTGTCTGATTCTGTACTGTTTGTCTTACTCAAACCATTCTCTTAAGGCATTATCATCAGAATGTTTAAATCCTGGCAGTTGTTTGTCAAGTTCCCATACTGATTATTTATTTATTATTATTTTTTTTTTTCTTTATGAAAACCCCAAACACAAAGGTATTAGAACTTATAGTACTTAATAACATGTAAGCTGAAGGTTGAGAAGATGAAAAAAAGATATTTGTTGACATTAGACATGAATTTCTGTAGATTGTAATTTTCAAAAAATGTGTGAAGGGAGCTTGTTCCAGAAATCAGAAGTTGAAAGAATAAATGAGGAAGAAGAAAAATTGGTTCCATTAGTTTGAAGTTAGATGGTAAAAGGCACTGGCTGGTTTGAAAGAGAAAGGGGGTTGAATTATAGAAGCCAATTGAGAAGAACAGCTCTTGTGGAAGTATCTGTAGAAAAGGCATGCAGCAGAAACAGGATGTCTATGAGACAGAGAGGAGAGATTTTGCAAGAGATGGGTCATTAATTAACCTAACTGCTCCCCTTTTTGAATTGGGTCTAGAAGTCTGAGAACTTATGGGGCCGCTGCCCCAGATGTGGGAATGGTATTCATGATAGGGCAAATTTGAGATTTTACAGAGTTTAGAAGAAAAGTAATGCTGAGAGTGAAAGATAAAAACCAGTTTTTTAGATGCAGAGGAAGTAATATTTGTGATGTTCTTATACCGAGAGAGGTTGGAAGGCAAGGTAATCCCTAATAGAGATATTTGATCTTGTCCAGAAATCCGAGTCTCATCAAAGATAAGCATAGGAGCAGAAGAATCCTTTTTGCAAGATATAAGACAGGACTAAGTTTTAGAAGCATTGAAATTAACTAAGTTATCTTTTTCCCCACTGGATATCAGCAATTTATAGGAATTGGTAGTGGATATTTGAGAAGGTTAAAGCTTTTGTGCAAGTTAAGATTTCTCAAATTGTCTTTTGCCACAATGTCCTGGACTTCAGTGTTTGTCGGCAGCTTTCTCTGTGACTTTACTAGAATTTCAGACAACAATTATGACCATGATTTAACTATCAAATATAGAATAGCTTCTTATATTAATTTTTGTTTCAAGTATCTAGTAGTACTGACTTCATTTGCTGTTACCTTACAGAGTTTAGAAGAAAAGTAATACTGAGAGTGAAAGAGAAAAACCAGTTTTTTAGATGCAGAGGAAGTAATATTTGTGATGTTCAGTGTTTGTCAGCAGCTTTCTCTGTGACTTTACTAGAATTTCAGACAACAATTATGACCGTGATTTTAGCTATCAAATATAGAATAGCTTCTTATATTAATTTTTGTTTCAAGTATCTAGCAGTACTGACTTCATTTGCTGTTACCTTAAGTAATGATTGCAACAACGTTTTTCAATATTTTCTTTTTAAACACTCCTAAACACTAATCATTTTATACAAAAATTGTGACATCAGGTGGTAAGAACATAATGTGAATACCAACAATTCTTCTACTAGTCGATTCTTCTTCACTAAAAAGAAGAAAAATAGATGGGGAGGTGCATTGTCTAGTATTAGACTGGGGTTTGAGCCCGTGATCACCAAACACGAAGGATGTGGAAAAGTCAGGGAATGACCACCGCATATCCCCGGAGCAATATGGCCTTAGTTGCTAATGCTCCTAAAAACCAAATAACAACAACAACAAGGTGCCTCAGTAGCCAGGTGGGCAGGAGCAGCAGTGCGTAGCACACGCTTCTTGATTATACCGGGGTTCGAGCCCATGACCACCAAACAGAGGATGTGGAAAGGTCAGGGAATGACCACTGCATATTACAGGAGCAATATGGCCTTAGTTGCTAATGCTCCTAAAAACCAAATAACAACAACAACAACAACAGCAGCAACAGCATTGTCTAGTATCAGTGGGGCCTTACAAGGAAGATTTCTCAATTTTTAAAATTTCTCTATTTTTGGAATAAATTATTCAAAATACCAATGTTTGAACAGTTCATGGTCCATCCAAAAGCTTTTCTAGACTTAATTTAATACTGGCAGGACCATCAAAGAAATATGTTTTAAGGCCTGATGTTTAGTTGATTTCTCAGTACATAAAAGAGGCAATTTGTGATATCCCAAGAGCATTACAGTAAGCAAATATGGTCACTCTCTCTTTGCTGTTTTTTTTTTCCCCTGACTTTGAGCTTCTGCTGCTTAGTGAGAAGCTGGAGTTTTAGGTGGAAATGCTTCCATATAATTTAAATCTTTATAATTTAATCCTATCTCCTCACACTTTGTGCAGTGGGTCAATTGTAAGGTTCTCATTTTTCATGAATCTGTCGTGGAAGTTGATAGCTTAAATAAATTCAAGGAGGATCTGGACAAACTTGTCCAGAGGGAATGGATGTGTGAATTTTTTTGGCTAGCTCACTTGATATTATCGCCTTCCCCACTCCGGGGGGAATGAACTAAGGTTGAATCCCGTCGAAGACATGAGGAATTTTTATAGGCTTTGTTCACAATGTGGCGGATTTAGTCGATTCTTGCAGGATTTTACGAGCATAAACGACAAAGGATTGCTCCGTGTATATTGTCTGCAAGTTGCACATGTTCTGAGGTCGATTTTTTGTTTATTGGATGAAAAACCCATTTGCAGGAGGGAAAAACCATGCTACCCTTGCCTGAAGCCAAAACTCAGCCATGTTGTGAAAAATTCCTCCCATAATCGACGGGACTCGAACTGAGTTCTTTTTCACCCATCATTGGGAGGACGGTGATCCTACCTAATGTGCAGGCGTCTCGGGCGATGGTAGCATGGTTAACCCCCCCCCCCCGGAAATTCAGGTTTATTGTCTGCACAACATAGAATACGCGTAATTTACAGACATATTATATACGGGACAATATGGCTTAAGTTGCTGATGTTCCTAAACCCTACAACAACCAACAAATTATAGATGCAGATGCTCTTGTATAGTTCACTTTTACTCCATGGCTGAGTTAGTCGTTCTCAGGCGTAGACAGCAAGGTTTCTCCCCTTAAAACTGGAGTTTATTGTCCAGCAAAGCAGACAAATCGACCAGAGAACACGTGCAATTTACAGACACAATACACATGGGTGGTTAAAAGTTACTTTCCAGGTCACCCTAATATAATAGTTTAGTTGTATGGTTCACTACCCTGACATACTCCTTCATTTAAACTTGTTTGAACGGCATTAACTTCATGTCGTTTGAAACTCGCCAGCAACTTCACAACTTGCCAATATTGCTTGTGGTTAACAAACAAGAACTCTTGAGATGTGTGCAAGTGTTACTTTGGCCTATATCAGATGAACACAGAGCCGTGCCAACGATGAGGCTCTTGTCTCAGATTAAAAGCTGAAAGGGGCACCAAAAGAAAGATTAAATAATTGCCAATGTTGCCATGATTAACAGTACAGCGCAATTTTTCATTCTTGCCTCAGGTACTAAAGTGGCTCGGCACGACCCTGGATCATGAACACATCTATATTACCTGATCCTTCTAGCTAGCAGCTTCTCCGAATCGTTCAGTTCTCAATAATATTAGCAAAAAACCTTGTGCCACCTTTTGTGAAAATGCAATCCATATCAAATATGACTCCGTTGCCGGCGATGGAAAAATGATATAATAGGAATCGTTGCCCACAAATGTCAAAATGTGGTGCGCCATCTGTAGAATTGTAAGTGAACTCGCCCATCGGGCTGTATACTAGCACGTGTCTTATTCACGGTAAAAATTCAGTTAATGGTATCCCCTCCAAAATGGCTACAAGAAGAGGAGGAAAGCAATTGATGGGTGGTGACTCCACCAATTGATTCGCACCATTCCGAACAGCAAAGCTCATAACCCACCATGGCCGTGTCATGTCTCTGGGAAATGGGAAGGAGTGAGTGGGTATAGTCTCCTCAAGTCAATCACTGCCATATCACCCTTAACTGAATCTTGGCCCAGTTGGTATTATGTCACCCGTTTTGTACAGGCGACGTTAAGGTGCACAAAGTATTTGTGAAATCTTATTGGTTTGAATACTGCCTAGTAAGCAATTAACGCTCGAAGAAAGATTCAAAGTTGAACAACTGTTCTTTCTATCTGATGCAGGGCCTCTGACAGGATATTTTGCAAGATGGTGCCTGTGGGAATAAATTTTTTGGTCACCAAATTTACGAATATATGCAACACCTTATGTTTCAATAAATTAATGAAAAGATTGTGCACGGTGCACTTGCACCATGCTGATGGCGTCCATGATCTGATGCCATCGACCGGCAGCGATTCACAATACCAGCTGCCAACAACAACTCACTTTTCCGTCGCCGGCCACGGAATCAGCCCGTTCCATCTGAACAAGATAAGTACCTTTTGCCTACTAGACTGGGTCATACTGATAAAAAGTTCTCCACAAAACCTAGCAGGTTCCCTGACTCCATAAGTTTATCCACAAGATTCGATGTATAATTCTGCGTATTATGCCAGGGAAGAATTATAAATAAATATACATACTGACCTAATTTGCGGCAGGTTTTCAGCATGGTCCTGTATTCAACAATTGTCAGTTCTCATGAACCCCAGGGGCTCACATCTGGTGAGTATGGGCTTGACATACCCAGGGTCCTGAACTGGATATCATTCTTCTCTTTTTGGTGATTCCTTTCTACTTCTGACTCTCTCTCGGGGTAACTTGGGAATTTTTTTTTGGCTGGTGCAGCATAAGCCTCAGGCTTCCTTCCACCATGTGGCTAATAATAATAATAATAATAATAATAACTCGGGTTTTGCATCTAACAAACTGAAGAACACAGACAATATATGCTGACGCCTAATACCTTTTTGTTGCTTTGGCTCTTAATATACCTAACCTAATGAAATGGTCATAGGTACACCATGATGCTTTAAATACTGTCAACCAAAATTCGATATCAGAAACGTGCATGATACGAACTCAGGCTTTTTCCACGGACATCGGGTGGAAAAAACCTGAATTCGAATCCCATCAGGGACTTGAACTCAGGAGTTTTTGTGGGTTTTTGTTTTGATTTTTTTTTTAAACCATGCAGCTGTATTGGTTGGTCTCAGGTAAGGGGAGCATGGTTTTTCTCATGTAAACTCGGGTTTTTTTGTCCAGAAAACAAAAGCATACCGACGATCTAAATTTCTTATAGAGTACATACACAATATATGTAAACCTCGTAGCCTTAGTTGCTTTGGGCCTCCGTGGGTAGCACAGTTGGTAGAATCGTTGTAGTCCCCATGCCATGTGGAAAAGACCTGAGTTCGAGTCCCGTTGGTGACATGAGGGATTTTTATGGGTATTTTTCACAACGTGGCTGATTTAGTCGGTCTCAATCAAGATTAACATGTTTTTCCATCCAGCAAACAGAAAATCTTATAGAACACATGCAATTCACAGACAGTATATACAGAGCAATATGGCCTTAGTTGCTGCTGCTCCTAAAATATACAACAGCAACAATTTCTTTGGCGCTTGGGCTCTTGGCAGAGCCCAAGCGCCAGTTGTTCTGTTGTGTGACAATGCATTGAATACAGAAAACGGTCAAGCTAGTCGTGTAGTTTGTTTAGAGTAATGTGTCTTAGCCAAGAGATGGTGGGCCTCTATTATCACATACTGATTAGTCAGACTAATCTGAAATTCACTCATCTATTGGAGGGAACGCAATACCAGCAAGGATCCCGCATCACTGGTAGGAGTTCACTACTAATGAGTGCCAGCAAGATCTCGCATCCACCAGTATAGTGCACAGTACCGGTAGATGCCAACATCCTGTACCCAGAGAGCCCAATCTCAGATGCCAACAATGTTCCACCTCTAGTACTCTAGGAGCCAACAAAAATACAGCTTCAGAAGACTGGAAAAAGGAGGAGAAGGTGAGAGAGTTACATCCAAGAATAAGTCCATAACGATCATGTAACTGTCCAAATATATAATCATGAAGATGTGGAAATTCCAGGTCTATAAGGAAAAATAACAGCTCTGTTCTTTCGTTTAAAGGTTTTATTTGCAAGTTCCTGAAAAATAAGGAATTTCTCCTAGTTCTGTTTAAGACAAAGCTTCCATACAGCATAAAATGTCTAAAAATAATCTGCAGTGGTAGTCTTAGCTCTGAATACAAGGGGGCAGAAGAAAAGGACATGTGCCTAGCCCACTATAGCAATATTGGTAGATTTGACAAAGATTAGGAAAGGAGAAAGGGGAAACTGCAGTAGACGGACTCCAAAGTTTTACCTAAGACTGTGAGGTTGAATCGCCGATCTGTTGCTTCATTGCTTTGGTGCTTAGCACAACACTCACAAACGTATAACCTGATCTATCTTCAGTACACTGTATCTGACGGTAAGTTAGACACAGTGTGCCTTCCCCCCCCCCGTGCAAGACGGATTCTTCCGTGATCTAATTTCTTTTACTTGTCTTTGAGGCAATCCTTGACAAGACTGTCCGTTCTTGTTAGATGGACGGAGAATCTAACAAAACGAATGGACGTTCTATTGGAATGGCTTCTTGGCTTGGCGTGTTGTTTCTCAAAGCATATTGAGCGCTTCCCATTGGTTGGTTCAGGATGTTGAGAGGAAAGAATGAGAAGTGAGCTCCAAAAATTGATTAGCATCACTACTTATATTCAATGATAACTTTGAGAAATTTGAGGTCCTGCTGCTCGTATTTTTAGAGGCCCCTGGAATAACTGTAAATGCAACGTTCTGAGTTCCCCCGTGACCTTGAGGAGGCCTGTAGTAGTAACAGTGCCTCCTGCACATGGGTAAATCTGACCTTGATGACAGTGTAATTTTTTGTCTAGCAGCCACAAGGAAATTGTTCGAAGAAATTAAGATTATTAAGTGCACTACATGCAATTCATTTCATTTGCCTCTTTTATAACAATAATAGCATGCCATGTTTTTCGCGGTTTACATTAATATTTTGTTATGTTTGTCAAATAAATAAATTAATTCTTCTGTTGTTACCAACTCAAAATTTGAGCAATTTTTAATTCTTCCCACCCAAATATAATCCTGGATCTTTGTCGTGCGACATTTCGAATTGAACACGACCATATCTGTAGTGATAAAGATTTGCAGTGCGGGACTCGGCGATTTCTAGTAAGATTAACATCGATGACGTTATTAGCCACATTTTGTTGTTATTGCGTATGTCCTGTGGTTGGTTTTCTGTTTTCTATACAAAAAAACCCAATTTCCTGGAGAAAAAACCATACTACTCTTCGCCTGAGCCTGACTAACTCGGTCACGTTATGAAAAAGGTCAATAAAAATTCGACATAATAATAAAAAAAGTCAATAAAATCAACGGGACTCGAACTCAGTTGTTTTACATCCGGTGTGAAGAGGACGACGACCCATGAGGTAGCACAATTTATCGTGGTTACTACAGAATGTGTGCCATTTGCTGGAAGCCTTACTTTAGGAATGAGCAGTCTGCCCGAGGGTTATAATCACTGGGTGGAAAAGGCTTGAGTTCGAATCCACTCAATGATGCGAGGAAATTTTAAGAGGGGTTTTTTTTTTTTTTTTTTTTTTTTACTTTGTGGCTGAGTTAGTCGGTCTCAGACATTCATAGTGAAAAGCATGGACATTTATGCTCTCCCATCGGAAAATCGGGTTCGCGTCCAGCAAAACAGGCAAGTCAGCCACAGAACAAACGCAATTCATGGACATATTACACATGGGCAGATGAATTCGTTCTCAGGAAGCTCTAAAATGACTACTTTTCTGGGAATCGCATCGGTAGTTTTCATATATCTAACTATATGTTTGAATGCAACAGCACTGGGTCTCCATCATCTACGACAGATCCGTCATAGACGATGGAAACGAGATGGGGTTTCTGTCTCACTTTTCTTTTAGTTGGTAGTGTTGGAAGTTTCTCTTTTTTCCATTTAAGTTTGCGAATTTCTTTGACTGGAGCAACGGCAGGATTGCCTACGAAAATAGAAATTTAACGACACTCAGAAAACTTGATATGAGTATGTGAAGAACTAATTTCGTTGTTGGTAGGTAAATAAGTTAATTAAGAACAATGACGAACGATGTACTGGAAAACGTTTTGAAAGAGGCACCGAAGTAGTGCATTCTGGAAAGAAAAAAATGTTTAAAATTGAAGAGGATGGCGCTTAATAATATTTATAACCAGGATATTTAGATACTCACTGAATGATAATTGAATTATGACCACCCCTATGAAAACTGAATGCGACCCATTGACCACGTGGGGTACGAGAGTGCGGAGTTAGTCGACCTAAAGGAACTGGATGCAAAAAATAATTTTGATATCATATATTTGGATTTCACACTGTTGCGCATGAAAGACTATTGTACAAATTGGAGCAGAATGGTATTAAGGGTAAGTTGCTACAATGGATAAAAGGATGGTTAAGTGGGAGAAGACAGAGGGTGGTAATCAATGGGTGCTGCTCTTCATGGACTAATGTTATTAGTGGAGTCCTACAGGGTTCGGTGTTGGGTCCACTGTTGTTTTGTATATTTATCAATGATATTGATGAAGGTATATCAGGCTTAATGTCGAAGTCTGTAGGTGATACAAAGGTCGGCAGGGTTGTTAATGACAGTAATGGCAGTGTACTACTGCAACAGGATCTAGATAATTTGGGCAGATGGGCTAAGAAGTGGCAACTGAAGTTTAACCTTGACAAATGCAAAGTACTGCATATGGGTAGAAGTAACCCCAGAGAAACGTACCAACTGTGTGGTACTACACTTAAGGTGGTAGAAAATGAAAAAGACCTGGGAGTAATTGTGCAGTCAGATATGAAGTTTTCTGAGCAATGCAGACAGGCTGCCAGGGCAGGTCATGGGGTTTTGTCAATGATATATAGGAATTTTGCTAACAGGGAAAAGAAGGTGATTATCCCTCTGTATAAGGCAATGATCAGGCCACACCTTGAGTACTGCGTACAGGTCTGGAGGCCTCATTTTAGGAAGGATGTAGATTTACTTGAGCGTGTACAGAGAAGGGCAACAAGATTGGTGAGGGGAATGAAGGGATCCTCTTACCAAAAGAGGCTTAAGTTCTGCAAATTGCAGTGGCTGGAGACTAGGCACCTGTGCGGTGAGCTGATTGAGGTGTATAAGGCCTTGAATGGGTTGAGCACGCTGAATTCTGATGGGATCCTTCCGCTTGTTCAGATTACGAACCTAAGGGGGCATAAATTCAAATTAAGAAAGGACAGATGTAGAATAGATGTGCGGAAATTTGCCTTTAGCCAGCGGGTGGTTAATTGCTGGAACAAACTTCCATCTGTCGTTGTGGAAGTTGATAGGTTGAATAAATTTAAGGAGGAACTGGACAGGCAATTGGAGGAAATGGTGTGATTTTTTTTTTTTTTTTTTTTTTTTTGGCTGATGCTGCATAAGCTCATACACTTGCTTTCTTGCATCACATGCCACTACTACTACTACGTAGCATAGATAAGGTGTCGGTGGTTCAGTAGGTAGTAAAATTCCGAGCGTGATGGGTAAAAGGAAGGTTCTATCGGACTTTGATAAAGGACAGATTGTGGATGCTCGACTAGCTGGTGCCTCGATTTCCCAAACGGCTGAACTAGTGGGGTGTTTGAGAGCCGAATGGCGATGGTGTCTTCCAAGATGACAATGCGCAGAGCATTCGCGCACTTGTTGCACAGGAATAGTTTGAGGAACAGAGTTCTGACTTCCAGCATATCGATTGGCCTTCGAACTCAGCAGATATCAATCCTATAGAGCACTTGTGGGACACTATGGAAAGGCATATCAGGCGTCTGGATACACCAATCACCACCATACCTGCATTGCTGACTGCATTACAAAGTTTGGTTGGCCATACCTCCCGAACGCTTCCGACATCTTGTTGAATCAATGCCACGTAGGATAGCTGCTGGGGCAAAAGGAGGACCTACGAAGTATTAGGTAGGTGGTCGTAATTCACTGATCACTCAGTGTACATTACAGTTGAAAAAACGTATTCACCTCTAGAAATTTGTCTTTGTAACAAACTCTGTTGTCTTCGATCCCAGTAGTCGTGGTAAGGTCCTAAAGGCCAGTTCTAACTTTGTCACTGGGTTCACTGTTGCTTAGTTGTGGACAATCGCCTAAGAGGATTGTTAACCAACAATAAATGGAATCTTATTATAAACGAAATCAATTTTTAATTGCAAGAAATTAAAAACAAGTCAGCTAAGGTATGCAGTGCGTAACTTTCAAGCGCGTTAGCAATTAATAATTCGTGATTATGAATAATATTATCAAAAATATTTATAAATTAATATTTTTGATTTGTAAAAAAATAGAAAAATAAAATAATATAATATAAATAATAGAAAAAAATAGAAAAATAAAATAATATATTATAAATAATAGAAAAAATAGAAAAATAATATATTATAAATAATAGAAAAAATAGAAAAATAAAATAATATAAAAATTAATATAATATAAAAATAAAATAGCAATAGATTTATATATTTAAAAAAAAATTTATGTAAAACTAATTTTCGTTTCTGCGCATCCGACATACTGCTCATCGCATCCGTATATTACATACATACTATATATGTATAGTATATAGTACGTATATAATATACGGATTTTCATATATATATATGAAAAAATATATATATATATATGAAAAAAAAAATATATATATATATATATATATATGAAAATCCGTATATTATATACTATACATGTATAGTGTGTGATCTCGTATACATCCAAGGGCATTAATTAACATATGAATACACGTATTATTGTGAATATGTTTTCCAATTGGCAAGTATGCAATTATACATTGTATTTGAAAGTGTAAAAATGAATAAGACAACTTCTGGTGGGTGTTTTGGTGGCTAAGATTAGACTGTCTGACCTATATGCAGGATAACCAGGTGGCCTATATCTTATCAATACATGGCACGTGCTCTTTTCAAGAATTCATAGCGAACTGCAGAGAGAGTTCAAAACCCCGTCATTGTTCCTGAAAGATTGTCAGTGTTTGAATACAAAGCCTACTTCATTTACTAATTAATCTTAAGTGTAGCAGAACTCTCTCGGTGTCCAACAAATCTTCCCAATAAGTTCAAGTTACGTGGTGTTAAGTGTTAATTACAGTACTTTGATTTAATGGCCAATAATCACGTGATTATACACAGTGGCGGACTAAGGAAAAATCGAGCCCTAGGCAAGATTCTCATTTCGGGTCCACCTAGGGTTGCCGCCACATTTCAGAAATTGTAATGGAGGACACAGTTGAAAGGTCTTCTATTACTAAATATAAAAATACAGGTCTTGTATTATGTTGAAAGCTAAAAAGAGTCCTCTGCCTATAAAAATGTATAATAAAACCGTTTTACGGGCCCTAGGCAGTTGCCTAGTCCTAGGCCAAAGTCCGCCCCTGATTATACAGCATCCTTTGCTATTGTTTTAACTGTATAATGGTACATTATATGTAAATTTAAATGTCACCTGATTAATATATTCATCTATTTTTGATTGAATATATTTAGCATTAGCTGAGGCATATGATGGAAGAAAGCAAACTTATGCAACATCAGCCAAAAAAAAAAAAAAAACCTCCGGTTTCACCCATCCATTCACTCCAAATGCCTGTCCAGCTCAGCCTTAAATTTATTTAAGCTATCAACTTCCACAACAACAGACAGAAGTTTGTTCCAGCAATCAACTACCCTCTGGCTAAAGGCAAATTTCCGTACTTCTATTCTATAACTGTCTTTCCTTAATTTGAATCTATGCCCCCTCAGGTTCGTAATCTGAGCAAGAGGAATGATCCCATCAGCATTGAGCATACTCAGCCCGTTCAAGGCCTTATACACCTCAATCAGATCACTGCGCAGGTGCCTAGTCTGCAGAACTTAAGCCTATCTTGGTAAGAACATCCCTTTGTGACCCTCACCAATCTTGTTGCCTTTCTTTGTACTGGTTCTAGCAACTCTACATCCTTCCTAAAATGAGGCCTCCAGACCTGTACACAGTACTCAAGGTGTGGCCTGACCATTGCCTTGTACAATGGGATAATCACCTCCTTATCCCTGTTAGCAAAATTCTGTTATTAGAATGTATTGTATGTACTGTATGTATTGTATGTATTGTATCAATGCATTGTTAATAATTGTACAGTATTATATTGCCCTTTTATGAATTGTATTCTGTTTCTGGCAATAAATAATACAGTAAATCCTGCTAATCCGGTTACAATTAACCCCAGTTAATCCGGATCGAAATATGAAAAATTCTGTTCACAGTTGAGTACTTTGAAAGACACACGGGATTTAGGAAGGCAGATGAATCAGACTTCGCGTTGATTGACTGTGCAGAGAGAGAGAGAGAGAGAGACGGAACGTAAGAACCGAATTAGATACAACCAAATTTACGCCTAAATAAGTTAAAAAATTGGCTATACAATATCTTTTTTGAAAGTACGCATGGATAACCTTTGAAACACAATTTTTATTTTTATAATTAAAAAATAATCTCCAAAACTCTCATATTAATATTTTGAACATCACAACTTGCATATCTTGACCCTTTAATCTCTGTACGCAATCAGAGTAATGTCAAGGGTCTCGTATTCGATTCAACAAAAATCTCAAACTAACGACGAATTTTATTTCGCAAACTACACCCCACAAATGTTGCAACGGCACTAATTATAACCGATTGCATAAGTTGGACCAAACCAACAAGATGAGGGAATTATCTCCACTCGTAAAACGTACATTAATGATGAAAATAGTGCTTTTACCTGTATTTATTTAATATACCAAATTGTACACACCAAGTATGCGGTGCGTTATATTGTATTATTATAAGTGGATTTTATAAAAATTAGAAAAATTTTATATTTTTAAAAATGAAATTTATAAAATATAATTAAATAATGATTTAATACCCGATATGAAATTATTTCTTTATAATGTCGAACCAACCTTTAAAAAGCATTAGGTTCCGGCAGATGATCAATTGGAGAGCACATTTTAGTCCAGTGGTTTTCGACCTTTTTTTTTAATAACAGCACCCCCCCTAAGTAATTTATTTTTATTTTGTGGCACCCCTACTCAATTTTCTGCCTGTTAGATCCGATTCTCTCTCTGTATATAAATATGATTTTTAGTAGAATATCTGAAATCTCATTGATTACTTGCCTGATTTAAATTTAAATTTACTTCAAATGTTATTTTGTTGTGTTATAAAATAATACGTTAGTTATGTACCTAACTAAATTATTATTTTATAAATACAACAATTGGACTTTGTCATCCTAGAAATAGCCGTAATGTAATTAAAAATGGATTAAGAAGACTGCTAGAAGATTAAATATGTGAATAAATTCATGCGAATAAGTGATAAATTCTTATGTAATATTCCAGTTATGAATAGAATTTTAATAATTATACAACCAGCGTGTGTTATGATAGGGTTGCACTATCGAGACTAACCTATTACAATTTCATGTAAAAAAATTATTGTAAAAATTTTAGTTTTTTTTAAAATAATTTTATTATAAAAATGTGTAATAGGGCGATCGGCAGTGCTTTTTCATTCTTGTATTTTAATCAAAAACAATTCTAAATTAAAATAAGATTAAATTTTTCTTGTTTCATATACTAATCCCTTTTTGTTGGTTATTTTGTTGATATATTTTTGTTTGTTGGTTAAAAGTGTTTTTGTGACATTATCCTTTGGAACGTTAGGGATTTTTTAGATAAATGGAATAAAAGCTTATGCGGAATAGATATTAGAACTTAACAGATGAATGTAACTGTTTTCATAAATTTATCTTTAAAAAGTAATATAAAATATGCTTGTAAATGTAAGATAATCGATATCTGCTGAAAACTAAATAAAATTAACAATTTTTAAAGAAAATACAAGAGAAGTCTTAGGCACCATAATGTTATTTAAATTTAAAATTTTCTAGTTTTCCTGAAGAAATGCTTCTGCCCGAAATTTGAAAAATAATGCTCAACGAGTGTCAGGAAGGGGTTTTTCAATCTGTCTTTAAAAAAAAAATAAATAATAATTTTAAATAAAATAATATAATTTTTTTTTTATTTATCCATCGCAGTCCTTTACTCCTGGAAAAATAGTCCTGCATTATTTACGGTGGGAATAATCGAAAAATAATTTGTCAAAGAAAAATTTCATATATATGGAATATACTAAGTTTGTAGCTTCAAAACTTAATCGATTAAATCATCTTTATTTCATTTCAAAGATTCTGATTGGACGAATGAGATACCTTCTTTCTCAAACAGTAAAAGTTAAGGAAAAGCTTTCAAATGCTTTGTTCAAAGCTGTCCAGACGTTTCCAACTATATTAAAATATGATTTTCAATTAAACTTTTAATTAAAAATTACTTTTTCGATCTCCCAGGAAAATCTACCACACAATATACACATATAACGCTTCATGCAACTAAGGCTGTGAGGTGTCAGTAACCAGCCTAAAATTTTCAAATAAGGCGAAGTTTATAACTTTAGTAGCCTTATAACGCTTTATTAGCCATTCACCATTTCTCTTCATACTCTTTTTTCTTCTTTCCCCCCACCTCTCTTTTTTTAATAAATACAACTGTATGAATAAAAAAAAGAAATTCTCTTTTCAAAAAATAGAGCTCACAATTATTTCTCTTCCAAATAGAAGAGGAAACTTTCCCCTTACTCGAAAAAATATTTCGGAAATGGTACTTAGAAATTTAAATAAACAATGCCCCCACAAATAATTTATAAAAATAATGTTTATATAATTTTAATATGGTGTATTATATTACAATCAAATATTCAAAAATTTTATAGAAATTACAGAAGTATTCAGCGATTTTACAAATAATATAATAATTACATCCTTGTTTAATTTAAATAATAGATCTTTACTGTAATTATAGAGCTTATTTTTTACAATTTTAATGAGCTAACAAATTCGTTTATTCCTCATATAATAAATACAGTATTTGTATATATTTTAAAGTTTATGAATTTCTTTTTATTATTTTATTTATTATTGATTTCATATTTAGTATATTTATTTATTGGTACGGTTAAAGGGGGTCTGGAATACACAATCAGTTCAATTGTCACTGATAGCTCCGATAGCAGGTTTTTGTTTAAAAACGGTGATCAACTCTTTCTATGATCTTTTGTACTCTAATGATCTACGCATAGATCTATTGTACTATAATATTCAATCAATTATTTATTTCAGTGCTTGTGCTGCCTATTTATAATTATAGAAAACATGTAACTTCAAAAGCTATGCACAAAACATGTGGAAGAAAGATTAGTTCCATTAATTCATGTTATCTATTATAGAAAAAAAAAGAAAAAGAAGGTATTAGTTTTCCCTTAACATTCAAAAGTGTCGTGTAAATATGGGATTACATATCTTCAACTGTTTCTTCTTTTTTTTTTTTTTTTTTTAATTAACAGACTGTCTCAACCAAGCCTGGTCGGAAAATTCCTTCTCTATCCTTTGGAGAAGTAAAGATTTCTGGATAATGCAGGCCATTACTAGAGTTCAATATGCTCAGAAAAATCAAAGTTCTTTATCTAATTGTAATTAAGTCGTTCTCTGCGGGTGATGGTAGATGGCTCTATGTCTGACTTCTACGCTAATGGTGGTGTTTCCCCTAGGCTCAGTTTTCCTCTTGTATATCTTCTTCCGCTGATGGGAAATCCTATACATAATTTTCCTGATGATAGCACATTGCAGTGCACCTTCAAATTTGAAATAGAATTTGCTAATAAACGCTAACCAATCAGAAAACAATGTTGAAAGAAATTTTTGCGCCCTCCTGAACTGTCTCCAGTGGGCGACGCCTACCCACTTGCCGCGGCCCTGCCTGCAAGTGGGTAGCTTCAACTTCTCGAATATCCACTACCAATCCCTTAAATGCTGATCTCTAGTGGGGCCAAGATAACTTAATTAACTTGAGTCCTTCTAAACTAATCTCGCAAATTTCTTTCAACATTGTTTTCTGATTGGTTAGCGTTTATTAGCAAATTCTATTTCAAATTTGAAGGTGCACTGCAATGTGCTATCATCAGGAAAATTATGTATAGGATTTCCCATCAGCGGAAGAAGATATACAAGAGGAAAACTGAGCCTAGGGGAAACACCATCATTAGCGTAGAAGTCAGACATAGAGCCATCTACCATCACCCGCAGAGAACGACTTAATTACAATTAGATAAAGAACTTTGATTTTTCTGAGCATATTGAACTCTAGTAATGGCCTGCATTATCCAGAAATCTAAACTAAAATTCGTCTGCTTCTAATTAAATTCAAATTAATTCTTCGACGACACTCAGATTTCTAGACATTCATTTCATTTAGCACTTCAGTCACCAAAATTTTAATAACTTTTTTTTTTAATTCTCACACTCTTCAACAAATGGTGCACCATATAAGCAATTTTTTTTCATTAATAAATTGCTTCTATAGGTGAAATTTATTCGAAACAAGTCTTTAAAATTGAGGAAGAGTCACACGTTCAACAGAATTAACAGACTTCCAACGTGGAATGATTTTAGGATGCCATATAAGCAAGCGTTCTGTACGAGACATCGCAGTCACTTTGGGGATCCCTAGGTCAACGGTTAGTGACGTCATATGCAAATAGCAGAGGAATGGGACTGAATCTGCCAAAAAATGGCCTGGTAAACCTCGAAAACTAACAGAACGTGACAAGAGAATTCTGCGAAGAACTGTGCACACAAATCGTAATTTGCCATTGTTTCAAGTCACACAAACCCTCTGTGAAAGTATTGGGACTAATGTCAGCACTAGAAAAATACGAAGGACACTCCATGATATGGGTTACAATGGTCGTGCAGCTGTTTACAAGCCATTTATCACCTCAACAAATGCTAGGCGCCGATTAACATGGTGTAAGGAGCGCGAATCCTGGATTGTAGAATAGTGGAAAACAGTCCCATGGACAGACGAGTCCAGGTTCGCACTCTACCAGTCTAATGGCCGTTCATGGGTGTGGCGAATTCCAGAGGAACAATTCCTTCCTGATTGTATCCTCCCAACAATGAAGTTTTGTGGAGGCAACGTCATAGTATGGGGTTGCTTTTCATGATTTGGCTTGGGCCCATTATCGTTATAGACAAAACCATGAATGCTATGCATTACCAGGACAACCTGGACAATTATGCACTTCCAACATTATGACAATACTACGGGGAAGGCCCATACCTGTATTAGCAAGACAACGCGCCATACCATACTGCTCGGGTCGTAACATAGTGGTTTGAGGACATGAGTGTGGAAAAGTTGGATTGGCCAGCACCGAGCACTGACCTGAACTCTATCGAGCATCTTTGGGATGAATTGGATCGTCGGATACGTGCACGTCGAGTTCGCACAAAGAACAAGGCCTAACTGGTGGCTGCGTTAAAGGCCCAATGGAGGAACTTATCACCCGACATTTATAAAAATCTGGTTGAGAGTATGCCGCGAAGATTGAAGGCCGTCATAAAAGCAAAATGCTTCAGCACAAAATATTAAATGACACAATAAACTGGTTTTTTTTTTTTTTTTTTTTTGTCTAAAGGCAGGTGTCCTGATATTAATGGTAGGGCAGTGTATATGATATATTAACATATCATAAGTTTAGTGAGGTAAAATATACATTGCATATGAAACATATCTCGTTCACGTAGTATTCTGCCTTAATAGCCATTCACTATTTCTTTTTTTAATGAAGACCCGGAAATAGAAAATTATTTAAGTTCACCTATTGAACATTTTTTGGTTTATTGAACATTATTTAAGTTCACCTATTGAACATTTTTAGGGGCTTAGAGGGGAACAGGTATCTTGTGTGTTATCAGACACTCAGCCTAAAACACTGATGGATCCAATATCTCTCTATTACAGAAGATTTAGGAGAAGTCCGGTTGGCCTGCCTCCCTAAAGTCCACTCATGCACACCTTCTCGATGGTAAGCCCTGTTACGTCACTTAGGTGGCAACGAACGTGTAGAGTGGTTCTCTTCAAGACGCCTGGTCAGCGTGAAGAGGAAAAGACCAAACCCTCCAGCAATGAGAGCACAACAACACAAATGGCCCTCAGTCCCCAGCAGCTTTCACTCTCCCTCTTACGGCAGCGAGAGGATCAGAGTGGAAGCAGAGGGTGCTAAGAATCTCTGGGTACGACCAGGCTGCCATGCACGGAAATTGAACTTGGCCTGTTATAACGTACGAATAACCTTTGACATAATATCTAATGAAAACGCAGCAGCTTTGAGGGGAACTCATGACTTCCCCAGATACAAAACTCGACAAATCAATTGGAATCCTTTTGAAAAACTACTTAAGGAAAAATTTACGGAGGAAAAACTGACAAATCTGACAGACCTTACTTTGGACCAGCATCTAAAAGAATTGATGGCAATCATCACCGAAATATGCGACGAGACGATTAAGAAGAAACAGAGAAGGCAAAATTCGGTTCCTTGGTGGTCCCAGAACCTTTCTACTCTAAGGAATCATACAAAGAGCGCAAGACGAGATGTTCAGAGAGCTAGGAGAGATGGTAGACCTGAAGACGAGATAAACCGATTGAATGAAATATACAAAAACGCGAGAAGGACATATTTCAACAATATTTACAAAGAAAAACGCTCCGCTTGGGAACGCTTAGTTAAACAAACTATGGACCAGGAGCCCTGGGGCTTGATTTACAAGCTGACTCTAGACAAAATTCATCCGGGGGAAATATTCTCCTCTGTACTTAGACCTGATAACTCCGAAACCCTGACATGGGCCGAGACTATGGAAACAATTTTGGATGAATTGATCATGCAGGATGAAACTGTACCAGAAAGTCCGGTACAAACAGGCATTCGTTTAGAACATCTTTCCTACATAGGCCAAAGCCACGAAGATGATTTTGACAGAAACGAAGTAGGCCTTGCTGTTGAGACTTTGCGTGATGGAAAATGCCCTGGACTGGACCTATTAGAAGTTACCATAATAAAAAGAATCTGGAGCACCTGTCCCCAACTGATGATGAACCTCTTTAATGCCTGCCTACAATATGGATCCTTCCCCTCTCCTTGGAAAAAAGCAAATCTTAAATTACTCATTAAGAATCCCAACAAAACAGCAAATCTGGCAAATTCATACCGCCCAATTGCTCTACTTCCGGTCTTCGGAAAAATACTAGAGAAGTTGATTGTAGCGAGATTCCAAAAGCACTATAGAGAAAGAAATCTAAACTACAAATATCAGTTTGGCTTCACTGCTGGGATGTCTACAGTGGATGCCATTAACCTAGTTATTAATAACGTCTCAGCCTCCAATGAAAAGTATGTCCTCGGCCTCCTTGTGGACTTCAAAGGGGCCTTTGACACTGTTTGGTGGCAAAGTGTCCTGGAGAGGTTCCGAGAGGCCGGGGTCTCCGTGCCTATTTACCGTCTCATCACGGATTATTTCCAGAATCGCTCACTTGTGGTCTCCAGTGGATCCTGCTCTGTTGCGAGACCTGTGACTCGCGGTTGCCCTCAGGGATCAGTTCTCGGACCAGTATGCTGGAATGTGGTCCTTGATGGGTGGCTGGCTACCGAACATAATTGCACTACTAAGATGGCTTACGCAGACGATTTAATTATCCTTGTTTCTGGAAACTCCAGACTACAACTTGAAATCCGTGCCAATGAAGTCCTATCAGACCTAGATCAGTGGTGTAGTACACATAAATTAACTATTTCTGTTCCCAAAACAAAACAAATTCTTCTCAAAGGAAAATTAGACCCAAATAGACCTCCATGTATTAAGATTAAAGAACAATCAATAAAATTAGTTAACTCGTACAAATACCTAGGAATTATGTTAGATAACAACTTCAATTCATTACCCATGCTAAATACGTACTAAGCAAAATCAAGACTTTGACAGGCAAAATAATCAGAATTACCAAAGGTTCTTGGGGTCTGAAACCCTCTACTCTCAAGCTGTACTACAAATGTATATTTATTCCTATTGTCTGTTATGCTGCGGGCGCTTGGGGCCCCAGTATACG
Organism: Mastigoproctus giganteus; assembly: GCF_048544385.1. Classification (NCBI taxonomy): domain Eukaryota; kingdom Metazoa; phylum Arthropoda; class Arachnida; order Uropygi; family Thelyphonidae; genus Mastigoproctus; species Mastigoproctus giganteus. The sequence continues at coordinate 35,518,362 of NC_143580.1, read as the reverse complement.
CAGAGTCATGGTGGAAAAAATCTTGACTCAAGCCCAGCGCTTCTTCCTGCTTGCAACTTCAAGAGCTTGTCGCACAATTTCAACGTCGGCATTACAGGTAATCAACGGCAAACTACCAATTAAATACGAAGTGCTGTACAATTACTTTCAGTATTGTAGAAGGAAGGGTATTGCGGCACAGTTCAACCAGTTTTCTGTAAACCTAGACGTGCCAGTGAAAGAAGACAACACTAGATTAAGAAACCAGTTCCTCCAGGAATGGCAAAACGAATGGACTAATGCCAACACTGGAAGAATTACTACCCTTTTTATACCTCAAGTTTCCGAATTTGACAAAAAACATTGGCCCTGGTTTAACCCGGGTCTTCACCTAACTTTCCTTTTATCCGGGCATGGTAGCTTAAACTCAAAGTTATTTACTCTGGGTTTGGCTGCGTCTCCTCTCTGTAAATGTGGCTCAGAGGAGACAGTCCAACATATAATCTTAGAATGTCGATATTATGTAGACATTCGATTTGAACTTCAGGCATTGACCGAAGTTTACGATGTAAATAACTTCACCAAGTTTTTAGAATGTAAAGAAAATTATGAGGCACTGGCTAACTTTGCAGACAAGGCTTTCCGCAGAAGGAAAGGACTTGCCGGCTGAGAATAAATATGTAATGTAATAAGTGTACTACCACTGTATATAGTTGCCTCCTTGGTATTAATCGTATTGTTACAAGACCTCTGATGAGGAAATGTATCTGTATTTATTGCCGGAAGGCAATATTAGCATTCAGAATATATCAGTCGATGTGCCAGGATCACTGTTGGGTGGACGGTGTCCTGGGACTTCGGCTTGTAAAAAAAGGTACATAAATTTAAATCTAAAATTGTATAAATTGTAAATCTTACATTGTATAAATTGTAAATCATAAATTGTATAAATTGTAAGATATACCGGACCTCATTGTAACCCAACTGGTAGGTCCTAACTATCTGTATAGTTGTATAAGTTGTGAAGGTTAATACAGAAATTGGTGCCTTCAACAAATTGTAATAACTTAGTTGCAAGTGTTAAGGTTATATAATATGTTTGTAATCATTCCTGTGAAGATGCTGGATCAAGATGTTTTGTAAAACCACAAATTGTAAATAATGTACAGTTACTCTTCAGCGGCGGATAGGGGAAACCCTGGAGCCCGCAGATAATAATAAAATACTTTGAATACTTTGAATAACGTACGATCACTCATCGGTGAAGACAGGATATTAGAGCTGGAAAAGGAATTAGAAAATGTGAATTGGAATATCATCGGTTTGGCTGAAACAAGAAGAAGAAATGAATCACTTATAAGTTTATCAAGTGGAAATCTGCTGTACACCAATGGAAATAGTGAAAGGAGTGAAGGTGGTGTTGGCTTTCTGGTCCATAAAGATTTTAAAAACAACATTTTGGAATTCAAAAGTGCATCACCAAGGGTGTCAAGACTAATATTCAAGATTTCTAAGAGGTATAAGCTAAAGATTATAATGATTTATGCACCAACATCAAGCCATGATGATGAAGAGGTTGAAGAAATATACACTGAAATTGAGAGTCTTCTAGATGAGCAGAAAACCCACTACACTATTATTATGGGGGATTTCAATGCTAAGGTTGGAAAAAGGCAAAACAGCGCAGAAAGAGGAACTATAGGAAATTTTGGAATTGGTGAAAGAAATAAAAGAGGTGAAAGACTTGTGGAATTTGCAGAATCTCAAGGAACGTCAGTAATGAACACTTTTTTCAAGAAAAGGGTGAACAGAAAGTGGACATGGAAGAGTCCAAATGGATTAACAACTAATGAAATCGACTTCATCCTCACTAACAGAAGATATATTGTGAATGATGTTACCGTCCTGAATAAGGTAAATGTTGGAAGTGATCACAGAATGGTAAGATGTACACTTGATATAGATGTAGGAAAGGAAAGGAAAAAACTGACTCGAGTAAATAATACAAAGGTCTTTGAAATAACAGAGGAGGAGAAAAAGCAGTATGTACTGGAAATTAAGAACAAGTTTGAGCTTCTGCAGACTGCTCAGGACCAAGATATTGACGAGGAATATTACAACTTTCTGAAAGTGATCAAGCCCAAGAAACCTATAGGGAAACAGAAATCCAAAGAAGAAAAAATTAGTGAAGAAACACTTGTCATGATGAACCAAAGACGACAAATGAAGAGCAAGAAAAACACTGACAGGGAGAAAATTGAGTATACTGAGTTATGCAAAGCCATTAGAAAGAGACTCAGAGAGGACATAAGAAGATTTAACACAAGAAAAGTAGAACAAGCATTAAGGGAAAACAAAGGATTTAAATCAGCAGCCATGAGCAGTAATACAGAAAGACAAATGATACTGAAACTGAAGAATAGCGATGGTGTACTTATAAACAGCAGAGAAGGCATAATTCAAATAGCAGAAGACTACTATAGAGAATTATACAAGGAGCGACGGAATGATGCCAGCAGTGGGGAAGATGGATTGCAAAGTAGCAACACATACGACATACCCGATATTCTTCCTGATGAGGTAGAACATGCATTGAAGAAAATGAAGAATCGGAAAGCCCCGGGGGAAGATGAAGTTACTGTAGAGTTGTTAAAATTGGGAGGAAGAGACATAACACAAAAACTGGCAAGGCTCTTCACAAAGTGCATTAGAAAAGGTGTGGCGCCTAAGCAGTGGAATAATGCAATCATAGTTTTGCTGCATAAGAAAGGAGATAAATCAGAAATTGGAAATTATAGACCAATTAGCTTGTTATCCCACATCTACAAGTTGTTCACAAGGGTCATTACTAACAGATTAGAAAGAATACTTGACGAGAATCAACCGAAAGAGCAAGCTGGCTTTAGGACAGGATTCTCAACTATGGATCACCTTCACGTAATATCACAGCTAATGGAGAAAGCAAATGAATATAAAACACCATTATGCCTGGCATTTGTGGATTATGAAAAGGCATTTGACTCCATACAGCATAAGGCAATGTTTCGGGCACTGGAAAGACAAGGCATAGATACTCCATATGTTATGATTTTGAAGAAAATATATGAGAGTGCTACATCCTTTATTAGACTAGACAAAGACAGTAGCAAATTTAAAATCGAGAAAGGAGTTCGACAAGGAGACACAATATCTCCGAAGCTGTTTACTGCTGCCCTTGAGGAAGCTTTCAGAAGATTAGACTGGTCGCAGAAAGGAGTCAATGTGAACGGAGAGTACCTAAACCATTTACGATTTGCAGATGACATTGTGGTCATAAGCCACGATCCCAAAGAATTAGAGGAAAATCTTAATCAGTTATGCACAGTTAGTAAGGATTTTGGACTAAAGATGAATATGGCTAAAACAAAGTAATGATGAACAAGTATGTCATAGAAAGGGATATAATGATTGAAGGAGCAGTAATTGAAAAGGTGGAGTCATATACTTATCTGGGACAAGTCATTAGCTGTAATAATGATAAATGGCTGGAAGTCAAGAGAAGAATAAATTTTGGATGGATAGCATTCAGGAAATATAGTCACATACTGAAGAGCAATATCCCAGTTTGTCTGAAACGTAAAATAATGAATCAATGTATACTCCCCACCATGACTTATGGAAGTGAAACTTGTGCACTCACCAAAAGAATGGAAGAGAGGCTGAGAACTACACAGCGAAGAATGGAACGAATTATATTGGGAATCAGACTGTTAGATAAGAAGAGAAACACATGGATTAGGCAGCAAACTCAAGTAAAGGACATTCTTATCAAAACTAAAGAACTAAAATGGTCTTGGGCAGGACACATAGCTCGAAGACATGATGACAGATGGACTAAGAAAATAACAGAATGGTACCCAAGAGGAGCTAGAAGAAAACCTGGAAGACAACGGCGGAGGTGGATAGATGAAATTCATGAGTTTTTGAGTAGTAAATGGATGGCCAGTGCTCAAAACAGAAGGAACTGGAAAGTTGCTGGAGAGGCCTTCATCCTGCAGTGGATTGAAAATGGCTGATGATGATGATGATGATGATTGAACATTTAAAATTGAGAAAGGAGTTCGAAAAGTAGACACAATATCTCCGAAGCTGTTTACTACTGCCCTTCAGGACGCTTTCAGAAGATTGGACTGGTCGCAGAAAGCAGTCAATGTGAATGGAAAATACCTAAATCATTTACGATTATCAGATGACATTGTTATCATAAGCCATGATCCCGAAGAATTAGAGGAAAATCTTAATCAGTTATGATTTTAATCAGCTTATTAAGGATTTCGGACTAAAGATGCATATGGCTAAAACAAAAGTAATTTTTTTTTTTTTTTGTAGTTGTTGGCGCCTCGGCTTCTGTGGCCATAATGCACCTCCCAAGGTTTTTTTTTTTTTTTTGCAGTACTTCGATCCCAGCCCGAGGAGGGATTCGAACCCGCGACCTTTGGGTTGGTAGGCAGGCACTTTACCCACCCGGCTAGCCCGGTTGGCACAAAAGTAATGATGAACAAGTATGCCACAGGAAGGGATATAATCATTGAATGAGCAGTAAGCGAAAAGGTGGAGTCATATACTTATCTGGGACAAGTCATTAGCTGTAAGAATGATAAATGGCTGGAAGTCAAGAGAAGAATAAATTTTGGATGGATAACATTCAGGAAATATAGTCACATATGAGTAGCAATATCCCCATTTGTCTGAAACGTAAAATAATGAACCAATGTATACTCCCCACCATGACTTATGGAAGTGAAACTTGGGCACTCACCAAAAGAATGGAAGAAAAGCTGAGAACTACACATCGAAGAATGGAACGAATTATATTGGGAATCAGACTGCTAGATAAGAAGAGAAACACATGGATTAGGCAGCAAACTCAAGTAAAGGACATTCTTATCAAAACTAAAGAACTATGTATAAATATAGTGCAAATGCATCAGAAATACATAGCTATATCTGAATAAATCAGAATATTGGTAAAACGGCATCGTTTTAAGTTATATCTCATATTGTGAATACCTTCACAACGAGTTGCCATGGCAACTAATGGCAACTCGTTGTGAAGGTATTCACAATATGAGATATAACTTAAAACGATGCCGTTTTACCAATATTCTGATTTATTCAGATATAGCTATGTATTTCTGATGCATTTGCACTATATTTATACATAGTCTAGACTCCTTCATAGCTTGAGGCTTATGCCCTAAACGCTTGAGTCCAAAACTAAAGAACTAAAATGGTCTTGGGCAGGACACATAGCTCGAAGACATGATGACAGATGGACTAAGAAAATAACAGAATGGTACCCAAGAGGAGTTAAAAGAAAACCTGGAAGACAACAACAGAGATGGACAGTGAAATTTCAAGAATTCGTGGGTTGTAAATTGCATAAAACAGAAAGAACTGGAAAGTTGCTGGAGAGGCCTTCGTCCTACAGTGGATTGAAAAACTAAATGGAGTGAAGCGATTCCATCTTATTTAAAACTTCCTCCTACTGTGGAGTAGTGTTGCCAACTCTGAATAATACTTCCCACTAGCCGCATGCTCAAAATCCGCTATTTTTAACACTTAACCCGCCAACTTTTTAAATTTTCATTTGGGTTAAATCCTATTAATGGTGCCATAAAAAATAATGGATGCCTTAAAAATTTTTAAGATCCTTACATTATGTCCAAACAAAAACTTCCAAATTGCGTATCAAATGCAGTTTATTCTGAGGAAGAAGTCAAAAATAACAACTACCGTTTAACGGAGTTGATGAATTTATGCAGTGGCAATATTGATCACTTGATTTCTTGGTTGGAAAAAAATCGCATTTTGCAAAATACAGCTTTTTGTCAAGTTTGAAATCTTGAAATGCGGCTTACAAAAAGTAAATGTAAAACTGATATGTTTAGATGGGATTGTAAGAAACCTTGCCATAAAACGATGGTAGATTATCGTTATCTCAAAATTTATTATTCTATACTTCTGGTCCCAAGATTGGTCTCAAGATCGCATTGCTCTTGATTTTAATATCAATAAAAACACTGTTATTGAAAAATGCAAAGATCTGAGAGAGATCTGCATGATATCAATAATTGATTCAGATAGTTAACTAGGCGGGATTTTAGAAAATTGAATACCTTAAAAATTGATGAATCGGCATTTTTCAAATGAAAATATATTAAAGGACGACTAATAGGAACACAATGGGTTTTTGGTGTTTTTTATTAATGTCTCTACCAAGACATTAATTATACCCATGATGAGGTTATTCATCGCTATAATTTTGTTTCTCCAGATGATTCAAGTGCTCATACTCAAAACATTGAAAAACACTTGGTTACATTCCAAAAGAAAATTAAAATAACAATTTGGAACACAGGTAGTCTACTAGAAGGTTATCTATATGAGTTTCTATTTAGCAAAAAATTTTCTAAAGAAAAATTATTTAATTACCTTATTTTAGAAATAAATAAATTAGAAAGGTAAATTTTTTTTTTGTATTTTGAAAGTTTCAATTGAATTTTGATTTTCCCTAATTTTTTATTTATTAAATTTTTTCTAACTTTTTAAGCATATATGTGTTATTTTTTTATGGCACACATTAATATTTTTATGGCTCCCAGGATTTAGCCTTCATTTGTTTGTAGGGATTAAAAAAATACATATTATATATAAATAGTTATTTATTTTCTGTTTTTAATATAAAATAAATATCTAAAAATCTAAATTCAAGTCGAAATTCAATACCTCCTCATCATATGCTTAACCCAAAGGTCGCGGTTTCGAATCCCGCCTCGGGCTCGGATCAGAGTAAAATGCAAAAACTTTGGGAGGTGCATATGGCCACAGAAGCCAATGCGCCAACAACTAACAAAAAAAAAAAAAAAAAAAAAATCACATGCTTCTTGTGTACCTATTTTGCTAAGCACTTCTTCAAGTAAAACATAATTTTGACAACACTTTTGAGCCCGTATTCACATTTTTCGATTTGATTCAACAATTTTAAGCTATGACCCAACGGTCATGTCGTTTGTCCGCGAATGTAACTACGTATTCAAATTGTTGGGTTCCCCTCAGGGGATCCCTAAATAATATAAAGCCGATTCATCGCTTTATAAAAAAAAAAAAAAAAAAAAAATGAAATAAGATATCCCTATTATATATATCAATAAAACATTTAAATTAATAAATATTTATTTAACAATATAAATATTTCGTAATTGAAATGTTTTATTGATATATATCGTAAACATAGTAGGGAAATCTTATTTCAAATTTTTTTTGTTAAATAAATATTAACTAAATTAATTAATTAAGTTAAATAAATATTTCTTAATTTAAATGTTTTTTCGTTACACTGCCGAAATATATAAAATGCTAAACATATTTTTAAATTTTACTCTTTCTGCTAAAAAATTCGCTATCCCATATTTTAATCCGCCAAATCTGAAGCATGGAGCACAACTAGGATTGATCGTACAACTGGGATTTGCTCTGCAGGCGATCGATCACAACTGGGATTTGCTCTCGTCTGCAAGCGATCACAACTGGGATTTGCTCTCGTCTGCAAACGATCACGTTTGACCTTATTCTCTACCTTTCGGGTGGGACACAACACTTATTTAATTAATACACGGGAATTTCTCCCTCACACGAAAAAATCAATTCTAAAATGGTATTTGGAAATATGAATGCAGAATTACACCACAAATAATACAAATAACACGCTTATTCAATTTCATTATGGTGTTTTATATTACATTAATCTATTTTAAAATAACAAAATTTGCTCTTAATTATTGGAGAAAATTAATAATAGTATAATAATTACAGTATGATTTAATAAAAAATATATAGCTTTCTTGTTTTTTCTTTGTTTTATACTAAGGTGACTAGTAGCTTTGACGAAACGAAAGAAATTGCAGTTTTTCTCCAACTCTTAATTTCAACTTATTTATGTAGGTTAGTGCAAATGCATCATTTTAACAGCTATCTACCAAAATGATGCATTTGCACTAACCTACATATTAGTCATTCTACCTCGTGGCATCAGGACTTTGCCCTTAAATACTTGATAGTCTATGTGTTTATTCACATGTAACTGTAACTTTCTTTAATAAATTTAATTTTTGAAAAGAAAGTTTCACAAACTTATATGGATTGGAGGTGCTCATACTTTTTTGTAAAAAAAAAAAAAATCTTAATTTGGGATACTTTTCCTCTGTACGTTTTGTAAAAGTTGATTTTTGATGTCTTGGCGTGAATGTGTTTTAATTCATTATTGCATTGTAAATTAATACTGTTGGGGACCGAGTTGACCCTCCCTGGCGTGACGCAACGTGGTTCGAAGAAGTTAAAAAGTGGTGGGGATTCGGGGAAGTAAGCTGGTCAAGTGTTATATATCTCTCGTTATTTATCGGTGCCTAGTGCAGCTACATACATTTAAAATTCCATTAATGCTATAGGATGCAGCCTATCCGTGGCTATCAGCTGCAATGGTGTGCTGTTAACTGAATCGAAGTTGTTTATTTACAGTGGATTGATATAGGCAATGAAAAGAGCTCAATACATAATTTCCTTTCTTATTTTTGTTTTTGATCTTTCCATTTGGTCACTAGGCCCCAAGTGAGGAAAACCGACTTTATACTTCCTATTTGTAGATCTTAATCAGGAGGGTTCCCCTCCCTTCTGCAAGGAGGTGGGCCAACGCTATCTCCCGTTAGTGTTTTCCGCCTTCTAAATACTTCGCTCACGATGTAATTAAAATATACAAATAGGTGACGATCTGTGAACAGAACCCAGAGTTGCTCTTTCTCTAAAATACCAACTGATCTTTCCAATTTAGATCTCACATCCAAATAACAATGACAATCGAGCATAACATGTTCAGATGTTTCCGGTTCACCACAGACACATGACCCTTGCTCACGTAGTCTTAACAGTGACAATTTATATGCCAATCCATGTCCAGTAATGAAGCTTGTGGGATGAAAACCAAATTGAAGCCATGGTTTTAACTTAGGATTAATAATTTTATTATTGGGGAAAAACATAAAGGTCTGATGCCCTTTTTCTGCATTTTCCCAATCATCTTGCCGCATGTCCATTATTTGCAAGACAATTCTTTTTTTTTTTTAGTCCTTCTAGCCCAGAATAGTCCTTCTAATATTACGTTTTGTATAATATTATAATAATCCAGCCAGCAAAACCCCTTACTGAACAGCCTTCCAGAAATAATCTGTAAAACTTCAGAAGAGACAGTCCGGCATGCACGTGTCAACCCGAGAAGAGCGAATCTCTGAGCTTGAATCAAATATTCAAGCTCAGAGATTCGCTCTTCTGCATAGTGCAGCTAGTGAAATTTTCACTGATGTAGTAAGTAGCATAAAAATCATTCGGCGGGGTGCCGCCGGTTGGGCAGGCCTATTTCGAACTCTAGCAGACGTGCCTGGGATGGTAGTCAGGGGACGCCCGATCAGGTTGGGGATCCCACCTTGATCCCAAAGTGGCAATAAACCAAACCGACATGATCGCATTTATCTTTGAGAATACATGCAAAAAAAGAGGATGACAATATCCTCAATAGAGGATTATTGTAGTACTATTTGTACTTTAAATCTTGCTGGGGTCAAAAACGATTTAAAGTGTATAGACGATGTAACGGTCCAACGATGAATCTGTCAGTTCTCAAAGCAGAGCAAACTTGACTTTGCAATGAGTTGCTATGGTATTGTACTACTTGTAAACATCCTCACCGAAGTTAATCTGCCATTTTTAAAAAGATGAGACTGCTATGACAGCCTCTTTCAGAACCAACTGGTTCCTCATTAGATCTTGTTTATTTCTAGCTGCAACACAGAGACAAATTTTAAAAGAAGCTGTTCGATGTGAGCTTCCATGCGGTAATACGAAATTGGAATTTTCGAAGTTGTAATATAGCTAAAGCTACATATTTTATCTGATTGTTATTCACTATACACCACCTGTTATCTCTGATGGAGACCAATTTGCAGTATCACATTCCTTAAATAGATAATAGATTAAACTTTTGGCGAAGTCATCTGTTTCAAAGTAGTTCAATGCCAAGGAAACTCGTTACAAAGGCACGTCTATTCTGGTATTGCAACCAGACATTATGAATGCAGTTTAAATTTTGGTGACCACAAAAGCAGATGAAAGGATAAGACAGTCCTACAAACATCATATAACGAGGTGACATAGCTTTAGCTGTTATAGATTTAAATTTCTCATTTTTAGCGTAAACTTCGTAATTTAGCGCGAACAGCTCTGGCAAATAAAAATATATATGGGTCATTATAGGCCAAATTATTGATCAATAAGTCATCAAATAAAGATATATGCAATATTAAAAATTTATTCGCATTCATGTAATTCATTAAAAATATATGGGTGATTAAACCATTAAATAATGATTAATGGTACTAGCGCTATAGAAGAGAGGGCTACTGACTTAAGTCGCCTGCTGTTTTTCTCTCTGCTATAATTATAATAAATAAAAAAAAACAATACTTATAGGTCTCTTCTATTAAGCGCGATAAATTGACTAAATTCCTTCATAGTACACTAAAAGAAAAATATCGTGTAACCTGATAAAGATTGCATCCTTATAATAATCTTAATAATAATTAAGAATAGTTATTTTTTTAGGCTAAACAAATTGAACTGTGATTTACATTTTAACCCCTAGTAATATATATATATATATATATATATATATATATATATATATATATTAGGCATGATGTTCACTGATATGTGCTTTTTTAAAATGTATTTACCCATTAAGTATATATTTCGAATAACTAGAAAATTTCAAAATCCGGCACAACTCAATCCCCCAAAAGTTACGTAACGTAATAGCGACGGAAGATTACGGGTTACGGTCTTCTGCGCGGTCGCTGGATTGCTATTTGCACCGCACTTACGGAACTACAAATTTGCATTATCAGCCATAAACTAAACCAGGGTTGGGCAACCTTTATAAATGGCGAGCCAAATAAAGTGTCTGTACTGTACACGCGGGCCATTTTTTTTAGCTTTACACAATTTTTAGGATTATTAAAATAGTTCATAATGAATAAATTGTCATAAACAGTTTTATGTTATTTATTGTAATATTTATACGTATAATTAATTTTATTAATAAGAAAAACAAAGTACAAATTCAAGATAAAATTGCAAAAATACAATCATAGTAAGAAAAACAATTTCAATATGTTATTTTTATAATATTTAATGAGAGATTTGATATTTATTTTTATCAGTGAATCGATTTTCCTAAATGCTATTAATTCAAAAATATAAAATGCAGGTGGTTATTTATTCCACCTTGAACAAACTAATAGGACACCAGGTCCCACATGACAAACTGATTTGCATGTTTATGCAATGAAAAACCGAGGTTAGCAATACAGCTAAATATTATAAGATACAATAAGTAAAATAAAAAAGGGTGCCTTAATATAATATCAAAATATTTTATAAATTTTTAATTATTACATATTATTTACAATAAATATAAAACTATTTAATATTTGCAATTATTTTCCAGAAACATTTTATAATTTTACATTAGAAACTCGTTTTTTCTTAAAAATTTAGAGCCTTTCTTAACACGATCACTGGGTTCAAAGGTGCATGAAGGTGAAAAAAAAAAACAATTTCCTTTTCATGAAACCAAATCGTGTTGCAATCTAATTTGTAGAGTGAAAGAACTTTTTTAAACACTGTATACTAAATAGATTGAGATTATAATTAGGGTTATCAGATATTCCAGTCTCGAAACGTAGAGAAACTTGGGAGGTGCTGTGAGGGTCAACAAAAATGTACGCCTCACTTTGTATGAAACCACCCTGCCATTTGCGATTCAAATACAGTACTGTGTTTTAAAAACAATGAGAGTATCGACATATAAGATAAATGTTAAAAATTTTTGAAGTGAAACTTCTTTAGGCGCCCCAGGCAGTTTTCACATGGGAGTAACTTGCATCCGGGGTTTGACAAAAATTGCCACGAAAATAGAGCATATATACGTACAATGCAAACACCACCGAAACCACCTCCATTGAGTACAAAGATGAGATCTGTAAAAACTTTGTAATGAACTTGTAAACTATTGATTGAAAAATTTTACAGCACTGTAACATTGAAATAATAAATTTTAAAAAGATTTAAAGAAGTTTCACTTAACTTCCGCTATGAGTGTTCGGCGCACGTAATTTATTCCCTTCAAGTTAAGTTGCCAATTTGTTAAAGAGGGGTTCGCTTGAAAATGCTGTAAGGGTATACATAAATTAAGAACAAATATTTCATAAAATACAAAATACTGTTAAAATTGATACAATCAACAATTATTGAGAAAGAATATTATAATTGGACATTTATGCAGTCAGACTAAAACAAATATGAGATTTAAAAAAATATAATACATAACATAAATCAAGATAAACACCATTTAGGTTGGGTTTTAGCAGAGGACTGGGTTCTTTATGTTGAAATTCGTTGGCTGCAGAGACGTCGACTCCTGCGAAAGCTTAGGAAAGCTTCAAGAGTAATTATTAATATAAGAAAAATATATCACTTGTAATTTACGAAATGAAAAAAAGAAGCAGATTCACTGCTTGTGGTTCGTCTCCAATTTTTGAATTTTAGAACTAAATTGCTGGCATGGGTATTTCTTCTAGATTCGAAGTTTTGAATATACAGGGGAGCCCCCGGTATCCGAGTTCCTGCAGTTACCATGATTTGAAAATTAAAGAATTACAGCTTTTTCCCTTGAGAAAATTGACCAAGCACTTGAATATATATATATATATATATATATATTTTTTTTTTTTTTAAGTTTAAGTTTTTTTTTTTAACTTAATAAAATAATTTCCCCATTTTTCGGTTCCTCGTCCATATAGTAATGGTTATTATGTAAAAGTACATAATAACCATTACTATATAACATCGGTGTAGATACACCATATCTGCTCATCTTTCACTACGAGCTGCACATGTATTGCACTACCTCGAATAAATAACGCTTCACTTGCAATACCAGGGTACCTGCCGACCCACCGATGAAAAGCCAACTAGCTTTGAAACGTACCGTCTGAGTGGTGGAGCCCACCGAGAATAAGTAACAATAGTGTTCTCTATTAGTGACGCGTTACTTATTCGAGGTAGTGCAATACATGTGCAACTCGTTGTGAAGGATGAACACAATATGAGATAAATGTTAAAATTTTTTGAACAAATGAAATGATGCCTTTCACACTACGATCGTAGTTTGTCTTTTAAGAGTTGTCTGTGGTGTGTCTACACATATATATAGAATCTTAAACTCTTAAAATATTATGCCCAGTTGCATTTAATTTTATTTAAATAATAAACATTGCGAAAACTGGTCATAGTTTTAAGTGGAATTTTCTGGAACCAATTATCCTCGAATAACGAGCATCCCCTGTAATTATTTTTAGTATTGCACTATACAAAGCATTCAAAGTATTTTATTATTTTCTGCGGGCTCCAGGGTTTCCCCTATCCGCCACTGAAGAGTTACTGTACAATATTTACAATTTGTGGTTTTACAAAACATCTTGATCAGGAATGATCTTCACTTCAGTTCAATGATCTTGAACTTCACAGGAATGATTACAAACAATAAGTCTCTTGCCTGAGACCAATGTAGTATAGCCGCACATTTGACCATACTGTATAACCTTAACACTTGCAACTCAGTTATTACAATTTGTTGAAGGCACCAATTTCTACATTAACCTTCACAACTTATACAACTATACAGATAGTTAGAACCTTCCAGTTCGGTTACAATGAGGTCCGATATATATCTTACAATTTATACAATTTAAGATTTACAATTTATGCACCTTATTAGAGGCCGAAGTCCCAGGACACCGCCCACCCAACAGTGAACCTGGCACATCCACTCATATATTCTAAACGCTAATATTGCCTTCCGGCAATAAAAACAAATAAATTTCCTCATTAGAGGTCCTGTAACAATTCGATTAATATCAAAGCAATATATACAGTGGTAGTACATTATTACATAATTATTCTCAGTCGGCAAGTCCTTTCCTTTTGCAGAAAGCATTGTCTGCAAAGTTAGCCAGTGCCTCATAATTTTCTTTACATTCTAAAAACTTGGTGAAGTTATTTACATCGTAAACTTCGGTCAATGCCTGAAGTTCAAATCGAATGTCTACATAATATCGACATTCTAAAATTATATGTTGGTCTGTCTCCTCTGAGCCACATTTACAAAAAGGAAACGCAGCCAAACCCAGAGTAAATAACTTTGAGTTTAGGCTGCCATGCCCAGATAGAAGGAAAGTTAGGTGAAGACCTGGGTTAAACCAGGGCCAATGTTTTTTGTCAAATTCAGCAACTTGAGGTATAAAAAGGGTAGTAATTCTTCCAGTGTTGGCATTCGTTTTGCCATTCCTGGAGGAACTGGTTTCTTAATCTAGTGTTGTCTTCTTTCACTGGCACGTCCAGGTTACCCTTCCTTCTACAATACTGAAAGTAATTGTACAGCACTTCGTATTTAATTGGTAGTTTGCCGTTGATTACCTGTAGTGCCGACGTTGAAATTGTGCGACAAGCTCTTGAAGTTGTAATCAGGAAGAAGCGCTGGGCTTGAGTCAAGATTTTTCCACCATGACTCTACGTATACTGAGGCCCCAAGCGCCCGCAGCATAACCGACAATAGGAATAAATATACATTTGTAGTACAGCTTGAGAGTGGAGGATTTCAAACCCCAAGAACCTCTGGTGATTCTGATTATTTTGCCTGTCAAAGTCTTGATTTTGCTTAGTACATATTTAGCATGGGTAAGGAATTGAAGTTTGTTATCTAACATAATTCCTAGGTATTTGTACGAGTTAACTAATTTTATTGATTGTTCTTTAATCTTAATACTTGGAGGTCTATTTGGGTCTAATTTTCCTTTGAGAAGAATTTGTTTTGTTTTGGGAACAGAAGTAGTTAATTTATGTATACTACACCACTCATCTAGGTCTGATAGGACTTCATTAGCACGGATTTCAAGTTGTAGTCTGGAGTTTCCGGAAACAAGGATAATTAAATCGTCTGCGTATGCGATCTTAGTGCAATTACGTTCGGTAGACAGCCACTCATCAAGGACCACGTTCCAATATACTGGTCCGAGAACTGATCCCTGAGGCCAACCGCGAGTCACAGGTCTCGTAACAGAGCAAGATCCACTGGAGACCACAAGTGAGCGATTCCGGAAATAATCCGTGATGAGACGATAAATGGGCACGGAGACCCCAGCCTCTTGGAACCTCTCCAGGACACTTTGCCACCAAACAGTGCCAAAGTCCCATTTGAAGTCCACAAGGAGGCCGAGGACATACTTTTCATTGGAGGCTGAAAGGTGATTAATAACTAGTTTAATGGCATCCACTGTAGACATCCCAGCAGTGAAGCCAAACTGATATTTGTAGTTTAGGTTTCTTTCTCTATAGTGCTTTTGGAATCTCGCTACAATCAGCTTCTCTAGTATTTTTCCGAAGACAGGAAGTAGAGCAATTGGGCGGTATGAATTTGCCTGATTTGCTGTTTTGTTGGGATTCTTAATGAGTAATTTAAGATTTGCTTTTTTCCAAGGAGAGGGGAAGGATCCATATTGTAGGCAGGCAGGCATTAAAGAGCTTCATCATCAGTTGGGGACAGGTGCTCCAGATTCTTTTAACTATGGTAACTTCTAATAGGTCCAGTCCAGGGCATTTGCCATCATGCAAAGTCGCAACACCAAGACTTACCTCGTGTCAGTCAAAATCATCTTCGTGGCTTTGGCCTACGTAGGAAAGATGTTCTAAACGAATGCCTGTTTGTACCGGACTTTCTGGTACAGTTTCATCCTGCATAATAAATTCATCCAAAATTGTTTCCATAGTCTCCGCCCGTTCAGAGTTTCGGAGTTATCAGGTCTAAGTGCAGAGGAGAATATTTCCGACGGATGAATTTTGTCTAGAGTCAGCTTGTAGATCAAGCCCCAGGGCTCCTGGTCCATAGTTTGTTTAACTAAGCGTTCCCAAGCGGAGCGTTTTTCTTTGTAAATATTGTTGAAATATGTCCTTCTCGCGTTTTTGTATACAGTGTATTTCATTCAAGCGGTTTATCTCGTCTTCAGGTCTACCATCTCTCCTAGCTCTCTGAACATCTCGTCTTGCGCTCTTTGTATGATTCCTTAGAGTAGAAAGGTTCTGGAACCACCAAGGAACCGAATTTTGTCTTCTCTGTTTCTTCTTAATCGTCTCGTCGCATATTTCGGTGATGATTGCCATCAATTCTTTTAGATCAAAGTAAGATCTGTCAGATTTGTCCTTTTTTCATCCGTAAATTTTTCCTTAAGTAGTTTCTCAAAAGGATCCCAATTGATTTGTCGAGTTTTGAATCTGGGGAAGTCATGAGTGCCTCTCATAGCTGCTGCGTTTTCATTAGATATTATGTCAAAGGTTATTACATTGTGGTCGCTTACCGACCAAGAGGAGTGAACAGTCCAGTTTTCTATGCATCTCCCGAATGTTGCATTCGACAGAG
The DNA here is from genome assembly GCF_048544385.1 of Mastigoproctus giganteus. Lineage (NCBI taxonomy): Eukaryota > Metazoa > Arthropoda > Arachnida > Uropygi > Thelyphonidae > Mastigoproctus > Mastigoproctus giganteus. The sequence continues at coordinate 35,501,765 of NC_143580.1, read as the reverse complement.
TGACATCTATGTAAGACTGACCAGAAGGGGATGAGTAAGTGGGCAGATGCCCAGGGGAGTATTGCACTATACAGGTATAAACTGCTTAAGAAGGTTTTTCTTTGGTGTTAACTTGGGTGAAACAGACCATTTAGGAGAATTAGGCGAGCTCCAAGGAGCTAAGTTCAAGAATTAAAAAAATCGAAATTTAAAAAAAAGTAAACTGGAAAATAAATGAGACAATTGTCTTAATTCTTTTTTTTCATTCTTCTCACATAGCAATACCTATAATACATAACAATGTCTTACAGTCAGGACTCACTGGCCATCTGAAATGCCAGAATTTTCTAATATTTAACCTCGAAAAATATTTTTATGAAAATAAAAATAATACAAAATATTAATTATATGTGTGCAGATTATTCAGTTTAGTGGTTATCTAAGATTTTTCAGTTTTATTATTATTTTTTTAATTTTCATTACTCGACAAATTTATTGAAGGCCCCATTTTCTAATGAGACACATTCACTTCATTTTCTCCGACTCTTTTCCATTTTGTGTTTCCAAACGTCTATTTTTAAGTTTTATGGTTCATTTTAAGTAAAGGAAATAAGAAATAATCATTTAGCGATTTCTTCGGAACAACTTTCCTTCATATGTATTTTCCGATCATCCTGAAAACAAAAGTGGGGGGAAGGCATTTAAATGTTTTAAAACTATAAATGTTTCTTTCAATTTTTTTAGCAGGGACATCTCAACAAACGTGTCTGAAATGAGATGAATTTAGTGAGAAATAGCCCTTCCTACATGAAATCCTTTCAGAGTCAACTTTCAAAGGCAACTAATGCAACCCCTTCTCACTTCTCCAAGGTTCTATATTGGCCGATTTTATTTCCTTTTTCCTGTTTTCCTTTCACTTAAAACCATAGTTTCACCCGAGACCTTAAAAACTAAATGGGGACAGGCAACACCCCATTTTCCAGTCAAGATATCAAACTAAATTAGACCTGGTACTCAGTTTCAACATAATTTGACACCAGTGAGAAAGGTACAGGGTGTCCTCACACAACAAATGGCATAATGTATAAATGCACTCTGCTCCTATCCATACCATATTATAGTCAGTTATCTTTGCCAATAAAAATAATTAAAAATAATATATATATATATATAAATCTAAAAATACGTACAATATATGTATTTTTAAATATAAAAAGTAATTTTTTGATCAGTACGAAATAAATAAATAAAAACAAACTAACTAACTTGTGATTTCAGTGTCTTTTTAAAATTTTATTAGCGACAGAACTGATACTCTACTTAGACATTTCTTCTCTGTAGTTCTGAATATACAGTCAAAATTTTTCCAAACAATACAGTTCAACATTTTGCGACATTTATTTCGTTGAAACAGAGATTTTTCAGATTGCGATGTTTATGTTTAACCATATTACGTTGCCGTCCATTTAAAAACACTGCATTCTATTCCGAGGTCAAAGAGATAGTAAATGACTTAACTTTTAAACGTGGAAAGATATGAAATAAAATTAATAGAAAGAAAAGCGTAGTGTTTCTTGGGCTAATTCTTCCGTAAAAATGTATCGATCCAAATTTATATAACATTAAATGATATTAATATTAGTGAACTTTCTGTGTATGTCGGAGTATTACATAACAGAGGTGAAAAGCACAGAGGTCAGGGCTTTTTCTAGCAGTATTGCTGGGAAAACTCAGAAAAGGTTCAAAAACAAGATGTTCTCCAAGGGTAGGATTTCTCATTGCACTTTCGAGTTCCCAGACCCCTACCACTTTCCAAACTGGGATAGAGGGAACGTGGATTTTCAATATTCAGAAATTACATTTAATCTATCTCCTTCTAAAACCTTTTAGCGATGCCATCTGTAAAAAGCAATGCAATACCAATGCAACTCGTTATGAAGGTAAAGTTTGATCTGAGGTCAGCATTATGACCATTGTATTAACCACGCAGTTTAAATATTGAAGGTCACAAAACAGATGAAAGACAAGAAAGTTGCAGTAACTTCATATTCTCATAGTTACGAACCTTCTTTTTTTCAAATCAAGCATTTAATAAAGAGGAAGAGTCCAGTTGAAATAGAATCATCAGAAGAGTCTTTTTGAATTAACTTTTTTTTTTTGTAGTTGTTGGCACATCGGCTTCTGCGGCCATAGTGCACCTCCCAAGGTTTTTGCAGTACTTTGATCCACGCCCGAGGCGGGATTCGAACCCGCGACCTTTGGGTTGCCAGGTAGGCACTTTACCCACCTGGCTAGCCCGGTCGGCTTTTGAAGTAACGCCCAGTTTCTTAGTAATATGAAAGATCTATCCAATGTAAAACTTATTTTTCATTAAATTTTGTCAAGAATTTTCTAAAATTAATTTGTAACTGTTGCGCAGGTACAGTCCTTTCAGAAATTTTTGTACTATTGGAAATTAAAATAAAGAGACGTACGCGTATACATCTCAGGCGAGTTCGGTTTTTTTTTTTTTTTTTTAATTTTCAATTTCTGTTATGAATAGAAGTGAAAAGCAAATACAGTTATCTTCTTATCAATTAATTATTAAGATTATAACTTATGGAACACTTAAAAACTCTATACGATTAGCTCTTTAAACTGAGCCGTTTAGCTTAATTTCAAATGTATAAATTACTCTCTTCCCTTATACCCTTTTTTTTTTTTTACCTCTTTTATTTAATATAACAACATATTTAACATTAACAATAACAAAATTACTTTAAGTAACCATGGAATCCCTTTAAGATCCCATAAACAAAAGAAATTAGTGTTTCTTTTGTGTAATAAATCGAAATCTTTTCCTTATACAATAATTCTTATATATCATATCATTAAAATATTACGAGGTGTTTTCCATTTTTATTATAACACATTTTTAAATTTTCGATATATCCAAAATTTTTTAATATTTTTTAAATTATATAATAAATATTAAAACGTTGTTTATCAATATTTCAAGAGTTAAGTAAATTTTTTTTATAATAATGAATCTTTTGTTTTCGAATGGGGAGATTGTTTGCTGCCATAGAAATAAAATATATATAAGTCGTTTTGTCCTTTTAATAAAGTAGAAAGGAATTTTATTTAAAATTTAAATATGTAAAAATATTTTAAGAATTACTATTTTATATAATAAATTTATAATCAAAATTTTTTATGAAATAATGAAACTTTTGTTTACGAATGTGGGAAAGTGCTTTTATGAAAATACATGAATAATAACAAAATACAATGAAATTAAAGTTTCAAACTCAGAAATTGTTATATTTGAAACAGCTTAAAATATAACCCTTCTGTGTGTTAACTTTTTCAAAAACGGTGTCTACTTGGCAATTGTAGTCCTTTATAAAGAGAACACACCCAAACTGAGTTACCGTCATTGCAGAGATTATAGCGTCCCCTGACGTGTTCAAACAAGTAGCAATTTCATATTATGAAAAGTAAATACTATATATACTTGTACTGTATATTGTTTCTTAGAATTAAATATCTGGTTAGCCCAATGGTAAGGCACAAGTCCATACAGCCATCAGTTCAAATCCCACACAAAACAATTATTTTGGGCTGCAAATATGTTGTTGTTATTTGGTTTTTAGGAGCATTAGCAACTAAGGCCATATTGCTCCGTGGCTGCAAATATGGCTCATGGTGTCTTGTCAATGATATACAGGAATTTTGCTACCAAGGATAAGGAAGTGATTATCCCCTTGTAACACCCTGAGTACTGCGTACAGGTCTGGAGGGCTCATTTTAGGAAGGATGTAGAATTGCTGGAACGAGTACAGAGAAGGGCGATAAGATTGGCGAGGGGAATGAAGGGGGTCCTTTATAAAGTAGTCCTTTATAAAGCAGGTCCTCTTACCAAGAAAGGCTTAAGTTCTGCAAATTGCAGCGTCTGGAGACTAGGCATCTGCAAGGCGATCTGATTGAGGTGTATAAGGCCTTGAATGGTTTGAGCAGGCTCAATGCTGATGGGATTCTTCCTCTTATTCATATTACTCACATGAGGGGACATAAATTCAAATTGAGGAAAGACAGTTGTAGAATAGATGTACAAATTTTGCCTTTAGCCAGGCAGCGGGTGGTTGATTGCTGGAACAAACTTCTATCTGTTGTTGTGGAAGTTGGCAGCTTAAATTAATTCAAGGCAGAACTAGACAAACTTTTGGAGTGAATGGCTGTGTGCAATGGGAAGGAGTTTTTTTTTTTTTTGTTTGTTTGTTTGTTTTTGACTGATGCTGTATAAGTTTGCTTTCTTGCATCGTATGCCTCTGCTAATATTAATGCTAATCTAATCAATGGAACACAGTAGATTTCTCGTCCAAAAAGTTAGCAATCTAGTGTTCAAATATATTTGATAACAGAGGAATTTTTAATTATTTTTTTTTACATCGTGTCTGAGTCAATAAGTCTAACCTGTATGGTAATGATTGCACGCAAGTCACAAAAGCTAAAAAAATATGATAGAAGGATAGCAGAAAACCAACTCTATTGATGAGAAAGCTGTAAGTAGTTGATCCAGAGTTGGAACAGTAACTGCCATCTATGAAAATAATAACATCAGAGGGCGGAAGGAGGACTTGATGGGGGAGTAAGAGAAAGAGAGGACTCCCAGTATCTGATTAGAATTGGTAACAGAAATAATTCACTATATAATGAACCAATTTTAAACACAGTTTATTTTATATTTCTGAATGAGATATATAGCCGATAACTGATTTGTCATAGCAAGTTAAATTATTTGAAAAATTAAAATAATTTTTTTTTATCTTTTTTTTTGTTTATTTTATTTTTCCTGTGTATAAATAAAGCAGAGGTTGGAATAAGTTTAGTGGCAAATCTATTCATTCAATTTCTAGAATCTATAAGCATGAGAGAGGTTTTGGGGGATAACAATGTGACCACCACTTCATTTAATTAACAAACTAATATTAAATATTAAATTATTATTAAACAAATGTTTTAATATATTAAAATATTCAATTTTTATTTAAAAAATATTTTAATAATAAATATAATTATTATTAAATGAACAAAAATTATTAAATAATAAAAAAATATTTACAGAATTTTAATAAAATTCACAATTATGTTAAACAATTAATAAATCACAATTATGTTAATACAGAATATTATTATTCTCTATTAACAGAATTATAATATATTAATAATTTAATACTAAAATATTTAATAAATATATTAATAATTCAATTTATCAACATTAAAATATTTAATAAATAAATTAATATTAAATAAACATTAATATTGTTTATTTATTACATTTTAAAATTAAATTACATATTTAATTACATACTACTAATTACATAATATTAATTCTGTAATTCATCATCATCAGCAGCAGCCATTTTCAATCCACTGTAAGATGAAGGCCTCTCCAGCAACTTTCCAGTTCCTTCTGTTTTGTGCAATGGCCATCCATTTACTACACACAAACTCATGAATTTCATCTATCCATCTCCGCCTTTGTGTTCCAGGTTTTCTTCTAGCTCCTCTTGGGTACCATTTTGTTATTTTCTTAGTCCATCTGTCATCATGTCTTCGAGCTATGTGTCCTGCCCAAGACAATTTTAGTTCTCAAGTTTTGATAAGAATGTCCTTTACTTGAGTTTTCCGCCTAATCCATGTGTTTCTCTTCTTGTCTAACAATCTGATTCCTAATATAATTCGTTCCATTCTTCGCTGTGTAGTTCTCAGCTTCTCTTCCATTCTTTTGGTGAGTGCCCAGGTTTCACTTCCATAAGTCATGGTGGGGAGTAAACATTGGTTCATTATTTTATGTTTCAGACAAACTGGGATATTGCTCTTCAGTATGTGACTATATTTCCTGAATGCTATCCATCCAAAATTTATTCTTCTCTTGACTTCCAGCCTTTTATCATTATTACAGCTAATGACTTGTCCCAGATAAGTATATGACTCCACCTTTTCAATTACTGCTCCTTCAATCATTATATCCCTTTCTATGGCATACTTGTTCATCATTACTTTGTTTCAGCCATTTTCATCTTTACTAACTGTGCATAACTGATTAAGATTATCCTCTAATTCTTTGAGATCGTGGCTTATGACAACAATGTCATCTGCAAATCGTAAATGGTTTAGGTACTCTCCATTCACATTGACTCCTTTCTGCAACCGGTCTAATCTTTTGAAAGCTTCCTTAAGGGCAGCAGTAAACAATTTCACAGATATTGTGTCTCCTTGTCGAACTCGTTTCTCGATTTTAAATTTCCTACTGTCTTTGTATAGTCTAATAAAGGAGGTAGCGTTCTCATATATTTTCTTTCAAATAATAATATATGGGGTATCTATGCCTTGTCTTTCCAGTGCCCGAAACATTGCCTTATGCTGTGTGGAGGAGTCAAATGCCTTTTCATAATCCACAAATGCCAGGCATAATGGTGTTTTATATTCATTTGCTTTCTCCATTAGCTGTGATATTACGTGAAGGTGATCCATAGTTGAGAATCCTGTCCTAAAGCCAGCTTGCTCTTTCGGTTGATTCTCGTCAAGTATTCTTTCTAATCTGTTAGTAATGACTCTTGTGAACAACTTGTAGATGTGGGATAACAAGCTAATTGGTCTATAATTTCCAATTTCTGATTTATCTCCTTTCTTATGCAGCAAAACTATGATTGCATTATTCCACTGCTTAGGCATCACACCTTTTCTAATGCATTTTGTGAAGAGCCTTGCCAGTTTTTGTGTTATGTCTCTTCCTCCCAATTTTAACAACTCTACAGTAACTTCATCTTCCCCCGGAGCTTTCTGATCCTTCATTTTCTTCAACGCATGTTCTACCTCATCAGGAAGGATATCAGGTATGTTGTATGCGTTACTAATTTACGATCCATCTTCTCCACTGCTGGCATCATTCCGTCGCTCGTTGTATAACTCTTTATAGTAGTCTTCTGCTATTTGAATTATGCCTTCTCTGCTATTCATAAGTACACCATCGCTATTCTTCAGTTTCAGTATCATTTGTCTTTCTTTGTCATTTTCTTGCTCATGGCTGCTGATTGAAATCCTTTGTTTTCCCTTAATGCTTGTTCTACTTTTCTTGTGTTAAATTTTCTTATGTCCTCTCTAGAGTAACTTCATCTTTGCTCTTCATCTCATCTACAGTAACTTCATCTTGCTCTTCATCTTCATCTACAGTAACTTCATCTTGCTCTTCATCTTCATCTACAGTAACTTCATCTTGCTCAAGTGTTTATCTTGCTCTTCATTTGTTGTCCTCCGTTCATCATGACAAGTGTTTCTTGACTGATTTTTTTTTCTTTGGATTTCTTTTTACCTATAGGTTTCTTGGGCTTTATCACTTTCAGAAAGTTGTAATATTCCTCGTCGATATCTTGGTCCTGAACAGTCTGCAGAAGCTCAAACATGTTCTTAAGTTCCAGTACATACAGCTTTTTCTCCACTTCTCTTAACCCTTCTTTTGCAATTACATAATATTAATTATGTATTAAATAATATTAATATATAATTAATATTAAATTAAATACTGTTAATATAAAAGTTCTATTAATACTGTAAAATTCTGTATTAATAGAATTTTACAGTATTAACAGAACTAGTTATCATCTGTACAGAATTTTATTAAAATTTTAATAAAATTCTGTACAGATGATAACTACATGTAGTTCTTTTATTAATTTATTAATATTTTAATAAAATTCTGTTAAGGCAGAACTAATTAACTACATTTATTTTAATTAATAAATCATTAGAATTTTATTAAAATTCCATTATTTATACTGGATTTAATTTACAGATTTATGTGTCAAGCAACATGTTGCTTGACACAAAAATCTAAAGTACAGGGAGTGGAACCCTCGTACGATGAATCACACTGACCACGAAATTTTGTGCACAAGATCATTTACCTGTGCCGAGGAACAAGGAAGAATTGTGTGAATTTTTAAAGTATTATGCATGGGCCTGGCTATTATTTTGAATTCAGTATTTCTAATAATTTATTAAGAACAGAGTTTATTAAGCTGCCTGTACCATTGTTCAATGTACGGTATGGAAATAAAGTGTGTTTTATTGGTATTATTAATCATATTTGCTGTTTTATTTTTAACCTGTAATCTGATTTGATTCATAACGGAGTGAGGATAGCCTCTATTTAAAAACCTGTCCGTTAGGGTAACAATTTCTAAGTGTAAGGTGGGTTCAGACGTGGAATATTTGTAAGCGTTAAAAAACTGGTTAAATATAATGGATCTCTTATACGTGAATGGATGATAACTCCGGTAATGCAGGTACAACCCCGAATTGGTGGGGTTTCGGTAAAGCCAGGATAATACATCAGAAGCTAGCAAGGAAATACCAGTTGACCAAAGAAAGTGTACCATACTACAAGTACGAACCCCAGGCAGTACTAGAGACCCGAAACCACAAGCTGTACTGGGACTGCGCCATAACGGATAAGACCATCCCGCACAACAGACCGGACATAACCCTTGTGGACAAGATGGAAAAGGCTACCTACTTGATTGACATAGCGGTGCCGAACACTAGCAATGTCCAGAAAACCCATGAGGAATAAATTAGGAAGTACACGAACCTGGGACATGAGATCAAGGAGATGTGGCATATGCAAGAAGTATCAACCATCCCGACCAGCGTGTCAACCACCGGTATGGTACCAAAGACTCTACATAGAAGCCTAGCAGCAATAGGTCTCCCAGCGAACACTTAAATGGAACTCCAGCAAGTCGCAATCCTGAACACCTGTAGGATAGTCAGAGATTTCCTCGACCGACAGTAACACCAGACATTACAACCACCCTGTGTACTTGGTAGCAGACCCGTCACGGAGTGGAATCCCCCAATCAGGAAGAAATAATATATGAGCAACAATAATAATAATAATAATAATAATCATTGTCATCATGAGAAAGACAAGGACAATGATGAACAAGAGCCGACAACACCACCAGAAGTCAGCCGTGGAGAGACTGACAATTGCTCGGAAAGAAGGAAGAAGGGGCCTGATAGACCTCATCGAGCAACTTGTAAACAGCGATTTATAAACTGAAGGATTACTTCCAGAAACACATAGCAGCACTCCAGCAGGCCATAATGAAAATAGACAAGCGGTATACCCCCACTCAACCTAAGCGAGGAGTCCCCTCCCAACCAGGAGGCAGAAACGAAACTAGAAAGATGGGCAGAGAAGACACTTCATGGCAGACACTACAATGACCTCCACCAAGATCACATAGATAAAATTGCTTCCAATGCATGGTTCACGAGCGGGACGCTCTTCCCCGAGACTGAACAATTCATGCTCGCCATCCAAGACCAGGTAATAAACACCAGGAACTATAGAAAATACATCGCCAAGGAGACCGGAGTGTCCGATGACACATGTCAACGATGCCACCTGCGCTCAGAAACGATTCAACACATCACTGCTGAATGCAAGGTGATCACCCAGACTGAGTACATTCATAGACACGACCAGGTAGCCAGGATAATACATCAGAAACTTGCAAGAAAATACCAGTTGATCGAAGAAAGAGTACCGTACTACAAGTGCGAACCCCAGGCAGTACTAGAGACCTCAACCCACAAGCTGTACTGGAACCGCGCCATAATAACGGATAACAATCCTGCACAGACCGGACACAATCCTTGTGGACAAGAAGGAAAAGGCTACCTATCTGATTGACATAGCGGTACTCGACACTGGCAACCTGCAGAAATCCCACGGGGAAAAAATTAGGATGTACACGAACCTAAAACAGGATATCAAAGAGATGTGGCATATGCAACAAGTAACGACCATCCCAATCATCATGTCAACCACAGGTATGGTGCCAAAGATCCTACAGCCTAGCAGCAATAGGTCTCCCAGAGAACACCTACAAGGAACTCCAGAAAGTCGCAATCCTGAACAACACCTGTAGGATAGTCAGAGTTCCTCGACCAACAGTAACACCAGACATAACAACAACCCTGTGTACTTGGTAGCAATACCCGTCACGAGGTGCAACCCCCAATCAGGGAAAAATAATATAAGAGCAATAATAATAATATTAACAGAGGACGACTTCACCAAATGATCAGCCAGTTTTATAACGGTTCATTTTATTTTTCTAAATGAGATATATAGTTGATAACTGCAATCAGCTGTCATAACAATTTAATTTATTTGAAAAATTAAAATAACGATTTATTTTTTATTAAAGTTTTTATTTATTTTAAGTTTAAATAATAAGTTTAGTGATTAAATCTCTTCATTCAATTTCTAGAATCTAGAAGCCTGATGGGGGGGGGGGCACCACCCTAGATGTGATTACAACTTCATTTAACGAACTTGATTACAACTTCATTTAATGAACTTGTAAGTTTTTATTATTGTTTTATTTAACATATAGATTAATTTGTAATTATTAAAAGTAAGTAGAACTTTTACTTTTGCCCAACTCTATCCCAAATGAATTCATTAGTTTTATACATGTGGATAATTTGTACAAATTCATTTATCATTTTAGTGGGTCGCCATATTGCAAAGTTGAAGAACTCCTCACTTAACCAATAATTCATATTCATTTACTAAGCTTTTGGCATTCGTTTATGAGGAAGTAATTGCTTAATTGTACAAACAATTATTTTTCGAGACAATAATTTGCTAAGTCAATTGGATTACCTATCGTAATTAATTATTTGTCAGTAGGCAATAATCAACAAACTAAGCAATCAATCAATCTTTGCTAAATTGATGGCTGCTTATTAATTAGCATAAAAAATTAATTCCACTAACGAAATCTATCTTATTAACAAATCTATCATGGGCATTATATTCCCACACAAGACAAATAGGAACTATGTTGAATAAAAAGAATTTCTCTCTCTAAATAACCTATATAGCTCCTGTTATTTATATAAGAAAAAGGTGTGTTAGCTTATATCAAAAATACTCTACAAAATTTAAAACTAAATAAAAATATATATAAAATATTAGCTAAATATTAAGGTTAAATTTAATTTATATAGTAATATATCATACATATGTAATTTATAATGTATAAAGATGCTTATTTGTAACAAACCCCGGCAATGTGTTTTTTTTTTTTTTTTAAACGTTTTTCGGCGCATGGATCCTGCTTTTACCTGCTAACTGGACTATGAATACGAGAGCGCATTAAAGCTGTAAAATATACAGTATATCAGGTTATGAAATGTTCGATGAATATTTTTGAAGTCCAGCATTATTTTCACCGTCTTCCATAGGAGTGTCATCTTTGAAACAAATAGTTGATTAATTTTATAAAGCCTGTAAGTAGTGCAATACCACGGCAACTCTTTGCAAAGGCACAAGTTTGTTCTATAAAGATCATTTTGATTATGTTCCTTTGAAGTCCAGAATAGTTTTTCTGTCTTTCATGCGGTCAGTGTGATATTCAAAACTTATTTATTTTCAGGTTTATATGAGTTAATAAATAAAATAGAATGACAAAATAGTTAAACGCTCTAATTCAATGTTTATTCCTTGAAGAAAATATTCACAAAAACTTCCATCCGGATAAGACTATGTTTTTAATTTTGGAGCTTCTACTTTGAATTCCTTGTTTGTCCTTTTTGTGGGTGGGCAGACATGCAATATCCAAGATGTCTGCAGAAGTCTCTTCCTGCTAAATACATTCTTGAAAATTTAATTATCTGTCCATTCTTTAGAGTCCAACATTTTTTTATATCTGCTTTTTTTTAATTTAGTCCTATGTTGATAACTCTAAAAAAACTTTAGTTCTTTTAATGACTCACCATATGAAATCAGTCAGAAACTAACTTCTGTGCTCAGGTTTGCATATTGGACTTGAGAGATTGATAGGGAGAAAAAAAAACCAAAACTGTTTGCCGCTGATTATAAAAATCGATTTAGTATTTCATATTGTTTATATCAGCGGTTCTCAAACTGTGAGTCGCGACGCCCTGGGAAGGCGCTATAATTTACCAGGGGCGTCGCGGACAATGTAATAGTTTATGTAAGATTTCATGGCAAATATTAAAAGTGTATTAATTAAGAATGATTTTTGACTATTCGATATCTACTACTATTTGATCTGTATTATTAATGTAAATAATTATAGAAAATATTTTCGGTATTTTTGACGAAGAGAACGCATCGTGTTTCCTTTTCGTCGTTATCTTTATATGAATTTTGGTGTTTAGCAAAACACGAATACCAGAAATGTAGCAATAAAGCTTTGCGAATACTAGTGCCATTTGCAAGTTCTAACCTCTGAAGTTGGATTTTAGGCATTGGCAGTCATTAAATTTAAGTACAGATCAAAATTAAATGTTGAAAAAGAACTTACTAGTGGGTTTTTAAGCCACTACAGCGGGATATTCGGAAAGGACGGCGTTATCGGCACCTCAATTAAAACATGACTTAAAAAAAAATAATAATAATAATAATAAATAACGGCTCATACCCTTAATATTTGAATATAAAAACATTTCGCCCTTTCAAATGTAAATTTTCGCGATATCCGGCCTCAATGGTTATACAGTAATACTTTTTTAGAGCCGCGACACCTCGGTGCGCCGCAGCGAGCTCAGAGCAATATATTAAATATTTTTTATTATCCAGGAAAAAAAAATTAGTAAGTAATTGTGGTTATTTAAGAATAAAATAAAAATATTTTTTCTTTCAATTTATGTGTATTATTTTTTCAAGCGTCTACTAAGTTGTTAGGGAATAAATACTTATTAAGTTGTTTGGACCTAATTGATTAAAAAACGTAACTGTTAGGTATTTCTTTTGGCTTAGGGACTCCGTGAAAAAATTACTGAGACACTAAGGTGAACCAAGAAAGTTTGGGAACCTCTCCAGTAGAGCGTCTACAATCCGAACGAGCCAGCATTCACTTTTTTATTTTAATGCCTTAAAATAATTACAGTAAGCGCCGATTATTATGATCACGTTTGCGAATAGAATTTTGATTCTATTAAACGGCAATATAATAAGCGAAACCAATTTTATTAACCAATAATAAAACACGCGCAAGTGAGATAGGGATTAAAAAGATTGTAAACAAATTTTTTACACAATTTTATTTTGCCGTGCTGTAGTCTTTTAAAAGGAAGCAGAATTTTTTACCAGTTGAATCGACGATTGAGATTTTAAACGAACTTTCAAAGGGAAGAAAGCGATATTCGTTAGCAAAATTTTACTAGGTTTTAAAGTCAACCATATCAGACATTAAAAACAGAAGAAAAAATTTTAAAGTTCGCATCGGAACTTGGTTCAGATGGTGCAAAAAAATAAATATGAGAACAGCTAATGACCCATCCGTCGATGATGCTGTTTATTTGTACTTCACACAGAACGAAGCTTAGGAGAACCCACATCTCGATCTTTGTTGTGTGCAAAGGTGCATAATTTTAACAAAAAAATTAAATGATCCTTCAGTTTTTAAAGCCAATGTTTTTATTTTTATTTCTGAACTAAACTTTCTTCGAAAAACCGAATTAGTTGGGATTTATCAACGCTCCATTGAACAATGTTGTTACATTCAATTAAATATAACGTGGGCATTGCAATCCCACACAAGACAAATAGGACTTTTAGAGACGAAAAATTCTTGATCTTATCACAAATAACAGATATTAACAATATTATTTTTATAATAAAAAGGTGTTTTAGTTTATATCAAAAATATTTTAAAATATTAAAATTTATTTTAAAATATTTTAAATTTAAAGTAAGTATTAATCTTAAAATGAATGTATATGAGTAATTTTTACTTGTTTTTATTTTTAAATGTTTAAAGATGCTTATTTTTCATTTAACATGTAAAGGTATAGAAACATTTCTGTTGACCCATGTATTTTAGTCTATTTTCGATTATACTGATATTCGAATTCGTTTATGAAATCTCGGGCTACTAATTATTGATTAGTGATGACTAATTAACTTTATGGTATTATTTGCTCATTGATTATTGATTGATTAATTATGGTTTGGTGATGGGCGTAATCAAATTGGAATCATTCGATTATGCCCATGATACTTTTAATATTTCCAGATTGTAATATCCCTCTATACATTAAAAACGTTTTCCTCCTAGTGATAGTTATTCGAGCTAATGGTAAAAGAGGGCGAGACAATTACGTCACTACAAATGTAATTAATTATTGACAACTGCCTCCATAACGTTCACTAACCTCGTGCACGTGCTTCACTGTCTAACATTTGATATTCCATTTTAACGTTTTTGTATATTAATGAATATTGTGTATTTTGTAAATATTTAAGATTTTTGTATAGTTTGTAAATATTTTAGTCCTGCTCTTTCCATTGTCAATATTATTCATGTATTATGGAACCAGAAGCAAACGGCCTTTTCCTATGTAAACGCAAGCATATAATCATTTAGTGGGCTAAAATCCGTTATTGGGGTATCACTTGTCTCCGTGCAGTGGGCGTGGTTGTAGAATGGAGTGATTGTATGGTGGAGTTCTGTAATTGTGTGATTATATCAGATACTTTGATTGGGTGATTATTGTGGATGCGTTTTGTTTCTGATACGTTTTGTGTCGTCGATGAGGGGTGGCGGTGCTTAGCTTAGGTTGGGTGTTTAGTCACGCTGTTTTAAATCGGAAAACGAGTTCCCGATATTAAAATAGCGGAAAGTGGGGGAAAACACCCTAGGCACGTCAACTTAGGAGGAAAGGGGGGCAGGGCTAAACAGTGAGTGGCGCCTGCCAATCGCTGCCTTCTTCCTGACTTTTAGTTGAAGTATGGAGTGGTACCCAAGATCTGAATTGTTGCCAGGCGTTTTCCTAAGTGACCTATGTAAACGCAGATAAATAATTACGTAGTGATATTTATTTGACCTTGAAATGCCACACACTACAAATGCACAGGTAAATAATTGCATAGGTCATTTCCTGATTAAATATCAATCAGTGCGTTTCGACAGGTGTGTTTTTTACGTAGAAAAGATTTCTCTTATTCCGTCATAACTTTACATATTACGCAGAAAAGCATGCGCGGGGGTTTGCGAGCAAAGAGAGCAGGGGACGGATTCCCCTAATAAACACGAATAAACATTTCGCACTTTCTGATTGTTTATATGAAATGTAAATAATTGCGTGAGTACACCTGGAAAGCAAATTTGTAATCGGAGCATAGGCCGCCGTAACCGAGTGGTCAGTGCAAGGGTGCATAAGTACACGTGCCTTGAATGACCGGGGTTCAACCCGTGACTGCTAAATACGGTGCTGTTTCGTGCATTCTCTCTATCTTGTGAACTCCTCTGACCGTGTTGTCGTCTTGGAGTATAAACAGAATGTTTATTTATTATTAATTGCCGACTTGGGTGCTGGACGCTACATTTTTTTTTTTTTTATCAGAATGTTTATCATATATCTTTCCATGAGTGTGGGTTTTGCGAGACCAGGGTCCCGGGTATCGTCGTTCTTCTCTTTCTTGGTGATTCCCTCCCCCCTCTTTTTCTCTCTCAGGGTAATGTGGGAATTTTTTTTTTTTTTGGCTGGTGCAGCATAAGCTTCCTTGCACCATGTGGCTAATAATAATAATAATAATTATGCACTGATTATTTGTCGTGGGATATAAATGACAACTGAACAAGCTTTGATATTCAGTATAACGAAATAAAGCCAACAAAATATATGTATAGGTATATTATACTATTTTCTTATTTACTCTTAAAACTTAAAATTAAATGAAATAGTTTAAGAACAATAAAATTAGAATTTTTATAATAAAATTCAAAATTTTATATTTTTTATTTATTAGTTTTATTCAACATAATGTTTCACAGTAAATAATCACATTATCTTATCATAATCATATTATTATTATAGTAAATCAATCATCCCTTACAGAATGATTAAAGGGATGATTCCTGAACTGGGATCAGGATCATTCAGTTCAGGAATTATCCTGAACTGACTGATCTATTTCAAGAAAAAAAAATCTATTAAATCCCAGGGGCTCACATCTGGTCAGTATCGCCTTGGCACACCCAGGGGTCCTGAGCTGGATATCATCATTCTTCTTTTTCTCGGCGATTCCTTTCTACTTTCCCTCTCTCTCTCTCTCTCTCTCTCTCTCTCTCTCTCTCTCTCTCTCTCTCTCTCTCTCTCTCTCTCAGGGTAACTCGGGAATTTTTTTTTTTTTTTTTTTTTGGCTGGTGCAGCATAAGCCTCAGGCTTTCTAGCGCCATATGGCTAATAATAATAATAAAGTATTTTACAAATAAAGTTCAAATTTAGATTGGACTCATCTCTTCTATAAATTATTTCAAGATTTTCAGTTCATCAAGAACTGGTGTAGGTTACATAAACTGACTGTATCAGGAACCAAAACAAGGACAATGGTCTTTAAGGATCAATTTTCGAGTAGAAGACCCCCGGTTGTTAGAATGCAAGCCTATAATCGGCAAGGCAATTAAAATATCTAGGCATTATGTTTGACGGATCTTTGACTTTCAACTCACATGTTACTCATCTATCAGAAAAGCTGAGGAAATTTATTGGGATGATTACTCGAATCACTAGAGTTGGCTGGGGAATAAAAGGTAAGGCGCTGAGCTTGCTATATGAATGTGTATTTATCCCCATGGTAACGTATGGTGCACCAATTTTGTTTGAACGTGTAAGTGGAAAAGTATTTACTAGAAAGCTCACTTCCATTCAAAGAGTAATGCTCCTTAGGATGTGCATAGCATGCAGAACTGTGTCGACCCCAGCTTTGCAGATTATGACTGGAAAATTGCCTATTGATCTGCATTTATTGTATTGTACATTGGCTTACTTCATCCGCCGTGGCATTCCTTGTTCTTTTCTGAATATACAGGTGGACATTTTGGCAGATCCCAGGAAGGAAAGGACAAGAATCTGCGATGCTTTGGTAAAAGTCTGGCAAGAGCGTTGGAGTGTTTGTGATAAAGGGCAGTTTACACAAAAATTTTTCCCAGATTTTAAAACTTTCTGTGCTTACTCTGTGGCATTCACAGAAGGTCAAACTATTAACCATAGTTAAAATCATTAACCATTTTATATTATCACGTGGATTCAAGTACGTAGAGAAAAATACGGAAGAAGTACCTTCCATGGACTTAGGGGACATACATGAAGCTAATATGTTTGCGAATGAATATGAACATTCTTTAGATTATGATTAGCCAAAGTTTTTATATATTTTAACGAAATTTTAATTGTTAACTATTAAAAGTTATCAAATTAGTTTAAATTGGGTTCAAAGGAAACTTAAAAAGCTCATTTCTAAAGCTATAAACAGAGAAAAGCGGATGCATTCTATATGAATCTAGTGTAATTAATAAGTCAAATAAAAATAGTTCAAATAAATTCATTATTATTTTCTAAATATTTCGATTATTTTTAACATAAACCAACAACTTTTTGTTGTTTAAATTGAATATTTTATATTTATTATTTAGAATGCTTGGGCACATTAATTTTTATGACTAGTTTATCTCTTATAGAATCTTAAACTCTTGTGCCTAGTTGCATTTAGTTTAATTTATGAGGATAAATGGGCCTGTTGTACTGAAATCCATAGTGATATGATATAATGATAACGTATATATCCAGTAAAATATCTTTAATTATAAATAAATACTTTGGAGCGTTCAAGACTGAATGTGCCTCTTTATCAACAAATAGAATGGAAACTTTAGAGATAAAAATTATTTTAACGGATACAGAGTTGTGCGTGCAGTGAGGCGTGCGAGGGCACGAGGTAGGCCATTGAAACTGGTCTCCGTTTTAAGTGAAATTTTCTGGAACCAATTATCCTCGTATAACGAGGATCTCCTGTATTTTAATTTTTAACAATTTTAAAACAAATTAGTTAAACTTTTAGATGTAAAAGAACATAAGATAATTGAGTTCAGAAGAAACTTAAAAAGCATTTTTCTAAAGCTTAAATGCTTTTTAAGTTTTTAAGATCATCAGAGAATAATGAATATGTTCTATATAAATCTAGTGTAATTAATAAGTTAAATAAATATAGTTCAAAGAAATTAATTATTTTCTAAATATTTCGATTATTTTTAATATATACCAAAACACCTTTTTTTTTGTTTAAATTTAAAATCTTATATTAGTTATTTAGGAGAAGAAAGTACAACAATTTTTTATGGTCTCAGTTTATCTCTTGTGTGGGTGTGAAAATACCCACTTATAATTATTCATCTGAAAGTAGAACCCGGATAAGAAATTCCCCCCTTTTAACCAGGGATGTGTTTTTCCCACCTTCCCATTTAAAAGGTTTTCCCGCATAAAACGTTCATGACGTTACTTAAATACGTTTTTTATATACTGTATATGGAAATTATTTATTTTTAATGAACAATATTATTAAACATTTGGGATTTTTTATTTTTAACATTAAACAATATAAACATTTGATAATCGAACAAGTTAGTGCTTAGTATTATTTTAGTTCGTAGTAAACCACCGAAGTAGATGAAATGGAATCGTTTCTGTTCTCATATTGTGAATGCCTTCACAACGAGTTGCCCTAATATTTCACTATCTCCAATAAGCAACGCTTCGCCAATGGAGAAGACTAACCAATTGTCGAAGCGTTGCTTATTCGTTCAATATCAGGGCAACTCGTTGCGAAGGCATTCACAATATGAGATATAACAGAAACGATGCCATTTCATCTACTTCGGTGGTTTACTACGAACTAAAATAATACTAAGCATTAACTTGTTCGATTAGTGAATTTCCCGTAGTCTAAGAGTTTCAGCGCTAAAACCTTTTTAGTATAAACATTTTGATGTAATGGAAGTGATATATTGCAATTCTTTTCATCGATATCCATAATATGATATGTCGACCACGTTAAACGTTAAGTCCTGATGGTTGTGAACAGTTCTGAATTATTTAATGGATTGTTAAATCCATTAAATAATTCAGAACATACCTCAAAAGGTCAAATTGTGACCTTTTGAGGTATATCTCAAAAGGTATACCTCAAATGGTATGTTGAGGTATACCTTTTGAGGTATACCTCAACATACCTCAAAAGGTCAAATTGTGACCTTTTGAGGTATGTTGAAACTCGAAAGGAGCTCATTCTTACAACTTGGTAATGAGTTTAATTAACAGAATGTTAAGCAATTAGAAATCCTCAGTTGAAAAATGTTTCCCATAGAATTCTAAAATAGTACTTAAAAATAATCTTTAACTTATGTACTGTATGTGCATCTTTTCATTTTTATTTGTGTAGTTAATATTTCATACCCTCAGGTCATTTTCCCTTCTAAGAAGTTTTCCCGCGTAAGAAGTTCTAAACCTCCAATCCCCTGGAAAACTTCTTATCCGAATTCTACTGTAATTAGTTATTAATTAGTTTCAACTGGTTATTTATTGATATATTTTACAACTGGTTATTGATGTTTTAACTCCTAACGGTGCCCTCTTTCTTGATTAGCTTCTTTTGTGTGGTGCTCCACCTAACAAGGTGGCCCAGCATTTTAACTAATCTTCACCTGTTATGTTCGTTTTAACTGGATATTGACGTTTTAATTGACATGCTAATTACTATTGATCTGTATTCGACTTCGCAAACAGCATTTGATCTGTTATGTTATTATTGATGAAAGAGTTAAAATTGAACTACAGTACTTAAAATAGTATTTAAATGTTAACTATTGTTAACTTATTGTTTGATGAAGTCGAAATAATAGGGTAATATTTCATGCAATTGTCTTCAAAGCTGTAAATAGTTTCGTGCATTTTACTGTAACGTTGAAATACCAGGGTAACTCGTTCCGCAGGTGAGGTACACGCTTCATACAAAGTTCATATTTTAGAAAAGGGAACCCTCTTCTAAAATATGAACCCTTTAACCCTTTTTGTAATATATGTATACACATGCATTTCTTTAAGTTTAGACAACTTCTGTTAATTAAAAGAGTAGACAGAGATAATTGCAAAGTTAACACTCCAAAGAACAAACTTAAAGAAATTATACAACACTTCTTGGAATTGAAGTATCTTTAACATACTTTCTGTATTGTAAACCCTCAAGTCTTTGTCATCCAGTTCATCCTTTAAATCTTCTCCTCCTAATCTATAAACAAATCATGTGTCTGCATTTGGCAGCATTAAACTTTAGCTGCCATTTTTCAGATCATATTTGCAGTCACATAAATCCTTTTGAAGCAGCATAGCCTGGTTACGATCGTTAACCACTCTTCCGACCTTTTAAGTCGTCACCAAACTTTGACAGGTTTCACTGTATTCCCTCATCAATATAATTTAAGAAGGTAAGATACAATAGAAACCAATCCC
Source organism: Mastigoproctus giganteus (assembly GCF_048544385.1). Classification (NCBI taxonomy): domain Eukaryota; kingdom Metazoa; phylum Arthropoda; class Arachnida; order Uropygi; family Thelyphonidae; genus Mastigoproctus; species Mastigoproctus giganteus. The sequence continues at coordinate 35,481,407 of NC_143580.1, read as the reverse complement.
TGAGGGGACCCACACTGAAGAATACCCATTTATGACGATTCTCTGTGTATTGTCTCTCAACCAGCCACTAACTCACCGATAGATCTTCACTCTTATTCTGACCTACTCTAATTTAAACAACAATCTCTAAAGAGGAACTAAATTCCAAAGCCTTAATAAAATTCAGATACTTAATATCAAAGGTTTTTTTTTTTTTTTTTTTTTTTTTGCATCCATCTGCTTTATAACCTAGCCATAGTAATTTAACAGTTTAAATACAAGTAATAAAATTGAAAAAAAAAAAAAAAAAAAATCTACGACTTAAGAAATGCATGTGTGTAACAAAATTTTTCTTAAAACAAAATTGCACCTTGTATTATTTGTACTATTAGAATCAGCAGGACGTCCGATCAGCCTAAAAATGATGCATTCGAATTCAACAATAAACTTTTGTTGGAAATATTCTTAAAGTGGCGATTCTAAGAGAAAACATATAATCAAACATAATATATATTTATATAAATAAAATGTAATTAATAACTTTACATAGAAACGTAAAACAAATTTATTTAATTTCTACTATTTATAAACTTAGTTGCCAGATAACTTAATACACCTCTTCTTTATTTAATTTAGCAGTCTTATATAATTAATTGGAATAGTAAAAGTTCCATCTTTCAATGTAGTCTCCTTGAACTTTATCCCGCAAGGAATTCAAATGTTTGATGAGTTCCGTGCTATATATATTTGTTATTTGTTAATGAGGAATATAAAGGTATGCTACCTAGAAACCTTTTGTCTGAACATCATACCCCGTGTGGATTCCATCATGTTACCCATTTATGAGCAAATTCAATGGAAAAGTTCGGTGAAACGCAAACAGTTGCTCTTGACATCTCTTTAGATCGTGTTTGGCATAAAGGTCTTCTAAACAAGCTTCCATTTTATGGTTTGCCAACTGTTTTTTGTAATCGGTTATCCAGTTTTCTCACTGAGGGTGATGGTAGATGGCTTTCTGTCTTCTAACTTCTCCACTAATGCTGGTGTCCCCCAAGGTTCAGTTCTTTTCCTCTTGTGTATTAATGACCTTCCATTGACTGGAAATCCTATCCATAGTTTTGCCGATGATAGCACATTGCATTCCACTTTGAGAAACCTTGCCCTGCTCAATGAGCTTCAACTTCTCGAAGATCCACTACCAATTCGTTAAATGCCGATCTCCACTGGGGAAAAGACAACTTAGTTGATTTCAATCATTGTAAAATTCAGTCTTGTCTTATATCTTGCAAAAATTATTCTTCTGCTCCTATGCTTATCTTTGGTGACACTCCGACTTCTAATCTCTCTTGGCACAAGCACATTACAAATATTGCTTCCTCTGCTTCTGAAAAACTTGGTTTTCTCTTTCGCTCTCGGCGTTACTTTTCTTCCAAACAGCTGTTCACTCTGTACAAATCGCAAATCCGCCCTACCATGGAATATTGTTCCCACATCTGGGGCGGTTCCCCCAAAAGAAGAAGCCTTTTTCTCAGGCTTCTAGATTCCATTCAGAAGAGGGCAGTTAGGTTAATTAATGATTCATCTCTAACAGTCTCTCCACTCTTGTCTCATAGATACTGTTCTACAGATACTTCCATGGGCACTGTTCTTCTGAATTGGCTTCTACAATTCCTGCTCTCTCTTTCAAAACAGTCTTAACACGTGCCGCCACAAGCCAACGTCCATTTACTGTCCAGCTTCAAACTCACAGAACCAACTTTTCATCTTCCTCGTTTATTCATTCAACTGCCGTTTTCTGGAACAACTTTCCTTCATACGCATTTCCTGAAATTCGCAGCCTACAGAAGTGCAAGTCTAATGTCAACAAATATCTTCTTTCGTCTTCTCAACCTCCAACCCATGCAAGGTACTAAGTACTATAGGTTCTAATACCTCTGGTGTTTGGGGTTTCCATAATAAAATAAATGCTACACATAAAATTTATGCAACATCTTAAAAGTAAACTTCTAAAATGTTTTAATTGAAGAACAATCAGGAAAGGCTGAAACTGCACTGATCCCGTCTTTGTTTTACAACAAGTAATTAAGAAGAGAATCCAACCTTCCTACTCTTTGTTGATCATAAGCAAACGCATGACAGAATCCGCCGACCAATTCTCTGGGAAATTTTATTTCAATTATAAATAATATCAGCAATTAAGATTTTATATGATAATACAAATGTGATAGTATAATTAAAGAATTTTCAAACAGAAAATTAAAACAACTAGAGGATTACGACAAGAATGGGACTTTCTCCTTTACTGTACTGTATCAATAAGGACAAAATTACACTAACGGGATTTCAGTTTTCGCACAAACAAGTGTCAACTGTAGCCGAGACAAAATTACAAAAAGCAGCTCACAAGCTCTTAAAAATTATATCTAAAAATAATATTTAAAAAAAATAAACATAAGAAATAAGATTACATATAAACTTAAAAGATAGTTACATAATTTTTTTATTTTATAGTTATTCTTCAGATAATTAAATACACCTCATTTTTATTTCCATAAGTAATATTATATATTTAATTGTTAAACAAAATGTCCATTATTTTTCAATGTAATATCCTTGAACTTTATCGTGGGAGGGATGATTCAAATTCCCCGATTTATGTAACTAACTGAAAACAACAGCTGTTGGTATTTATTAAAGATAAGTCGAAAAATGTAAATGTAATTACTGAAAAAAGATAATTTTTTAAATTTAATTTAAAAAAAAAAGGTAAACTTACTGAAAAAAAGGTAATTGGAATGAAAATGTAATTGAGGTGCTCAAGAGACAAAGGAAACCGGAATTCATGAATCAGGAGCAAATGTCCCAGTCAGTTTATGGATAAATTTGCTGTCATATTGGTACGTGCTCGTTCGTGCCTTATTTATTGTAACATGATTTATAGTGATCATCATTCGATCAGGCTTGCTTAAACGTACACTTGGACTTCAGCAAAGTTGCTCTTAAAATTGCAACTTATAACAGATAAATCTGATTGCTGCATCCATTTTCATCTACTGCCTTTAAAATATCGACGGACTAAAGTGAACTTAGTCTTTTCAATAAAATGACCTCTGGCTCCATTGATTCACCAGGTGTGAAAAAATAGCAACTTCAGCTGCAAAATTTTTTTCAACATTTCTAATAGAAAAATCTTGCCCAAATCATTTTCCTTCTCTGGCTTTAACAGAGTTTCAAATCAGTCAAATGAAACGAATTTGGACATCTTTTCATCAAAAAAAAAAAAAAAAATCTTACATTCTGGAAATCCCTATATAGCTAATCTCATATTTCCATTACTGTGATTATTATATAACTTTGTTTTTAGTAGATATCATGTTCTGTTCTTTGTTGGAATATTTTGTGTATATTTTATTTGATTTTTTTCTATTATTTGGAAACTGTCAATTCTAATTGTTCCCTAATTTCCTGTTATTAGAGTTTATTGTTGTATAAATAAATACATTTCCATTTTTAACATGTACATTATTGTAATATATTGCCCTTTTAGGAAATGTATTCTGTGGTAATAAATGCTCGCAAAAGGAAAAATGTTGCCTTCACAACCAGTTGCGTTGGTATTGCACCACTTTCATATAGTTTAAGCTGATGTATAGTGTTCATAGCAATAGAAGTCATATGAACGTATCAAACAATAAAAGAGAATGGGCCTGTGGCACTGGTTTCCATGGTTTAAAAGAAGAGAATACAGCAGAGCCAGGGTAGTAGTAACTAAAGTAAATTTAATAAGTTTTAACATGACAAGAAGCTTTCAGGGTGACGAACCCTTTCCTCAGCAAGAAAGGTACATACATACAGAAATGCAAACATAACATAAAAACGTTAGGAATGGAATAACTTATTACTAAATAGGCTGTGCGTGCTCAGATGACTGGGAGAGCGCGTACATGAATGCAAGTGTTCAGTCATTCACTAGGCCAGATCAGGCTGGTTCTGCTGTATTCTCTTCTTCTAGCAAACAATACTAACTCGAAGATGTATGTATGTATAATTTTTTTGTAGCGGCACCTAGAACCATAGTTTATCCACGCTTAGTTTGACATAGCAGATACAGAGCTGGTCAGGCACGTGAATAGTGTTATGTTTGTGTAACTTGTGCGTGTCGTGTTTCAGTGTTATGCTGGCCACATGGGAAAATCCTAGGGACGAAACCCTACACCTGTAAGAGACAGGGAAAACCTGGAGGCTCGAGTGAGAACAAAAAAACAAACAAAAAAAAAACAAACAAAAAAAAACAAACTGTGGAATTGATCTTAAAACAACATGAAAAGGCCAGCATAAATAGTAAACAAACAAATAAATACACTTCCTGCTAAGTATCTACAAAGGCAAAGTTCCAGCCGAAAGGATGGCCAGGGGATTTATATAGTGAATAATTACAATAATTATGTCTAAATATAGACAATGGTCACTACAGTAAACATTCTTGAAGGTAAGCCTCAAAATGTTTGCAGGACCATAAAAATATACAATTCTAATCATATGTATGCATACCAATGCAATGATAGACAACATAATTGGTCCAATTATCAAAAATGCTAGCAGTAGTCTTAGTCTGTATCATCCCAGAAGGGAACAATATAAGATTTGTTAGCCTAAAAATAGTTTATACACTAAACTCTTAGTAGATAGCTAAATATTGTATATACAGATACATAAAAATTGACCTTGGGGCCATGAAACAAAACAACGTGTCCTACAAGTTAACTTTCTCATGGAAGTTTAGAGAGCTTTCTGTGTATACAATTACAGTATTATAGAAGGCTATGTCAGTATAATATAAACACCACATATAATACATATACAAGATACATACTAAGGCGCATTTAGGGTTAGAGCCTCAAGCTGCGAACAAATTTGGACTATGTATTTATAAAGTGCTTTAGCATCGTAATACACAGCCATTTCTGAATAAACAGAAAATTTTTAAGGTGGCATCGTTTTAGGTTATATCTCATATTGTGAATACCTTCACAACGAGTTGCCATGATATTGCACTACTTCGAATAAGTAACGCTTCACCTAAGGAGAAGACTAATGTTACTTATTCTCAGATAGGTACCACCACCCAGACGGCACCGTTTCAGGGCTATTTGGCCCTTCTTCGGTGAGTGGGTAGGTACCCAAGTGATGCAATGATGGCAAAAACAGTTATGAGTGTGTTGTTCTCCTTAAGAAAAACTCCATGGACATGGTAATCAAAGTAAACATAATTTAATTTTCAAGAAAACTATTAACACATTACAATATTGTACAGACGTATATACAATTCCTTACATATACTATTCTTATTCCTGTTTCTCTATACTAGCTAATCTGAGTTGACCATTATATGAAAACACCTTATTCATTCTTCTTGCCCTAACTAACTAACACTTGTACATTTACTATACCTATTTAATTTACTTCTGGATACAATTCTGTTTCATATTTTAACAATGAAATATACTACATTCGTCTTTCAGCTGCGCTCTCACCACACTGTTACAATATTCAATCATAAACCAACAAATCTTCATAAATTAAAACACTTTATTCAGAGTGGCATATTTAACTTAATTATCTATCATTTTTAAAACATATTCAGAATCCTTCTTTATACACTTTACTACCCTTCTAACACATTATAGCTATTTGTATCAATTTCATCTAATACTCATTCCTTAATTTCCCTAGCATTATGCACTAACCCTTTGTAACATAATAAACTCTGTTAGTATATCTATCTCAGAGATAATTTATCTTTCACTTTACTTTCTAGTGCTACACCCTTTTCTCGTTAATTACTATACTGATTCACTAACAGTCCTTATTAACTTAGTATACTTAACATACCGCTCACCTACTTCTATCCTTTTCTCTTCTTCTTTCATCGTTCATCTGCTTTCTCCTGAATCTACTTCAGGTAAATTTCAGGAACTCTTGGATGCTGAGGTCTGGCATCCTTTCTCCTGCTTTGAATACACAACTCCTCCTTTACTCCGGATTACTCAGATGTATCTCTCTCCAAGGGGTCGTTACCTTTCCTGGTTCATTTAACTGTCTTTCATTACCTTTTGCTTATCATACTTAGCCTTGCCGTTGCTTTTCTACTCTTTTCCCCTTTCTGTCTAGGGCCCTTTTTTCACTCCCTACATTTCTGCTCTGCCCGACTTACTTTTTCTTCATTCTATCTATCTCCACGATCATTCTTTTAGCCACATTCCCTCTTACTCTTGCCACTTCTCTCTTCTTCTTGCCACTTCTGTCTCGTCTAGTTCTCAGGGTAGCACAATCCTTTCATATCTGCCGTCGTCTCCCAGGATAGCCATTTTCGTCTTTTCACATTTGCGAAAATGTTGACAACTTACCAAACAAGTCGCCACAGTGACCTGGTGTTTTTCGACCCAAACGCTAGCCCATCGGGACTTATGTCCAGATGCCGCATAGATCAAACGTTTCTTAATCACCGGCATTTCGTTGACCATTGTTCTGTTTCTAGTAACCCTTTTCCGCCTGTCCACTAATAAGCACTCCTTCCCTGGTATGGGCAGCTGCCTTTGTTTACTGTCATTTCACCCCTTTTTCTCTAACGTACATACATTTATGTTACTTTCTCTTCCATTTGAGTGCTATTCTATTTACACATCTATAATCGCTTATCTCTAAATCTAGTATTCATCCCATATATGCTTCTGTTAAATGTAAAATATTCCCTTCCATATCAAAGATTAAATTATTCCAAAATTTCAAAATTTCCCATAACCTCTAAATCTCCATATTCGTAAGATGATATCTTACAATACAATGGTTTAATATATGTAAGTCGCAGATGCGCCCACAACAACAGATTCCGTTGTAGCATGTATAAATTTATTTTATGCATAATAATAGTATGTGTATATAATCTGGCCTCCGAAGCCGAGTGGTCAACGAGGGAATGTACTAGCACACGCTCTTTGAGTAGACCGGGGGTTCAATCCCCTGACTGCTAAATAAGGTCGATTTGCCAACCCGCATTGAACCAGCGTGGCAGATTACGGGTTATTTCCCTCAACAATTCATGTTGAGGGAAATAGACCATACCTTCCATCCAGCAGTGGATTGATAATGGCTGCTGCTTACCTTTTTTTTTTTTTTTTTTTCTAGTTATTGTACATCTCTGAAGAAAATTATTGAAAAGATATGTTGAATCAGTAAACAATATTTTATTTTTATTTATAGTTTCCTGTAAATACCCGTAATAAAATTGAAAAAAAAAAAAAAAATTACGACTTAAGAAGTGCGTGTGTGTAACTAAATTTTCCTGTAAAACAAAAAGGCACTGCTGACTATTTGAACTATTAGTAGGGTTCGGATGTTTATGTATTATCATATTCATTTTTCGTTTACATAAAGGTATGAAACTTAGTGTGTCCATGTTATATGGTCTGAGGATCGTAAAGAAGCGTGTTTATAATTTCATATTTCATCATATTTTACACATTAGGCCATAATTTCAAAAAATATATATTTAATAACAAATTTAATTCTTGTTGACATAAAACTTTCATATTTTGTTTTACGGTAATCGACAAATTATTTATCAAATTGATTTAAAATATATTTCTAAAATTTTACGTTTTAAATTTTATTTAGCGGCTAAATCCCAAAGTTATTTTGATTGGCTCTTTACTCACTCACAACCACACCGGAATGTAATCTTAGATATAATTTAAAACTTTACAGTAGTTTCGCCTTATACCGAGTTCGACTAATTATTCGTTAAACTTATTTTATACAGTAGAAACTTCAGCTGTTGGCGAAATGAAGCCAAAATTGAGCTTTTTAGAAAAAATGGATTTCTTCTGTAGAAGAGTCTAAAGACACATACCAAACGGATGGAAAAATAATATATTGCAACGCGTGCAATAAAAGGTAGAAATTAATTAATAAATGTAATATCGGTGTAGATACACCATAGATAACTCTTAAAGAACAACTACGATAGTAGCGTAAAAGGCATAATTTCGTCTGTATCTCATATTGTGCTCTTCCTTCACAAGAGTTACCCATGTATTGCACTACCTCGAATAAGTAACGCTTCACTAATAGAGAAGACTATTGTTACTTATTCTCAGTGAGTACCACCACCCAGACGGCACCGTTTCAAAGCTAGTTGGCTTTTCATCGGTGGGTGGTGGTAAGACAAACAACATCTATTATCTATTAGTGAATAGTCTTATCTATTAGTGAAGCGTTACTCTTTCCAGGTAGTGCAATACATGGGCAACTCGTTGTGAAGGAAGAGCACAATATGAGATACAGACGAAATGATTCCTTTCACACTACTATCGTAGTTGTTCTTTAAGAGTTCTCTATGGTGTATCTACACCGATGTTATATAGAATCTTAAACTCTTAAATATTATGCCTTGTTGTATTTAGTTTATTTAAGTAAATTAATTAATTACCTGGTAATAGATGTATCATAATTTTTATTTTTGGATGCTTCCTTATATGGACATTCCAAATTTAATGCATATGTATATTTAGTTTTTTCATACAATTTTTCATATAAATCGGAAAATAATAATAATTTTTACGAATAATCTTAAATAAATATATAAATACATTATTAATTAAGGTTCCGAGCGCGAAAGTATCCCAATTACAACAGCATAACGTTACTGCTTTGCATGAAGCGAACGTAAGAAGAAGGAGAATTTCATTTTTCAACTACACAGCATTAGAGAATTTCAACTACACAGCAGCTGCTTACTGCAGAAAACCAAAAAACAGCAGATCCATTCTTTGCCGATTTATGCCAAGCGATGGTTGCCGCAAACATTTCTTGGAACAAAGTGAACAATCCGGTCTTCAAAAGCTTCTTGGAAAAATACTGCTCCCGAAAAATTCCTGACGAATCAACGTTACGGAAAAATTACCTTCAGGACTGCTATAAATCGGTATGCTCTCATGGATTTTATTAAATAATAAATTATTTAATAAAATCCAAAAGACTGAACGCTGTGTAGGCTATATTTTAATTAGTTTATTTATTCATTTACTTACTTGCATTGTCTAAAAAAATATATTCGCGAACATATTGGAATCAGCTGTGTGTGTGTGGGGTTCAGTTGATGAAACCACGGATTGTGAAGGATATAGCTAATTTTATTGTTGGAAAGCTTGATTCAGGCGAATCATCTAAATCGTATCTCCTTGCATCGAAGGTTCTGGATAAAATTAATCGTGCAACTATTGCTAGATTCACCTTTCGCAGTGATGCATCTGTATCATAGCAGCTAGTGCTGTTGACAGGTCCTTCTCTGCTTACAAGCAAATATTAGCAGATGATAGGAGATTAACTCCAAAACATTTGGAGTGGATACAGGTTAAGTTGCAAAGTACTTTAGCCAATACATTTTGAGTTTTGTATGTTTAAAAAAAATATATTTTAATGTTTATATTTTAAAAAAAACTTGCAAATTGTGATATTTTCATTATATTATTTGTTAGAAATTTGTATAACAAGTCGTTGTACAACTTTAAAAGAATAAAAAAAAGTAAATATTATCATTTATACGATACGTAAAGGTAAATTTTTTAGTCACGTTTAAGGTCATATTTGGTTAAATTTAATATTTTCATCATGTTTTTACTTTTTTAAGGTCAGAAAAATCCGAACCTTAACTATTAGGATCAGTGGGATATCTGGTCAGCCCGAAAAATGAAGTACTGTAGTGTCGGGTATTTGAATTTAGCAATAAACACCATTTGTTAGAAATATATTAAAGTGGATTTTCTAAGAGTGAAAAATATACTAATAAATGATTTATTTATATAATTAATATGTATTTTAATAAATTTATTTAGAAACATAAAACATATTTAGTTATATTTGCTATTTTAAAATTATTATTAAGATAATTCAATACACCTGATCTTTATTTTCATGAATTATTGTATATAATAAATTGGAGACCTGAATGGTTAATTACTTTTCTATGTAGTCTCCTTGAACTTTATCTAGCGAGGGATACTTCAAATTCCCTTAAGTTTGTTAATCAACTGTAGGTTTTGGTACATCAAATTGATTTTTTTATAAAAATGAAATTTAATTAATAAATTTGCTTCGGAAAATATTTAATTTCGCTGTTTTAAAATTATTTTTAAGGTAATTAAATACACGTGATCTTTATTTTCATGAATAATTGTAAATAACAAATTGCCTTTAATTTCTTCAACATCAGATTTTGGTACATCATCAGATGAGTTTATGATTATAGCTTACGAAGAGCACAACCAAGCATGGACATTGGTATTTATTAAACATGAAAAGTAGAACAAGTCCATATAATCTGAATCAAAAATAATTCAGATTATATGGACTTTTCACAAACCCTCGATTTAACGACCGAAAAAAAGTAATTGTCATGTGTTGAGGTGCTCAAGAGACAGAGGAACCGTAACTCAAGCGAGTGTCCCGGTTTATGGATAAGTTAGCTGTCATATATTTAGTTGCTCATCTGTGCCTCGTTTATTATAACTTGATTTATACTGATCATCCTTCGTAGATTAGGCTTGCTTAAAAGAACACTTGGGGACTTCAGCAAAGTTGTTCTTACAATTGTAACTGAGACTTATAGCAGATAAACCTGATTTTACTAAATGCATATATGCGTCCATATTCCTGTACTGCCTTTAAAATATCGACGAACTATACTGAATTAGCCTTTTACTTACCGAACACTTAACCTTTTGAATAGAATTATCTCTACCTCCATTGACTGTCCTGGCTCTAAAAAACTATTAACTTCAGTTGCTCTGCAAGACCTCTTAAAGTTTCCCACTTTTCTAATAGAAAAATTTTGCCCAAATCATCTACCTTCTCAGTTCTTTAACAGAAGTGAAAAATGCTCAAATGAAAAGAATTTGGACATTTTTTCATCAAATAAAAAAAATCCCTCTCTAGCTAAACTCATATTTTCATTACATTGATTATCTTTGTTTTTAATAAAAACAAATTTGCTGGTATGTTGTTTTATTGCTCTTATTTGCTGGTATGTTATTTTATTTCGCTATTAACGTATTCAATAATAATAGTAAGTTATTTGGAAACTGTTTCTTCCAATTGCTTCCTAATATCCTCTTATTTTAATTTATTGTTATTATAATATATTGATTTGTAATATGTATATTTTTATAATGTATTGCCCTTTTAGGAAATGTATTCTGTTTCTGGTAATACACAGTAAATAAATGCTCGCAGTAAAACAAAATTTGCCTTCACAACGAGTTGCATTGGTATTGCACTTCATTGAAATTTTGTTTCGGCGGCACCTGGAACGTAAATTCATCTCCTCCTTGTGTCACTGCGCAGATACAGAAAGGCTCTGAAAAAAGGCCAGACATGTGAGAAGTGTTTTGTTTGTATGCTTGACAAATTGGGATCTATTCAACGATCAAGTAGTCTGCTGGACTGTATCAACCCAGTTCACAGCACTGCACTGCAAAATTATGCAAAATTATGCAACCGGCAACCCAAAGGTCGCGGGTTCGATTCCCGCCTCGGGCTTGGATCAAAGTACTGCAAAAACCTTGGGAGGTGCAATATGGCCACAGAAGCCGATGCGCCAACAACTACCAAAATAAAAAAAAAAAAAAAAAAAAATTATGCAACGGAGGTTTTGCACTCAGAAGAGCACGTTACCGAACTCCACCTGCCATTCCGAGGGATGACAACGGAGCATAATGCAGAAGACAAAACTGAATTTAACTTTTTTTTTCCCCTCGTGCTCTACACCGGGGTAGCGTTACCCCCCCCCCCCTTCCTGTGTTCTACACCGGGTAGCCCTTCGTTTTTTTTTGTTTTTTAATTTTAATTTCAGACTAAAAAGTATGAGCTCCATTGGGACTGGCCCATCTTCCCGTGGTGTGGACGAGTACCCAGAATCATCTCTCCAGGTGACTGATGCTTCTGGGTAGCCAAGTGACCAGAACATACTCTCAGGGTAACTCGGGAATTTTTTTTTTGGCTGGTGCAGCATCATATGGCTAATAATAATAATAATAATAATAATAATAACAACAGAACACACACAAACATATGTATGTATATACAGGGTGTCCCAAAGAGGTGTAACCAATTTTAAATGTTTGTAACAAATGTAATTTTAATGATAGAAACACAAAACCTGCGCTAAATGTGAGAAAAACAGTTGAAGTTTTTACTGACATTCAACATGTGCACCAATTGTCACACGAACAAAAAAGTGTAACCAATTTTAAATGAGCAATACAAACAATAAGAAACTAATAATCCTTTCAAGAAGCGACTGTGAGAGCGGTTAATTACCAGGACATGCTTGAGCTTTATGTGTATCCTCAATCGGATGAACTGCCAAATGGGGTTATTTTTCAACAGGATGGAGCGCCGCCACATTGGGATTTGAGTGTGAAGAGGTCTCTTGATGACAAGTTTCTTGGCCGTTGGATTGGGCGTGATGTTCCCATTGCGTAGCCACCACGTTCATCAAATTTATTCCCCTTGTAATTTCTTCTTATGGGGATTCATCAAAGACACATTCTACAAGACCCCTGTTGCAGACATCGCAGACTGAAAGCGCAGGATTACAAATGCAATTACCACGATTAAGCGTGACATCCTTGAAAAAACATGGGATGAATTTTATTACCGATTAGATATTGTTCGCGTGACAAGTGGTGCACATGTTGAATGTCAGTAAAAACTTCAACTGCTCACATTTAGCGCAGGTTTTGTTTCTATCATTAAAATTACATTTGTTACAAACATTTAAAATTGGTTACACCTTTTTGGAACACCCTGTATTGTATTGGCGACATCTGGAATGTCAGTTCATCTCCGTCTCGTTTCACTGTGTAGAGACAGAACTTTGTCAAAAGCCAGGCAAAAAGCGAGCAGAGCAAGAGGAAAACCAACTAGGTAGGAGAAAAAAAATAAATAAAAGAAAATACACCGATAGAATATACATAGTATTTAAGCAAGAATTTTTGAATAATTAGTGTAAACAAACTTATAAGCAACAAGCTATTTTGTCTAGACATAGACAATGAGCACAAAAGTTAATAATACATAATGGTAGAGTCCCAAGATTCGAGGACCATATAAATTTACCGTTTACATACCCAAATCATGTGTACAAACACCAATGCAAGACAATAGACAGCAAAAGGGCCAATTATCATAAATATTAACAAGATTCAGTATCATCCCAGAAGAGTACTAGAGTATAAGATTTGTCACAGACAAACATACATGACTCACATTTTCTGGCCCTCTTACAGTGGTATTGTTGTTCACAGACATACAAGGCGGAGTTCAACTAAAGTTCTAGAAGCCACTCCTTACAAAAACACATATCCACATGTTTTTTATGTGTAAATGGTGCGTGCCGAGTTGCAATGTAACCGCGGCCGCAAGGCAAAAACCAATAGGGACGAAAGCCGAAACGTCCGAAGAGGGGGTGAAAATACAAACCAAGGCGAAAAAAAAAAAAAAAACACTCACACAAACAAAAACTATAAGTTATTTTGTCTAGACATAGACAATCGGCTCAATAGGTAATAAATAATACTCAAATTAATTTAGAAATTATAGGAATTAGAACAAATCGGGGGCGCCCCCTAAATAGCACTACAGCCGAATTGCGTCAAATAATACCATGTATGGGACTAAAAACCTACCTCAACAATTTTTCCATAATCTGGAAAACAAATTCAAGACAGATTGCTTATTGGGCTCCAATTCGTCTAAGGACCACATAGTCTACAAAGGTGGTAGAGTCACTGCATTTCGAACGTCAAACAAATCAGCGCATCGGTACTATTGACGAATAATCAGTGAATTGATGCAACTGATTTGCTCAACGGTGGTCCTTATGCAGTGAGAAAATAATATAAAGGATGTATCGTAACATGTGAGGCCCACTTCAGGGATGGATTTAGGACCTAAAAAAAAAAAAAAAAAAGTTCATGTAAATATTGATCTGATTTAGCCTTGTTTCCGAGTTTCAGTAATTCTTTCCATAAACAAATAATGCTTCGATATCTCACAGAGAGCTTTGCTGCAGTTAGGTAAACAAGATCCCGTAGTGTTCTTTGGAGTGAATTTCAGTGTTTTCCTGACATTTGAGTTTTTTATTAACGTCTTGATGCTGTGCATTTGCTGTGATAATGGAGAGATAGCAGATATGCATCTCATGTACGGACTTGCTAGATGTAATGCAGAAAACTTTATCAATCGTCATGTGCCAAATAAGAAGTCTTTCAGAGAATACATGAACACTTTGTGGTAACTGGTTCCTTTAGAAAAGGAGTCTCAGATGGTGGTAGACCAATCAGAACCAGAACAGTCAATGACTGACACCTGGAACCTTTGAGCGGGTCTATGAGACATTTGCAGGCCGCTTTATTCAGCAGCACGGTGGTCATTTTGAGAATTTCCTGTAATCGTAAGCAAATAGTGGCTGTAACCAGAAACGGCGCCTAATTCATATCTTATCTTAACACGCATAGTAATTTGGAGAAAATTACTAACGACTTAAAAAGCCCCCACAGAAAAGCGTTTGCACTCTACAGAACCATTAAAAGAAAGCATTTAACAAAATAGTTTATTAATAATTCCTCAACAATTCCGTACTCAACATTATTTAGGGATGATGGATTACTCTACCTATCGCTGTGGTAGTGTAGATATTTGTATAAGTGTAGATAGTAAAACCTAACAGTACAATAAATAATAAAAAAGATATATTGTATTTGGAGTAGAAAGAAGGTAAAAATTTGATATCGAATGTAACGTATTTTATTAACGGACCTGGCTGGAACACAAAAATGGCTGTTACTCTGAAACAAGCCAAAATCAGATTAATGTTTACATAAACTTTTTCTGCTTTTAGGTCCTAAATCCCTCCCTGAAATGGGTCTCATGTTATGATAACGTTAACCTTCTATAAAAGAAAGTAAGTAATAAATAAAAAAACTGTAGACAGCTAAATGGAGTTAATGCGCTGCGCGCAACAGGCATCTTGCATATCTATGTCTGGTGGGACATCCCGGGACTGCAGTGTGGTCAGGACTAGCACCCAATCCTGATCCCAAAAGACGCATGCGATTCACTAATACTAAGCTGTTTATTAGGGAATTTTTCCCTACATGATAAACTTCAAGGGGACTACTTTGAAAGGGACAAGAACATTTATCGATTTAAATTATATAAAAAAAATCATCGAACCAGTGAACAGGTGTATTTATTTTCCTCAAAAGTATTTTCAAAATTCCGTAAAAAAAAAGAAATTTAATCATAATTCTATATCAAAATTATTAGTTACATATAATTTATATCAAAATTTAGCAATTAATACTTTTAAACATATTTAAAATTAATTTAGACATTATTAGTATCATTAACTGGAACAGTACTGTTAATATCAGTAGTTTTAATATCTGGAAGTGGGTATTTAATTTGTCATTATCTTTAAGCAATATCTTTGTTCTTTATATTGTAATTGCTTTTAATAATCGTAAATATACTGTTATTACAGAGTATATAGTTCGGTTTCAGGCCAACTCGTTGTGAAGGCCAAGTTTTTTTTTTTTTTTTTTTGTGCTTAATTAATCAGTTTAAATTCTGTTGACTGGAAAAGAGAGAGAACACAATAAGCTGCATATATTTTAATTAACACTAATTAATCCTGCAATTTCATTACTCCTCCAAATAACATCCTAAATAGTGAGGCAATTTGTTCCCCACCACCCCCAGGGGGAAACAAATCTGTCTAAGCTAACCTGTGACTCATTATTAAATACACTGACGTCATAACATACATTCATATGAAACTCTCATTTTGTTTTTGTAAAGTTAGGGAATTTATCCCTACATGATAAAGTTCAAGGGGACTACTTTGAAAGGGACGAACCTATACCTCCATGTAAAATATGTATGGGAATACATGGTAACAACAAAGAGGTGTGTTTAATTATTTTAAAAATATTAAAAAACTTTCAATTATATTTATATATTCTTTAATATCTACAAGTAAAATTATTTATTACATATAATTTCTAAGAAAATGCTATTTTTATTAGAAAGCCACTTTAAATACATGAAATAAATATCTTAATTTTATCGTCTAATTTTGTAATATAACATACATATATTGTATAGACATTGTTGCGTGTTTCTTTTAACAATAAGACACTCTTGTATGTGTTGATGCTATTGCTGCTCGTGACCCTAAAAGAGTCTCTGTCCCTTCCCTATACTCATGAGAGAGAGAGAGAGAGATCATGGAATGCTGCCTATATCAGGTGACCTTGACAGTTGACCGACAAGCCTATTTTAGAATATATTTCGGACATATTGAAAACCAAAATCTCAATTCTTTAGAAGCAAATGTAATACAGTACTTTAAATATTCTTGTGGCCATTTTTATTAGTTAGAGTTGTAATTTTGTGAGGATTACAGTGTGGGATTATTACAATGAGTTTCTCAAATATTCTGTAGTGAACACAACTTGGATAAAAAAAAAAAAAAAAAAAAAAATCTTGAAATGTATTCAGCATCGTTTATCCGTTTATATGAAGTTACCAGATTGTCTTGCCCTTTTCTGTGTTTTTATGACCAACAGGATTAAAATTTCTTAGTTAATGCAATGGGTTTATTGCTCACAGCAAAACAAACTTTGTATTAATTAACAACAGGGTCGCTGCGATCCGCTGTGCCTCCAGTAAGGGAAATCCAATTTGCCGCCCCAAAATATTTCGATTAAAAAATAAAATAAGATGTAAATAATTATTATTAATTTATTGAAAAAGAAAAGAATTACAACATATCTCACATATAATGTAATGAAACAACAAACAAAAATAACAAAATCATTCTGAAATTCTGGAAATAAACTTTCAATTCTAAATCACAGTAATCGTACTCTATCACAATAATAAAACAAAAGGAAAATTATAATGTTAAAAAAAATTACAAATCTATGTTTCCTTGCTTTAAGAGACGCAAATTTATTAATTATTTCATTTATGTTTATTTGTTCCAAATGATCATTTTCCATTGAAATTATTGCCAAATTAGAGAGTCACATTGTCGATCGTAAATAATTTTTCATTAATTTTAATTTTGAAAAACTCCGTTCACCTGAGCCAATTGAAACTGGAAAAATTGTCAGAAAAATTGGCATTAGCATTAGTAGTGGCATATGATGGAAGAAAGCAAGCTTATACAGCATCAGCCAAAAAAAAGGGGGACCCATTTCCCATTCACCTCCCCATCCTCCCCAAAAGTTTGTCCAGTTCTTGCTTGAATTTATTTAAGCACAACAACAGATGGAAATTTGTTCAACCACTCGCTGGCTAAATGCAAATTTCCGAACAACTGTCTTTCTTCAATTTGAATTTATGCTGTCCAAGTGAGTAATCTGAGCAAGTAATCTGACTTTATACACCTCGCAGGAGCCTAATCTCCAGAAGCTGCAATTTGCAGAACTTAAGCCTTTCTTGGTAAGAGCACCCCTTTGTTCCCCTCATTTGCATAAATTTTTAATGCAACTGCTATATTTGAAAAAGTATCTGTAAAATTATTTTAAAAAATATATTGTAACACTTTAAATGGAGTAATATTGTCTTTAATATAAATTTGAAGTTCTTCAAATACTGTAATGCTAAAACAGCAATATCAGACTCCTTACGGGGGGGGGGGACCACGGTATCCAAGTATTCCTTATCCGAGTCCCCGCAGTTACGAGGATTTGAAAATGAAAGAACTAAAACTTTTTCCCTTGAAAAAATTGACGAAGCACTTCAATATTTTTTGCGAGAACGATCTTCTTCATGATCGTGCAACAAAAGTTAAGCGCGAAGTTAAAGACATAACTAAATGCCACGACACAATTTTATCTGAAAAAATACAGAGGAAAAAAAAAAAAAAAAACACGAACAACTGGATTCATCCTTTATTCGTACAACTGAAAAATAGTGCAACTTCAATAAACTTTACTTAACCATACATTGTGCAACATATTATAATAAAAAATGTCTAATAAAATAATTTTCTCATTTGTCAGTTCCTTCATTCATTTCTTACTATGTACAAGTACATAATAAATATTACTACATATATAATATCGGTGTAGATACACCATACACAACTCTTATTTCATCTGTATCTCATATTGTTCTCATCCTTCACAAGGAATTGCCCAAGTATTGCACTACTTCGAATATGTACGTATATGATATCAAAATTATTTTTTGCATCCAGATCCCTTATTAACCCTTAACAAGCCCATGTTGTGTCTGAATTATTACTGCAGTATTATTATTATTATTACTATTATTAGTATTATTACTGTGGTATTACTGAATTATTAATTGGCAACGTCATGTGAACTAATTATTAGCAGGGCCATCTTTTAATGGAATGAAAAGTACTCTAGGCATTCTTCATTCCGAAGCTTCACTACATTATATCAAACATATTAAAGTTCCTTTACGTCAAATCTAATTTTTTTAGTTTTTAGAGAAATTCAAAAATATTTCTATAAATTTGGTTTTGAAGTTATTTCCACAACACATTCCTGCCTAAACTTACTCGCAATACGAATTTTGATGTCGTTGTTAATGATTCTGTTAAGAGGAAAAGCCGAAGAAAGAAATTATCATAGAAATGTGTTTAAAAATTCGTTTTAAACACGATTTACAATTTTAAAAAATTAGTTTTAATTTTTTTTAAAATTAGTTTTTAATTGTAATGAAATCATTGAATTTTATTCTAATTATGTTTTTTCTTAAGTCTCTGTTTGTTCCTATAAACTTCGTAGGCCCCGAAAGGGCTTAAGAAGTCTATGGAAAAGAATTTGTTTTTAACAGCAATTAAAAACATTGTTCACATTTTTTTTTCGCCTAATCTTAGAAATTTAAACATCTTCCTTAAAAATCAGAAAAATCTACAAAGCAACCTTTGAGGTGTTCACAAAAAAGTCAAAATATATATATTATATATATTATTGACTATATCTGTATAATAACTACTTACTATTGACTATATTATTGACTATATCTGTATAATAGTAACTACTTACTATTATAGCTATTAGTAATAATTATAATGTGGAGTTAATTAGGAGGACTATCCATTCCTCTCGTGTTTTTTTTTCTTTTGTAGGGCTCACGGGATATAAACTAGATAATGTGGGCCTTAACGCTCACAACAGTCCCTTCACAACGAGTTGCAGCGGTATTGCACTATTCTATTTTGAAATATAAATCATGTGCACCGGGGAACTGGAAGTCTCTTCATTGGTTGAACCACTGGATATAGCAGTTTTTGGCCTTTCCTAGTTATGAATTATTAATCAGTATTTCATTTATATAAAAATTAACAAGTTTTGTTTGATGAGTGCAGTTGATTTGCCATGAGTTTGAAGAGCAGTTGGGACGTTCTTGTTAGAATTTGTAGTTTCGACTAGCTAATTTAAAGAAATCATACTCATCGTGTAGACAGTTTGATATTTTTTAGGGTTTTTATTTCAATAAGAATTACTTTTTACAGAAATGAAAAACGAAAATTGAACGAAATTAAACGAATCTTCAAGAATTGCCTATGTATTGTACCCTCAACTGCTAAAGGGCGTTTTAAGTTCGATATTAATTTATAGCGAATGTTTCATTCATTCATGACACTGCAAAGAAGGACGGATGAATTTATTATATACAGTATCAAAATTAAAGTTATGTTCTACATAAATTACAGCAATGCAAGTCACGATTTCTTCATAAAAAAAACAATAAGTGACTCCTTACAATAATTCTATATTCATTTTTTTCAGATTTCGTCTAATATTAAAATTTCCAACGAAACGAACATATCTTTCTAAATCAACGAAAAGAAAAGTTCATTAAAAAAAAGTTTATTAAAAAAATTAATTTAAAAAATAATTAATTAAATAAATAAAATCGATTTGCTCTAGAATGGGCAATGATTGTATCCTACAGAAACAATCATACAAATGCCAAGGCTGTTCATGAGTGAAACCAATACTGGCTCAAAGTTACATTAAATAAATATTTTAAATCATTTTCAAATTATGTAGTCTTTGTAACACAAGAGATTTTTTTGTCATGGTGTTTAATATTTCAAAAATAATATTATTATTACACAGACAGATAATCATATTGTACAATGAAATAATAATAAATTTATATTAAAATATTGATTAAAAATCCCGCCCCAATCCCGAAACAACTCTACAGTCGGGTAACCCTTATTTGCATGTCTCAAACAAAAGTTCCACTATTTCTAATAAATAAATAAATATTCTTAAATGTTTTATATAAAATTTCAAGGTAAATGATAAGCTAAACACAAAGTCTTAATAATTTTAGATAGCTTTTTGAAAATTTTAAACTATCTTACATAATACGAGAAAACCACTTAATTATTTATATAGATTACTTTTATATAATTATTAAGGCCTATATGTGGATCTTTCACGAAAATTCGCTTTTGAACGTTTTTTCGGGTGGTGGGATATAAATAGTCCCACTAACTGTAACTGAACCTAAAAGAAAAGGAAATAAGTTCAATTACATTTTGTCAAAGATGGATGGAGAATTAGTTTCAAAGATTGGGTTTACCATCATTCATAATTGATTACGAATCATACTTCAATATGATTCATAATCAATTGTGATTAATATTTATGATTCGTACTCTTGCTCATTTCTTTTCTCCTGTGGATTGTGTACTGCTTACTGACGATCTCATTATTCCTAATATTTTTACACAGCCAGGTCTCAGTGAGAAGATTGAATTCTCATATTTAAGCTGCCTCTGAGAATCTTCCGTTTCTTTTCAGTAATTCTATAGCAATTTTGGTAATAAAAGGTTAACTTCATTAACGTAGCTGCTAGAGGTCGAAGTTACTTGTAATGTGTATATATGTATATACAATAAGTTATCTACCTAGGAAGGAAATGAGATACAAAAAACTGTTTATATAAATATAAAAAGAGGGAGATGGAGTCTCGTCCCAGAGGTGGTGTTAAAATTATCCATAATAGAAATTTTTCTCTAGGTAATAAAATAAATCTGTTTTGTAAAGATTTAGTTCATTTGACAGAGGAGTGCAAGATTTTTTGATTGTGTGATTACAGACTCCTTAAGGCTTCATGGAAACTGGTTATTCGGAAGGGCTAGGGGAGCCATTGAAAAGACGTATTTTATTATATTGGCCAAAATCACGACTGCATACTTCTTTGAGTATTTCTGTTCTACCTGTAATTTGGTTATGCATAGAAAGAGCCATTGATGTCAAGTGCAAGAACCACCAGTTATATACAACGGGAGAAAAACCATTTTCATTCAACCAAAACTGATGAAACAGGGTTCTAAAATGCCCAAAGATAAAAAATTTCATTTCGCTACATGATACAGCATACCTCCTTCAGCAATCGGAGGCCTTATAGAGTCCATGCTTCGCGTGTGACGGAGGTACTGGCGTAAAGAGGAGGATATATCCACAATTAGGTAGATGGTCATAATGTTTTGACTGGACAGTGCACACACACACACACACACACACACACATATATATATATATATAGTGGTGAACAAAAAACTGCATCACCTTAAAAAAAAGTAACATTTGTAGTGAAACGTATAAGATATTTTTTGATTATAGTCATTTTATTTGTCGCAAACAAAAGGTATTGCTTCAGATAACGCTTAAAACATACTTACACCAATGTTTTCCCTCGTTTTTCTTCCTTAAGGTGCAGTCATACCTCAGAAATGCTGGCATTACAGTGTTGGACTGGCCTGGCAACAGTCTACATTTGAACCCTATTGAAAATTACTGGTACATAATGTCGTCTAAAATTGCTCAGAAGAAGCCAACAAGTAAGATTTAGCCGCAGGAAAGCATTGTAAGGGTGTGGTACCACGAAATTGGGCAACCGTATCTCCAGAAGTTGATTAACTCTATTCCAGATCGTTGCAAGGCTGTAATTGCAGCTCGAGGAGGAACAACAAAATATTGAAGACGTATTTTTCTGATTTACAGTACATAATACTATTACGTTAACTTACCATTTCAGTCTGTACACGTAAATGCAATAAAATGTGTGTTTTGTTTGTCAAGATTGCCATTTGCATGATTTCTCTCATATTGCCATTAATTAAGCATTTTACTCTTTGGGAAGATATTTATGGCAATTAGGTATATCAGGTGGAGTCTTTTTTATTGGATTTTATTCACAGAGATAAATATCACATCTAACAAATGGATTTCGAACATTTCTGCAACCGCAAAGCACATTAACACATTATTTGCAAAATTCACAAGTGATGCAGTTTTTTGTCCGCCACTGTATATACAGGGTGATTCACTTCCAGTGCGACAAACTTGCAGGAAGTGTAGGGGGCACAAAGACGAATCGGAATCACATAGCATTGCAGGGTACGAAATGCCTTTGTCATGCGGTAGAGGACGTTGAACGGGAGGTCGCGTGAACAGCGATCCCGCTGGAAGTCAGCATTTGCGAACCGGTTCCCGAGGCAGCAGGATGGACGAGTATTCAAACGTTGAACTGGCCGACATGCAACTTGCGTATGGAGCTGCGGACTGTAACGGGCGTGCTGCTCTGCGCTTGTACCAGGAACGTTTCCCGCACAGGCGTGCTCCTCATCATACGATTTTCGCATGTGTGCACAGAAGGTTACGTGAGACTGGTTGTTTCACGAGAGGTACCATGAATCGAGAGCGAACGACGAGGACGCCAGACAATGAGGAGAATGTCCTACGTCTTGCAGAAGGCAATCCGAGTACGAGTACCCGAGCGCTAGGCCAACGATTGGGTATTTGCCAATCCACTGTATGGAAGATACTGCCAACAAACCAAATGAGTTCATACCATCTGCAACGCGTCCAATCATTGGAGCCTGCGGATTATCCACTCCGGAGGACTTTTGCTACTTGGTTTCTTCAACAGAAACGGTTCGCAAATGCTGACTTCCAGCGGGATCGCTGTTCACGCGACCTCCCGTTCAACGTCCTCTACCGCATGACGAAGGCATTTCGGACCCTGCAATGCAATGTGATTCCGATTCGTCTTTGTGTCCCCTACACCTCCTGCAAGTTTGTCGCACTGGTAGTGAATCACCCTGTATACTAGTTGTACCCGGCGTAACATACGCCATCTTTCTGATTATGGCGTAAATAGTTTAATCTAGATCCTTCAGTCTTCACCATTCTTGTTTAGCGGTGATATAATTATTCTCCGACAAATATTGCAGCAACCTCCGTTTTGGATGTAGGTGCATTATATCGCCTCTTATCTAAGTCCGGGGTCTTCTATAAATGCGATGCGCACATTCATTGTTAGATTGGCCTGGGTTATATGATGTATTTGTTTATATGACTCAGCAAACGGGTTAACTTATCGCAGCATCTCGTTCAATTGTTGCATTACTTTGGCCATAAACCATTGATTTGATTGTTTTTCAAGCCGTTTTGTCGTTGCTTCAGAAGAATCGAAAATATAAAGTTGTCCGTATCTGGCTTATTTGCCTCGTTTGGATATAGCGGTGAGACCAAATGGTAAATCTGGCCGCGTATTCTAAAACAGTATGGACCATTTCCAGGCGGTGATTTAATCTCTGCGCCCATTTTGCGAACGCCATTGCTCAGTTGTACTCTCGTCTATGTTTTCTGTAGTTATTTGCTTAACATGTATCCCCTGTAAGCAGCTCTCGTAATAGAGTAGGCGTCTCAGACAGTGGGAAAAGTGAAACCTTTCCATCATACAGTATTTAGTGTATTTATTCGATGTGTTCAACTCGTGTACCCAATATCTTGCATTGCAATACTCACAGTGGTGACGCATATTTCTAATGTCATGCTCTTTCACATTAATTACAGCTTGTTGATTATTTGCATCCAGTACTTCTGCTTGATTAGTTCTTTCGCCCGTCTTCTCATTTCCAATCTTGGCTTCTCTTTCTTCAATGTTTTCTGCCCGTCTTCGTAGTCGTAGGGTCTCGTTTCGGTCTCTTAGTATATTAGATCTCTCCTCTAATGTTTCATTAGCATTTCTTCTACATTTTCTCAAAGTTCTTACACACCGTTCAGCCATTTTTACACTTATTAAAATTGAAGATAGATAAAATAAACAGTTAATATATATATATATATATATATATATATATATATATATATATATATATATATATATATATATATATGAATGCACTATTCAATTTGAATCTGGTTATTATTATTACAATTTTTCTCCCTTTTTTATATGAGATTTTTTCAGGCGCCTGACGGGTACTGGTACCAAGTTCATGGGGTGGTTGATTGTGTCCAATTGCTATTATTATCATTAGTGTTGGTCGAGGAACTGTCTTACTATCCGAGAGGCGTTCAGGATCGTGGCTTTCTGGAGTTCCATGTAAATGTTCTCTGAGATGCCTATTGTCGCTAGATTCTTTATGGAGGCTCTTTGGCACCATGATCTGAATGGTTCCATATGCCACATATCTTTGACTTCCTGTCTTAAGTCTGAGTACTTCCTGAGTGTACTCAGTTTGGGTGATCACACTGCATCCTGCAGTGATGTGCTGGGTTGTTTCTGAGGCCAAGTGGCATCGTCGACGTGTGTCATCTGTTACTCTGGGGTACTTGGCGATGTATTTCCTATAGTTCCTGGTGTTGATTACCTGATCTTGGATGGCGAGCATGAATCTTTTTGTTTCAGGGAAGAGCCTTCCGTTAGTGAGCCAAGCATCGGAAGCCATATTATCTATGTAGTCCTGATGGAGGTCACTGTAGTGTCTACCATGGAGTGTCTTCTTTGCCCATCTGTCTCTCTTTGTTTCTTCTGTGTGACTGCAGTCCCCTTGTTGAGGTTGAGTGTTGTGTACCGTTTATCTATCTTTCTTAATGCTTGATAGATTGGTGCTGTGTTTTCCTGGTAGTAGTCCCACAGGTTCTTAATCGCTCTCTTTTCTTGTTCAATGAGGTCAGTCAATCCCCTCCCGCCTTCTTTATAGGCTACTATGGTCAGTCTCTGAATGGCTGACTTCGGATGGTGTTGGCGGCTCTTGGTCATAGTTATCCTTGCCGATCTCATAATCTCCTCCACCTTGGTGTTGGTCCAATCTATGATCCCGAAGGAGTACGTTAGTACTGGGACTGCATAAGTTTTTATGGCTGTGACCATGTTCCTGCCATTCAGCTTTGATTTTAAGAGTCTTCTCAGTCTCTGATGGCATTTCTCAGTCAGGCAGGCCTTGATCTCCTTGTGTTTTAACTGGTGGGCTTGCATCATCCGCAGATATTTGTATGTCTCTCCTTCTGTCATGCTTCAATCTTTTCACCAATCTTCAGCTGGTAGTTTCGTCCTACTGGATATCCTTGATGCAATCCACGGGTCTTGAATTTGTCTAGGCCAAATTGCATCCTGATTCTGAACTCTTCGGTGATCTGTAGTAGCTGGTTGGAGTTGGTTCTGGAATGCGGCATAGAGTTTGATGTCATCAATGTACATCAGACGAGAGAGAGTGCACAGGTTCTCCTCCCTTCTTTTAAGGAATATCCGTACTTGCTGTTATTGAGCATGGTGTGTTGAGTGCTAGACAGAACCGTAATTGGTCTGGTTGTGACATTCTCGACCTTGATGATGGTCCTCCATTTTGCTATGGTTACGTCTAGGTGTATCAGTGTCGGGTCGACTCTGTAGATCTTCAGTATCTGTCTCTGTCAGCCAGCTATGGGGTATGGAGTCGAAGGTTTTACGGTAGTTGATGTACGGATTATTATTATTGGGTTTTCACATTTCATGTTTCACACATTCAAGTATTCAGAACATATCATAGGTTTTTGGCTTTTGTAAGTGATAAGTTTTTGATGATGACTTTTTGATATTTGGAAGTGATACATTTTTGGCTTCTGTATTCCTTAAAAAATTAAAGAAATTATTCCTTAAAATAATTCTTGATCCATTTTTAATACCGAAAATTACCGTTCTTCACTTTGTTTGTTTGTTTGTTACGGGCAATGTTAAAAATGTTTTAAGAATAATTTCAATGTTACAGAATGTAGATCTTAAACCGTCATTTATAATATTATACATATCTTTTTTTTCATATTTAAAATATTTTCCTCTTTAGAAAATTTTAAAAAGCATATAACTTCATCTTTAAATTTATCGGCATCACTGTAATTTTTGCTAGCGCTTATTCTTCTGATTTTTCAATATTCACATTAAATTCATCTTTATTCATTTCATATTAAAATATTAAATATTTTTAATATTTAAAATATATAAAAGTATTAAATTATGAAATGAAAAATTTTAATTTTAAGCATATAAATTAAACATATATAATCCTATGACAACAACAGTTCTTTTTCATGTTTCAGTTTAGAAAACGTTTTTCTAAACAATTGACACCATTAAGGCTAAAGTTGTACGTTTTAGGCGCATCATCAACTTACACCATATATAATTTCTGTAAATAGCGTATGTTCTGTGATCGATTTACTGTTTGCTGGATGAAAAACCCGAGTTTCTGGAGGGAAAAACAGTGTCCGACTAACTTAGTCACGTTGTGAAAAAGAACTATAAAAATTCCTCGCGTCATTGATGGGAATTGAACTTGGGTCTTTTCCACCCGGTGTGGGGAAGACGTGGGCAACTATGCTACCCACGAGTGCCCATAAGGCTAAAGTAAATGCCGAAAAGCTTCAGTGTTTGGAAATGTACTTTAAAGTTTTCTTCAAACGGAAATCTCTATAAATCTTGCACTGATTGGATGATTACATTTTTCTCCTCTTTCACAGTACTGCAAGTTTTGTAAGAAAATTTGCAAGTGCTATGGTGTTTAGGATAAGGCGCCACCAGTGGTCTCCCACAAATGCACCATCTGAATTATTGTGGAGTATACAGGACTTTGTAAATGCTGTGTTTTAAATTATCATATTAGGCCACCAGAATATTTTTATTTATCTGCCGTGCATTGTGTATTATGTCCGTAAATCGAGTGTTCTTTGTTCAATTTTCCTGTTTTGCTGGACGAAAAACCCGAGTTGCCAGGGAAAAAAATCTTGCTCTCTACGGCTGAGACCGACTAACTCAGCCACGGAGTGAAAAAAGGCGCATTAAAGTTCCTCGCGTCATCGACGGGATTCAAACCCGGGCCTTTTTCCACCCGGTGTGGGAAGGACAGTGACGCTACCACTGTGCTACCGTGCAGACAAATGCCAAAAGTGTGTGTATAGTACTGCTTTGGGTTCTGTTGTTTCTCTGGCTGCAGCGCCACCACCACTGGGAACTGAGCCAGGCTGCCACATCAACCATTTTTTGTTGAAGATAGTTCACATGGAATAAGAGGAGGAAGTCAGGCTGTGGAGTGAAAGAAAGGTGGACTAATAGTGAAGACAGTCCACCATGGATTTAGGCGAAGTGGGGGTAGGGAAGGAAATTAAGTCCCAGGGGTCCCTGTGCGAATGCCATTTGCCAAGCACTCTGTGTTGATACTGCACCCAGTTGAGTGCCGGTAGTGATCCCACACCCCAAAGTGGGTGCCAGCATGTATCCTACTAATTAAGGGTTTGCAGCATAGTATCCATAGCATGGATTCTCATTTATGCTAGCCCCAAAGGGGTTAGCAGGGAGTATTTTCCACAGCAAGAACTCTAATATGTGCTGGTGTGGGCAGCCTAGCTCAGCTCCCAGTGGTGGTGGCAGGCAATGTAGGGGCTCTGCAGTCAGAAAACTACAGCAAGTGCTGAAGTAAAGAATTTTAAAAATATATATGACGTTGCATTTATAAATTATCCTTGCAGCGATTTCTGCACTTAGAAATAATTGCTACCAGGATGATTTCTAAGCAAGTAGTCAGTACAAAAATTTTCCTAACTACAGTTACAAGTTGTCATTTGTCCATAAAATGTGTAAACCAATAATGTCTACTAACAGAGCGAATTCAGGCTAACTTATCTGAAACGTACTGTACACAGATTAGACAAGGATAAAAAAGTGCTCCATGCTGCGATCCTGCTCCTTGCATTTCTTCCTGTTCTGACCATCATAAAGTTATATACACAACTGCACATGACTTCTGTAGTCCATAGCAAGAGAAGTATTAATTTTGTACAAAAATATCAAACCAAAAGGTTTGAAGAGTCTTGGGGTCCTGGACCACGTCTTGACTTGGCCCAATAGTTATCCTGCATCAAAAAGAACTATAAATTTGATTTGTAGAGGATAATACAGCACAAGTGGTGTGCGTTCATAAATTTCCACAAAATAAGAATAAAAAATTGCTTTTGATAAATCTTAATTTGATCTGAAATTAATTTCTACAGCAGTGGTTCTTGAACTTCAGAAGTCTGAGGATTCAGACTACTGAAGTTGCCCTCCATTTAGACCATTCCATTGATCTGCTCTTCACACGTGGATGATGGATGTTTTGAAGTGTTTTTAATTGAGATGTCCAATGGCTGATGGCTTTAACCTCCTGGAACTGCAGCAAACTCAATGTTCAATTCAGAACTGGCCTTACTGCTGACTCTTACATGTGAGGCAAAATAGTCACACTAAAAAACTAGCTTTTCAAAGGCCACCTGGCCGTTTTGGCCATGCCTTTTCTAATTATAGCTAAATAAAAAAAAACAAAAAAAAACATCACATCATGCAACTATACTTTGTAAAGTTGATGTTACCAAATCCTTGATAACTACAGGCTTCCAACACTGATTCTGTTTTATGGACTAGGATTTTACATTTTTTCAACAGGCCAGTGACCCATGTCACAAAGCTCAGTGTGAGTGCATTGCATTGGAGAAAACACTGTAGCACTGATATTGGTGCCACAGTCTATCAATGTCATAGTGTTCTAATAGACTGGCAAGCTGAGATCTGGTCTAAGCTGAAGAGAAGACTATGGGATGAACTGGAAATATGTGTGATGGCCTGCTCAAGGAGATTCAGAACACTTTTCCAGTTTAAAGCTGTTCTGGTGAAGAAATATTTCTGTTGAAATAAGTCAGAAATCACTGGAAACTATTATATGAAGACTATGTATTAAAAGAAAAAGTGTGCTTTATACCATGTTAAAATCATTTTGAATCTATTTTACCTATAATTTTGATCACAAAGTATTTATTAGCAAAATTAATAAATATACATCCGTTCATTTAAAATAAAAATTGTTTAATTTGGCAATTTAAAAAATAAATTCATTTTATTTTTTAATAATAATATATATATATATATATATATATATATGTATACATTATATTTGTTTTGCATTATTTACTTAAACTGCTGTTACTTAATTTGACATTATGAGGATCAATTAAAAGGAAGTAGCAGTTAATAGTAGAAATCTAGTAATTAAATATAAACAATGAATGAAATCTGATAAATTTTTTTTTTTTTTTTTGTCACCAGTTCTTACATTCAAATCTCACATACATTCTTTTAATGAATTGCCTTCAACAATTAAAATTCACCATGGATATGTTATCATTATTGCCAACATCAAGGAATTTCAGTTGTTCGTGGAGTCTTCCCCTCCACCAAACTGAGACTGGTTAACTTCAGTCTCAATATTAAATCGATAAAACAAATTATAGCAAGTTATTCTGGGTTCTTTAGCCTGCACAACATGCAAATTGGTCAACAAACAACTGAAATTCCTTGTAGAAGGGTGTAGTTAAGGAGAAAATTGGTAGCACCTTGTTTAACTGTATGTAGTTTGCATGAATCATGAATTGTAAATTTTTGTAAAAAAAAAAAAGTAACGATTATTCTCATGTTTTTAAACACAGTGTATTTTTTATATTTTACAAATGCTACAAAAAAGTTTTCTGAAATGTACTTTATTTCATACATATTTTTATATTAATGTTTATCTAAACAATATAGTGGACAGGTTTCAACATTGATACAATGTAATATTTTTGCTTCAGTAATAATGTGGTACCATCCACCATTACATCATTTAGGAAATTGACTTATGAAAATTGTTTTAATTATTTCTTTCTCATTATAGTTACATAAGGATTAATCAGGACTAAGTGTGAAAAACAGCAATAAAGTTCTAACCTACAATCTAACTCATTTCATTAAAAATATTTCAAATATTTTGCCTTCTGCATAAAATAATATCTACAATAAGAATAAATATATCCCATATACCATATTTACAACTTCACTTATACAGATATATAAAAATTATAACTGTATCATTGCATAATTTATTACATAGTATACAATCAATATTTTATTCCAGCCTCAAAAGTATGTTTAGCATTTTAATAGCTAAAATATTCAATAAGACCAATAATGATACTGCACTTTAAATTATTCATAAGGAGAGAAAAAAAAAAAAAAAAATAGCACCAAACTAGCAGAAATTGGGAATTATTAACAATTCCGTTTTATGGGCAATATTCTGTGTACTTCTTAAGCTTCCAGTACTTGTTTTTTTTAATTGTAACATGGGTCCTTTGTGGGATACAAAAATGCACTTTATACAGAAATATTGCATTCTTTGCTATTTTCTTCTTTGTCTTCTTCTTCTTCTTCTTATTATTATTATTATTTATTTATTTATTTTATTATTAAATTTTCTTATGAGCTTATTAAAGTTGGGAGTGTTAATATCTCACTTGGCACAAGTAAAAGAAAAATGAAATTTATCTTTAAAATATTTAGAGAAGGTCAACACAATCTGATCAACAGTTATTGAAATAAATTGAAAAGGTTAAAAATGATGCTAAGTTAAATGAGTGCTAAAAATAAACTGGTACAGAATACAGGTAAAACATTTTGCACTCGTACAGCATACTGGTAAAAATATTTTGGATTATGCTTCTAAATAACATTTAGTCTGACACAAAATTTTAAAATTTTTTATTTTATCATTATTATTGTTGCCGTTGTTATCGTCATTATTATTGAACCTCAAGTTTTCTTTTATATATATATTTCCAGTGAAAGATTAACAGTGTCCCTGCAATTGCAACAGTAATATGAGGCAATAGAAGAAAAACTGGTAGTGTACCAGTAAGAATAAAAATCTTTCGGCACAGGTTAATACTTTCACTGCTGGCTTTTCTGATGACCTGGGATTGAAAATTAAGTCAATCTGGATTGGAAGGGGCAGAGACATTTTTGGACTTTCTTTTCACTATGGCTGAATTAATCAGCCTCTGGCAAAGGCTACTCGACAAAAAAATCCTTTTTTTATTATTATTTTTCATGTCAGATTTGAAGAAAAAAAGTTCTAAAAATAGGTGTTTTCACTCCAAGGATTAAAAACCTGATGTTGCATATTTGCAATGAAGAAATTAAATGTATTATAGGTATGTCTTTAATATACTACCATATACTAGACAACTTTGAATTTTTATATTATGCAACAATAGACTGACGAATACGATCACTGCAGAATAACCCATATCAGACTGCTGAAGGATGACAGAGAGAAGGAAAGAAAATCAGTAGCATACTGTGAAAACATAAAAGTTACTCTTGGGATAAAGATTTTTTTTTTTTTTGCCCCTGCATGAATGTTATGCAGTTAATGACAATGTTGTCATAAACTTAAAATTTACCACAAAATACAGTATTTCTTACAGTTTTTTCAAAGACCTTTCTGCTTTGAACCCAATACCACAAAATATTAAAAATAAAGGATGAGTTCAATGTTATTTTTGAAGATGTCACATGAATAAGCAGAATTTAGCACTTTAATTTTTTAAAACCCTATTTCAGTGGAAAGTAATTTTATAAACTTAGCATATATTAGCTTTAAAATTTAGGTAAAATGAAGTTCGAACACAGTATCTGCAAATGATCTTATATGTTATATCATATTTTTTTATTCAAAAAGTAATGAAAAATGTGCCATCTTACAATGCACATTTTTAATTATGTGCTATTCATTTGACACCACATCCACCATTAAGTGCATGAAAATTCAAAGTTAAGCACACAAAACCCACACACCACCATGTTTATCAGTAATGTCACTTTAGTTTATGGTTGTTATGAGCTTGTGGTGTATATTTTGATTTGTTATATATTTTGTGTGTAAAAAGTTATATACAGTTCCTATATATACATTCCTATACACCTTCACTGCCAGCAATGAGTAAAAAAAAAAAAAAAAAAAACGGAGAACATTAAAGACAAATATAAAAATGGAAGTTTTAAAGTTTTGGAAAAAACTGTTTTCCAACATGGACCTAGACATCGAAAAAAGTTCAAAAGAAAATCACATGATCTGATAGCAATTTACAGATTTAGTTTTAGAAGAGAAAAAAAGCAAGTTAGAGAACCAAACCTTACATTTATTATTTTAAAAAAATGGACCAATACAAGATTCCCTTCCTCCAACTGAAAAATTAGCCAACAAAAACAGAAACAATATTGCTCACATGTTTCATTTCAATAAATTTTTGTTTAATTATCTTTTTAGTATTTAATGTTACTTACGATTTATAGTTTTTCCTGATCCTATCCATGAATGGTAGCACACATTCCTACTATGTGCTTATTTTTTGTAACATGCGTCATATCTTATTGCAGGATGAGCTGTATCCAAATATGAACAATTAGCCACCTTATTTTTCAAACCATGCTGAAGATTTGCAATATTCAAAATCAAAGTGTAATATTAATCCAATGCAGCATCAATAATTATTATTATTGTTTTAATAATAATAATTTAAAATTGACCATAATGTCATTATATTTCATAATGCTAAGAAATGTTGGGTGGATGAAAAACTAGATGCTTGATTGTAAGTGTATTACATAAGGCTAAAAATTATTATACAAATTACAATATTTTTTCATTATACTTATAATGAAAAATATTGAAATTTATAAATTCTTAAGTGTGAAAACAACAAAGCACTTTAATTTGTTCTAAACTAAAAAAGCCATATATCCAAGCTACTGTGGTCCATACATTCTCATGCAATGTATTTGTACTAATTTTACATGACCAATTTAGAGTGCATTGCATGTGCCCATCTAAATTCTATCTCTATATATATAAAAAAAAATTATGAAAAGTTTTTTAATATACGTGAATAAACTTATATTACAAGAGGTAAATTATCTAAAAATTATTGTTCCCAAGTAGTGGTATATTTCTTAAGAGCACAACACAAACTTTTTTTTACATTTATACATGGACTGTAATGATATCATTGCTCCACTAATTATGTGATGCCAGACCAACGATGTAAATAGCTTCCCCATCCTTCAGGTGCTGTTCCAGCAACTCCAGGAAGTTCTAAAAACATAACACAAATTATTAAATATGTACTACTACTTATAAAAATCAAATGTGTATCTTTATTATAACAACATCATAGAATTAGACAAAATGTTCAGATTATATTCATGAATAGAATTTTATTTATCTCAGAATAAATTCTACATAACAAAAAGATCTGTGTAAAGGCATTCGGAAACAACAAAAAAAAGTAAGACATAATAGAGATAATAAAAACAATACACTTAATATGAACGGAAATGTACACTGGTGTAAAAAAATTTAACCTATTAGTAGTGACATCATCAATTTATAACACAGTGACACACTATCTGATAGGCTGCAAATTTTTTTTATTTCTGAAAAGTTTGTTTTTGGTCCTGCATCTTTCTTGGAGTATACCAATACTCTCTACTAATGGATTGCAATACTTTTTAAATGAAATTTTTATTATTTTTTTTAATTAAAATTTTAAAAATGTATATTTTATATTCATTGCTTTCAATGAAACAAAACTATTCCATCTTCAAGTCGTATAAAACTATTACGTGCACAAAAATTCAGCGGCACTCATACTTATGGCTTCCCATCACCAATAATGCCCAAAGTTTGCACCTGAATGGAGTGGTTTAGGTGCACTGGAGACTGGGAAAAAAGTTGCCTTTTCTGATGAATCACATTACCTGCTAGTTATGTGGATGGTAGATGAGGGGATGGCAAAAAACTACAAAGAGGAATCACTCCAATGTCCCTGTCCAACAGAAACAGGTAGGTGGAAGTGGTGTTTTGGTATGGGGGATGTTTTCCTGGGAATCTATCTCTTGGAGCCCTCAATAACCCTAGGCAGCACTCTAAATGCTAAAAACTACCTATCCATTGTAGCTGATCAGTTACACCCCTTTGTGGTGACTGTCTTCCCAGATGGCACAGGTGTGTTTCATCAGAATAATGCACCCCACCACACTACCAGTATAGTTTGAGAGTGGGTCACCAAATATTGAAAGTGATTTCCAAATGCTACCCTGGCCACCAAATTTGCTGGATATGAATCCCATGGAACATCTCTGGAATTACATGTATTGACAGATTCGACATCTGGATCCTCCACCATGACTATCACAGATCTACAGGACATCCCCTGGAAATCCTACGAAACATACCTCATGCAACGTTCAGAGGCCTTATAGAGTTCATGCTTTGCAGTGTGGTAGTGGACATACCCACTGTTAGATAGCGGTCTCAATGTTTTGACTGGACAGCGTGTGTGTGTGTGTGTGTGTGTGTGTGTATGTATGCACACGTGCATGCATGCATGTATTAGCAGTTTTATATAATAATTTAAAAAAAAAAAAAACTATAAAATAACGTAAACAGCCAAAATTCTTTACACAAATCTTTAACCAAACAATTTCAATAATGATGTTGCTTTACCTATCTGCACATTTCACTTAAAATGTGATTGTAAATTTTTACAATTTGATGTCTGAATGCAGTTTAGCATGATAAATTCAGATATGATTTTAAGCTCTAGGTCATAACAAATCAGGCAGGGCTATAAAAGCACGTTACAAGGCACTAGTGATTTCTAATGTGATGCAATACAGATTGCATTGTAAATGTTTTAGAAAATTTGGAATGATGGATGGCCACTGGTAGGTTTATGCCATAATAGTGATTTAAAGATTATGGTAACATATGCATGCGTGTGTATCATGGTGGCTCCAAGACAATAGCCCATCTCTACTTTTGTTCTCTGTGATGGTGTAGAAACTCTAGGCCACTTCACCACCAGGGAGCAGCCAACACCTGGGCAGCTGCTGCCTGGTGCCGTCCCCAGGCACAATGAAACTGGCCTGGGTCTACTATCCTATATGTGCTTATGTGCACAAAATTCCACACCCACCGAAGTGCAGGATTTCTAATCCAGAGATCTGCTTGGCTGTTGTGCTTGAAGAAAATCCTCACTTTGAATAATTTATCTCTCAGCTGAGTCTTATGTGGAAGAGCATTATCACGTATGAAAATTAATTCTGAACTTGTGATGTGTCACTGCTTGACTAGACACCAAAAACATTTTCAGTTGAGGGCACCACAACTACTTACCTTAAGTTTTTTGACTAGAAAGTATTTTATAAAATGAAATTTTACAAGTACTTCATGATTTCATCACTATTATTCAGTCCTATGAATGTTCATTTGGAATTGTTTAGAGAGGTTGAACCTCTAATATAGCTTTGAATCATGATATAACTCAAGTTATGAGGCCTTCTAAATACGGTAATAACAGCAGGAGACAGATGATGTCTTAAGTTCAAGGTCAACCAACGGTTCGAACATCCCATTTACAGTGATATGCCAGTCAGCCATCTCCCTCTCAAGCCACAGGAAGCAGTTTCAAGGGAAAACTGTATATAGAAATCTTCAGGAAAGGAGACTCTACTGCAGGACAGCTTACAGTGTGTTTCCTCTTGTTCCCTTTCATAGGAGAGCCCATCTGAATTGGTGAAAACCAGTGGTTCTTAACCCAAAATGTATCATGGACTGGTGGATGCTGTTATCTACTTTCTATAGAGTATATAGTAATAACAGTTTTGCAGACCTGACAAAAGAATAGAAACAGGTGCATGTATACCTGCGTGTACACCAATGCTAGGAGTTTGGTAAATAAATTTGATGAATTTGAGGTATTGCTCAAAACATCAAAGGCAGATATTGTTGGGATATCAGAGACGTGGTGTCACACAGATATAAGTAATGCGGAACTGGAATTTGGGGAATACAATGTGTATAGAAAGGATAGACAGGACAGGAGGGGAGGAGGGGTTATGCTATTAATTAAGAAACACATAAAGTCCAAGGAAGTGACGCCGGTCGACATCGATGGACAGGGCAGTGTCGAGTCAGTTTGGAGTGACATAAGCATAGGGAAATCAAAATCGAGAGTAGGAGTGTGCTATAGGCCTAATGATTCTGATGAGTATAATAAGATATTGTACAGGGAAATAGAGTGGGCCAGTAAATCAAAGAGTCTTATAATGGGGGATTTTAATTTCCCAGATATTGACTGGAATTTGTGGGTTGGTCACTCGCACACTAGCAAGGCTTTTGTGGATTTATTGGATGATTGTTTTCTACATCAGCATGTTCGTGAGGCAACAAGAGGGAGCAATACTCTTGATCTGATTATCAGTAGTGATTCTTCATGCATTAAGAACCTGCAGATAAATGAACCACTAGGTGGCAGTGATCACAGTGTGTTGAAGTGGGATTTACTCAAGGAGGTAACTACCATCAGAGGTAAAGGGAAGGGTTTTTGTTTTCGTAAAGGAGACTATGATGGTCTGAGACAGTATTTAAATTCTGTACAGTGGGACCAACTGATGATGTTACCAACAGCAAACTCAAAATGGGAAGCATTCAAGGAACTAATCTTGGAGGCTACCAGGCTTTACATACCAACTAAGAAATATTGTTCAAGGTTTAGGCCTAAATGGTTGTCAGATGAACTAATGAGACATGTGGCAGAGATGAAAAATGCATGGGATACATACAAATTAATGGGTGACATGGAAGCCTATGATAGATATAAGTTGGTCTGTAACCAAGTCACAAAGGAGATTAGGCAGGCAAAGGCAGACTACGAAAAATCCTTGGCAAAGGATGCAAAGAAAAACAGAAAAGAGTTCTTTACATACTTGAACTTGAGAAGGAAAGGGATGAATCAGATTGGTCCACTGGATATTGATGGTTCAACAGTTGAGGATCCTGCTCAGGTGGCTAACAATCTAAACGAGTATTTTGCATCTACATTCACGCATGAGGAGTTATTCAGGAAGGAGAATGATGTAGATAAAGTAAACATTGGCAATGAGCTGTAATAACTGAGAGGAAAGTGGAGGAGAGATTGTTGAGGATAAACATAAAAAAGGCACCTGGGGTGGATGGGATCTATCCAGTTATATTAAAGGAGGCAGCAAAGGAAGTATGCAAACCCCTAGCCATAATTATGAGAGCTTCTTTGGACTCAGGGGAGGTACCCATAGACTGGAGATGTGCAAATGTAACCCCAATTCACAAAGGAGGATCAAAGGCTGACACAAGTAATTATAGACCTGTTAGTTTAACTTCTGTTCCAGGTAAATTAATGGAGGCACTGGTTAAAGAAGCACTGCAGGATCATCTAGACAAGAATTCCGTTATAGCTCAGACGCAGCATGGTTTTGTTAAGGGCAGGTCTTGCCTGACCAATTTGATTGGATACTATGATGTAGTCACAAAAGAACTGGATGCAGGGAATAACTTTGATATTATATATTTGGATCTTAGAAAGGCTTTCGATACTGTTGCACATGGAAGACTGCTGCACAAATTGGAGCAGTGTGGCATTGGAGGCAAATTGCTGCTATGGATAAGGGGATGGTTGAGTGGCAGAAGACAGAGAGTGGTAATCAATGGACATTGCTCAACGTGGACTAATGTTATTAGTGGAGTTCCTCAAGGTTCAGTGTTGGGTCCGTTGTTGTTTTCGGTGTTTATGAATGATATTGATGATGGGATATCAAGTTTAATGTCCAAGTTTGCAGATGATACAAAGGTTGGCAGGGTCGTTAAGGACACTACTGACGCTATGCTGCTGCAACAGGATCTGGAAAGGTTGAACAGATGGGCTGAGAGGTGGCAAATGAAGTTTAACATTGACAAATGTAAAGTACTACATATGGGAAACAGTAACCCCAGAGCAACGTATCAACTCTGCGGTACTACACTGACAGTGGTGGAGAATGAAAAGGACCTGGGGGTAATTGTGCAGGCAGATATGAAGTTCTCTGAGCAGTGCAGACGAGCTGCAAGAGTAGCTCATGGTGTCTTGTCAATGATATACAGGAATTTTTCTAGCAGGGATAAGGAGGTGATTATTCCCTTGTATAAGGCAATGGTTAGGCCACATCTTGAGTACTGTATACAGGTCTGGAGGCCTCATTTCAAGAAGGATGTAGAGCTGCTGGAACGGGTACAGAGAAGGGCAACAAGATTAGTAGATGGAACAAAGGGTTGCTCTTACGAAGAAAGGCTTAAGTTTTGCAAATTGCAGAGTCTGGAGACTAGGCACCGGCGAGGCGATCTGATAGAGGTGTATAAGGCTTTGAATGGTTTGAGCATGCTCAATGCCAATGGGATTCTTCATCTTGCTCAGAATAATCACCTGAGAGGGCATAAATTCAAATTGAGGAAGGACGGATGTCGGATAGATGTGCGGAAATTTGCCTTTGGCCAGCGGGTGGTTGGTTGGTGGAACCGACTTCTATCACTTGTTGTTGAAGTTGATAGCCTAAACAAATTTAAAGCTCAACTGGACAGGTATTTCGAACGAACGGAGGGGTGAAATGGGAGTGGGTTTTTTTTTTTTTTTTTTGGCTGATGCTGAATAAGCTTGCTTTCTTGCATCATATGCCTCTACTAATGCTAATGCTAATGCTAACTTTGCTATAGACAGTTGTAAAACATGCTGGAGTAAATAAGTCTAAGCTAAGGTAAATCAGCTAATGTTCTCTCTACAGATAAACTGAAATTCAGTCTTGCAACCAATTCTCAACATGCTCTCATCTGGAGGGAATGAGAAACATGACCATCTTTTTAAGATCTGGAAAAGGGATTACAACAGTGACAATGATGAATAGGCCATGCTTATTTTCCATATCAAAGATAACAGGGTCAAGATCATTGGACTCTTACATGAGGTTTTTTTTTTTTTTTTGAGATGTCACAAGCTCCAAATTAATTTTCATAGATGATAATGCTCTTCAACATAAGACTCAGCTAAGTGATAAATCATTCAAAGTGAGGATTTTCTTCAGCCAAGCAGATCTCTGGATTAGAATTTTAGTGAATATGTTGGAGGTACTTCAGAGAGAAGAACTGGGGTACATCAACCTCTTCTAAATTACTCAACAGAAATTATATGTCGGAGGAATGGAATTCATGTTATTTTTCGCCATAGTCCCAAGAAGTTCCACAAAATCTGTTGTATATTTTTTCTCAAGCCATGAAGGCTTTGGTGAATTGTTGTTTAGGGTTATGTTTAGCCTGATGGTAAACTGGCACAAGATGCTGCTTAGTTGCTTGGAAATTTCCTCGAGTAGCTACTCAGGATATTTCAAACACCCAACTGACCCTTATTCCTTCAATTGAAAGCTATTACTTCTAACATTATTTAAATTAACTGCAGAAAACAACCACATTTGCTACCAGCAAATGAAATTTAGCATCTGATTTTATAAAAAAAAAAAAAAAAAAAGAAGAATTTCCAAACATTTATCACTTATATATATATTTCTAAACAAATAAATTACCTCCTGCAACAAGCTGGAGCTGATTCTGTTCCTCTGGACTTAACCTCAACATTGTAGTGATAACAGGTATCAGCCTTTCCCTTTCACTTCCTCCTTGAAGTGTAATGAACTGTGAAATAATGTTATACAATTATAGGTATGGTCAATTTATGTAAGCATATAATAAAAATCTGACAATAAATAAGTGTACACAAGAATTAGATTCAAATTCATATGCATTTTTAATGAAATAACATTTATCAGACAACACAATCACATTAGAAACATACAACCTCCATGTTCTGATACTCATTTTTTTATATTATACAGTACAAAAGCAGGAGATGTGTGTGTGTGTGTTTTCTCTATACACAGACATGTTTTAATAATTTGTATGTTGAAGTTTTAAAATCCAAAACTAACTCAGAATTTTTCAATTTCAATTAATTTCATTTTTCATTTGACATACAGGATTTTTTAGGAGGAAGCAAACAAATATTTTGTCCAGTCATTTATAATAACATGTCCTAATTGTAATGGTTAATACAGAGTTGTGAGCATTTAAAGTTTAATAATTACAAGAGCTGAGGCAAATTCTTTACTGTAAAATAGCTGTTTAGTTTGCAACAAACTTGAAACTGTGCATTTTCAACTACAACTATGATATACTATCAAGCTTGAAATTACATTCCTCTCAAGAATGTCAGGAATGTTTGTGATTTGTTCTACAGAATCCCAAAACTATGTGAAGCAGTGCACCAATTCATCAAATAGGTCTCTGGGGTTGGGAAAGTTCTAACTCATAATAACTGCAATGCAACACACCAACCATATAACTGAACCTTTATTAAAATAATAATAATATAAAACTGGATCAAATTTTGTAAAAATAAAATAAAATACACTGATTGTACAATAAAAGTGATAAAATAATAGATAAAATTTAAAATATATAGAATTTACACTATACAGAACTAAAAGCGATAAAAACAACTGTAGTTTTCAGAGGCAACCACCTCCTTTATCAACAGTACGACTTAACTTGTCATGGTACATACTTAAATAACTGCAGGATCATGGCTAGCAGCACGTGTTATCATAGGAGCATAGGCAGTATCCTCCACACGTGCATGGAAACCAGCAATGGCTCAGGAGCATGCCAGACAGAACCATTCATCCCATCCAAGAATTATAGTTTCAAAGAGGTGTTGAATATGCATTACCCTGTCTCTATTAATGGTATTATGCTCAGAAGAACAAATTCACAAGTGCTCAAGCCATTTGTGGTTCCAATATCCAAGAGAACGATCAACTATGATGGCATCACCAGGCGAAATTTGTTAGTTCTCCTCCCAAAGTGTTTGGCCACAGCAATTTCCCATAATCCATTGCCTTTATTGGGCTATATGCTCCCCCATATGATCTTTGAACCTGTGTTTTGTCCTACTAATATAGCACTCTCCACAATCCGGGCATCTGATCTCATATATGACCCCACTTGTATCCTCCATGGGTAAAAACTGCAGCTATTATCAATCCACTGCACGATGGAAGCCCCCTCAATGATTCGTGTTGAGGGAAATGAACCATAATCTGCCATGCTGGTCCAGTGTGGGTTGGCAGATCTACCATATTTAGACATCAGGGGCTCAAATCCCAGTCTACTCAAAGAGCGTGTGCTACTGCACTCCCACTCCTGATCACTCAGCTACAGAGGCCTCCATGGGTACAGGATCTTGAACCTTTGACACTCTGACTAGCATCCCATAGCATCAATACAACTTTGACACAACTGTGTGCAATCTTCGCCCTGGCAGCTGCACACAGCATGTCTGACAGGTACATAATACTCAGGAGATTGGCTCTGTTAAGCCCGGACAGTAGGGAATGTATACAGTGGCTCTCTTTGTCTGTGTTCTGCTTCCCAAACATATTTATCCAAGACCTTCTGGGGGTTGCCCGCATTTTCTGAGACCTGCTGTGACACGTTTAATCTCTACCTTTCTAACCTCAGAGGAGCTACAGT
Source organism: Mastigoproctus giganteus (assembly GCF_048544385.1). Lineage (NCBI taxonomy): Eukaryota > Metazoa > Arthropoda > Arachnida > Uropygi > Thelyphonidae > Mastigoproctus > Mastigoproctus giganteus. The sequence goes on along the minus strand of NC_143580.1, from coordinate 35,439,700 downwards.
GGGAGGTAAGATGAATAAAAGGGGAGACACTAATAAGAAAGCTGAGAACCTCACCTTCTCTTCCCCTCTGTACAATGGCAAATGTATCATTGATGTATCGTTTCTATATACGCACGGGGGGGAGACAAAGCAGACCCATTAAAAATCTTAGCCTCGAGCTCCTCCATGGCTAGGTTTACTACAACAGCATTAATTGGAGAGCCCATAGCTGTGCTGTGAACCTGCTTATATATAGTGTTTTGAAACAATATAGTAGTTCTGGAGAGACATAGTTCTACACTGCTATAAATATCTTCTATGCTCGAGGGAGTCCTATCCCTTAAAGTTTCATCCCTCTCCAATGTCACACGCACACATTTCACCCGATGCTCAATGGGGATGCATGTAAATAGAGACACCACATCAAATGACACCATGGCCTCATCACCTTCATGTATAAAGCCTGAGCATGTATAAAATGCACCAAGTCTCTACTATCTTTGATGGTAAAGTTTGAATGTCCTACAACAGGAGATATCAGTTTAGCTAAAAATATGGATAATGCATGCATAGGGCTGCCCACAAATGATACAATTGGGATAAGTAGAATCCCCACCTTATGAATTTTTGGTAGGCCATAAAACCTAGGAAACTGGCATTCCATGGCATGAAGTTTTTTTTTTTTTTTTTGTAGTTGTTGGCGCATTGGCTTCTGTGGCCATAATGCACCTCCCAAGGTTTTTGCAGTACTTTGATCCAAGCCCGAGGCAGGATTCGAACCCGCGACCTTTGGGTTGCTAGGCAGGTACTTTACCCACCCGGCTAGCCTGGTTGGCATGGCATGAAGTGTTCAATAGGTGTCTTTTGAGATCTTTTCAGCATTCAACCAACCCTGCAGGATTTTGTTGATGTGCCATTCCAATCCTAGCAAGGAATTCCTACAGATCACCTTAGAAGTGATCCTATCATTTCACAGTTCCAAGGCTTTGTTTTGGTAATCTACTTTGTTGAGGATTACAGTTGACCTACCTTTGTCTGCAGGTAAAACAATGATGTGTCATCCTGTCTTCACTCTCTAAGAGCCTTCCTCTGGATAGTGGTGAGATTAGGAGCTGCATGAGCCTGGCTCAAAATCGCTGAAGTTTTAGCACAGATTTCATTAGCTACGGTGGCCAGAAACTTACTCACCACTTGTTCAGACAGATATTGGAACCGCAAATGGCTCGAGAGCTTGCAAATTTGTTCTTCTGAGCATAATACCATTAATAGAGACAGGGTAATCCGTATTTATCCTTTCTTTGAAACCATAATTCTTGGACGGGATGAACAGTTCCGTCTGGTACGCTCCCAAGCCATTTCTGGTTTCTGTGCACGTGTGGAGGATACTGCCCATGCTCTTACGATAACACATGCTGTGAGCTGTTATCCTGCAGTTATTTAAGGATGTGTTATGGCAAGTTAAGTCATACTGTTGATAAGGGGCTTAGAGGGGAACAGGCATTCTGTGTGTTATCAGACACTCAGTCTAAAACACTGATGGATCCAATATCTTTCTATTTCAGAAGATTTAGGAGAAGTCCAGTTGGCCTGCCTCCCTAAAATCCACTCATGCACACCTTCTCAATGGTAAGCCTGGTTACGTCACTTAGGTGGCAACGAATGTGTAGAGGGTTCTCTTCAAGATGCATGGTCAGTGTGAAGAGGAAAAGACAAAACCCTCCAGCACATGACAGCAAGACAAAACAAATGGCACTCAGTCCCCAGCGGCTTTCACTCCCCCTCTTATGGCAGTGAGAGGATCAGAGTGGAAGCAGAGGGTGCTAAGAATCTTTGGGTATGACCAGGCTGCCATGCATGGAAACTGAACTTGGCCTGTTACAACATAAGATTGCTCATTGATGAAGACAGGATATTAGAGCTGGAAAAGGAATTAGAAAATATGAATTGGAATATCATCGGTTTGGCTGAAACAAGAAGAAGAAATGAATCATTTATAAGTTTATCAAGTGGAAATCTGCTGTACACCAATGCAAATAGTGAAAGGAGCGAGGGTGGAGTTGGCTTTCTGGTCCAAAAAGATATAAAAAAACAACATTTTGGAATTTAAAATTACATTACCAAGGATGTCAAGACTACTACTCAGGATTTCTAAGAGGTACAAGCTAAAGGTTATAATGATTTATGCACCAACATCAAGCCATGATGAAGAGGTTGAAGAAATGTACTCCAAAATTGAGAATCTTCTAGATGAGCAGAAAACCCAATACACTATCATCATGGTGGACTTCAATGCTAAGGCTGGAAAGAGACAAAACAGTGCAGAAAGGGGAACTATATGAAATTTTGGAATTGGTAAAAGAAATGAAAGAGGTGAAAGACTTGTGGAATTTGCAGAATCTCAAGGATTGTCAGTAATGAACACTTTTTTCAAGAAAGGAGTGAACAGAACGTGGACATGGAAGAGCCCAAATGGATTAACAACTAATGAAATTAACTTCATCCTCACTAACAGAAGATATATCGTGAATGATGTTACCATCCTGAACAAGGTAAATGTTGGAAGTGATCACAGAATGGTAAGATGTACACTTGATATAGATGTAGGAAAGGAAAGGAAAAAACTGACTCGAGTAAATAACACAAAGGTCTCTGAGATAATGGAAGAGGAGAAAAAGCAATATGTACTGGAATTGAAGAACAAGTTTGAGCTTTTGCAGACTGCGCAGGACCAAGATATCAACAAGGAATATTACAACTTTTTGAGGCGCCTCCGTAGCCAGGTGGGAAGGAGCAGCAGTGCGTAGCACACGCTTCTTGATTAGACCGGGGTTCGAGCCCATCACCACCAAATACGGAGGATGCGGAAAGGTCAGGGAATGACCACCGCATATTCCCGGAGCAATATGGCCTTAGTTGCTAATGCTCCTAAAAACCAAAATAACAATAACAACTTTTTGAAAGTGATAAAGCCCAAGAAACATATAGGCAAAAAGAAATCCAAAGAAGAAAAAATTAGTCAAGAAACACTTGTCATGATGAACGGAGGACAACAAATGAAGAGCAAGATAAACACTGACAAGAAGAAAATTGAGTATACTGAGTTATGCAAAGCCATTAGAAAGAGACTCAGAGAGGACATAAGAAGATTTAACACAAGAACAAGCATTAAGGGAAAACAAAGGACTTAAATCAGCAGCCATGAGCAGTAATACAGAAAGACAAGCTGGCGTCTCTGTAGCCAGGTGGGCAGGAACGGCAGTGTGTAGCACACGCTTCTTGATTAGACCGGGGTTCGAGCCCGTGACCACCGCATATCCCCGGAGCAATATGGCCTCAGTTGCTAATGCTCCTAAAAACCAAATAACAAAAACAGAAAGACAAATGATACTGAAACTGAAGAATAGCGATAGTGTACTTATAAATAGCAATTAGATAGTATGAATCAGAGCTGTGATACTCAATACGTTCTATGTTAATATTAATATTTGTAAAATAATAAGAGGAGTTTACCTCAATATAGTACATAGACCACTTCTGTATGATACTCTCCAGAAATTAAAACGAAAAAATTGAAAACTTACATTAGAGTAAAAAATAAATAATTAAAAACCAATTTAACACAATTAAAAATCAAAAAAAATCTAATGAAAATATTCAAAACGATTTTCCTTCCTGAAGCTGACAACGCTTTTCGACCATATAAATAATAAATAAATTTTCTGTTTATACTCCGGGACAACCAAATGGTCAGAGGAGTTCACAAGATAGACAGAATACAAGAAACAGCACCATATTCAGCAGTCACAGGCTTGAACCCCGGTCACTTAAGGCACGTGTACTTATGCACCCACACGCCTGACCACTAGGCTACGGTGACCTTATGTTGTGATCACAGGAATGAAAATTACCGAACAGGGTTGAACCTGAAGCTTAAATAGTGATTATTTGTTTTTGTGCATGTGTGTAAAGGTCCACGCATTGGAGATCAAATATGGCCGCCGAACATTAACAGAATTCTCGTGTAATTTAATTTCTACGGTTTCTGCAATTTATAGTCGCGTATAATTATGTTGAACATTAAGTATTTTGGCCTCATTAAATAAAAAAGTATGTTTTTCATTAATGGAATGAGAGGCTAATTCTCACGCTGCTGAACAAGAAGCACGGACTGAGGCTTCATGTTGATTTACACGAATATTCAGCGAAAATCACGTCGATTTCGATTTTCTTGCGGTGATTGCGACTCATCTTACCAAGGTACAACGTGATTTTCTCTGAATATCGTGTAAATTCAGAATATTCAGAGAAAATCGCGTTGATTGCAACTCATCTTATCAAGGTACGATGCGATTTTCTCTGAATATTCGTGTAAATCAATATGAAGCCTCAGTTCGTGCTTCTCGTTCAGCAGCATCAGAATTAGCCTTTCATGCCATTAACGAAAAACATACTTTTTTTATTTAACAAGGACAAAATACTTAATGTTCAACATAATTATACGTGACTATTAATTGCAGAAACCGTAGAAATTAAATTACACGAGAATTCTGTTAATGTTCGGTGGCCATATTTGATCTCCAATGCGTGGACCTTTACGCGCATGCGTGAAGGCAAATAATCACTATTTAAGTTTCAGGTTCAACCCTATTCGGTAATTTTCATTCCTGTGATCATAACATACAGTTGAAAAACAATGTCAGCTTCAGGAAGGAAAATCGTTTGAATATTTTCGTTAGATTCTTTTTAATTTTTAATTGTGTTAAATTGGTTTTTAATTATTTATTTTTTACTCTAATGTAATTTTTCGATTTTTTCGTTTAATTTCTGGAGAGTATCATATGGAAGTGTTCTATGTACTATATTGAGGTAAACTCCTCTTATTATTTTACAAATTATAAATAGCAAAGAAGGCATAATTCAAATAGCAGAAGACTACTATAGAGAATTATACAAGGAGTGAGGTAATGATGCCAGCAGTGGGGAAGATGGATTGGAAATTAGTAAAACATACGACATACCCGATATCCTTCCTGATGAGGTAGAACATGCATTGAAGAAAATGAAGAATCAGAAAGCCCCGGTGGAAGATGAAGTTACTGTAGAGTTGTTAAAATTGGGAGGAAGAGACATGACACAAAAACTGGAAAGACTCTTCACAAAATGCACATTAGAAAAAGTGTGACATTTAAGGAGTGGAATAATGCAATCACAGTTTTGCTGCATAAGAAAGGAGATAAATCAGAAATAAATCAATTGGTCTATAATTGGAAATTATAGACCAATTAGTTTGTTATCCCACATCTACAAGTTGTTCACAAGGGTCATTACTAACAGATTAGAAAGGAATACTTGATAGAATCAACCGAAAGAGCAAGCTGGCTTTAGAACAGGATTCTCAACTATGGATCACCTTCACGTAATATCACAGCTAATGGAGAAAGCAAATGAATATAACACCATTATGCCTGGCATTTGACTCCATACAGCATAAGGCAATGTTTTGGGCACTGGAAAGACAAGGCATAGATACCCCATATATTATGATTTTGAAGAAAATATATGAGAACGCCTCCTTTATTAGACTAGACAAAGACAGCAGCAAATTTAAAATGGAGAAAGGAGTTCGACAAGGAGACACAATATCTCCGAAGTTGTTTACTGTTGCCCTTGAGCAAGCTTTCAGAAGAATTAGACTGGTCACAGAAAGGAGTCAATGTGAATGGAGAGTATTTAAACCATTTACAATTTGCAGATGACATTGTGGTCATAAGCCACAATCCCAAAGAATTAGAGGAAAATCTTAATCAGTTATGCAGAGTTAGTAAGGATTTTCGACTAAAGATGAATATGGCTAAAACAAAAGTAATGATGAACAAGTATGCCACAGAAAGGGATATAATGATTGAAGGAGCAGTAATTGAAAAAGTGGAGTCATATACTTATCTGGAAGTCAAGAAAAGAATAAATTTTGGATGGACAGCATTCAGGAAATATAGTCACATACTTAGAGAAATATCCCAATATTCCATGACTTATGGAAACGAAACTTGGGCACTCACCAAAAGAATGGAAGAGAAGCTGAGAACTACAAAGCAAAGAATGGAACGAATTATATTGGGAATCAAACTGTTAGATAAGAAGAGAAACACATGGATTATCAGCAAACTCAAGTAAAGGACATTCTTATCAAAACTACAGAACTAAAATGATCTTGGGCAGGATACATAGCTCAAAGACATGATGACAGATGGACTAAGAAAATAACAGAATGGTACCCAAGAGGAGCTAGAAGAAAACCTGGAAGACAACAAAGGAGATGGATAGATGAAATTCATGAGTTTGTGGGTAGTAAATGGATGGCCAGTGCTCAAAACAGAAGGAACTGGAAAGTTGCTGGAGAGGCCTTCATCCTGCAGTGGATTGAAAATGGCTGACGATGATGACATTGATAAAGGAGGTGGTTGCTTCTGAAAGCTACGGTTGTTTTAATTGCTTTTAATTCTGCATAGTGTAATTTCTATATATTTTAAATTTTATCTGTTATTTTATCACTTTTATTGTATAATCGGTGCATTTTATTATATTTTATCATTTCATTTTTATAAAATTTGATCTGGTCTTATATTATTATTATATTAATAAAGTTTCAATTATACGGTTGGTGTGTTGCATTGCAGTTATTATGAGTCAATGCAGTGCATCACTTGTACTGGACTGCATCTAGCGATCTAATGATCCAGATAGTTAAGGAGGAACTCTATCAACAATGCAATGTCTTCCATGGAAGCTTAGCACAATACATTACTGCCTGATACTCATTTGGAGAATGGGTTCGATTCTTGTCGATGACTGGAGGAATTTCTGCAGTCCGCTTCCAGCACTTAGCTGATCTCGGAATTTTTTCTGCACAAGTTATTCCTGGGTTTTTACAGCTGCACAACATGAAAATTTGCCAGTGTGCACACATGCATACTCTTTCAGAGATAAAACATGTATGGAAATAAGTGCATGCTTTAGAGGCTATTAAAATAATAATCATGTTATAGACATCACTGCATCTGGAAAAAACTGGTTTTTAACAAACAAATTAAAAAGATGTAGGGTCATCTTTGCCCTGAATGACAGCATCAATTCAACACTTTTGACCAATTCCTTGCAATAGGCAGCAGTTTATGCCACCCCTCCTTCAGTGCAGTTGCAAGTTAAGCTGTAGAAAAGGAATGTATGGGTTGCACCCTGATCTGGACCAGTCAGGAGAGTCACTGGACTTGGTTTTACTGAAACATTAAACTGCTCACTGTATGGGTTGGGGAAATATTGTGATAGAAAATGGAGTGCCAATTTTGAGAGAATTAGTAGAATATGGGTTCAACAGAATTGTCCAAGATATCGGGGTACAATTTGGAAATGATAGTTTTTGGTATTATAACCAATGGTCCATGTTTGAATCACAAGAAGCAGCCCCACACCACAACCCAGCCTCCTCCAAATTTCATTGTGGGCAAGACATCCTGTAATAGTTGATGTTTTCCAGGCACTCTATACACCCATGCTTGATTGTTGATCTGATGATTGATTAACATGGCTTTCCACTGCATAAGACCTGTTTCACTGTGCCATGGTTCACGATGTCATGTACAACTTGGCAATTATGGTCTGTGGCGCAATGATTTGAGTCAAAATCATGAAATGTAGACTCAAGGCATGACCATGCCTTTGAATTTCATTATACCATGGCAGATAAAGTTCCCTAGGCATTCTGCACTCTCCATATCCATGCTTGACTGCCTGTTCTGAAGTTTATTTAATATAACTCATTGTTCTTGTTTATACTCCACCTAATTTATTGTAATTTATTGTTATACTCCACCTTGTTTATACTCCGACTAATTTATTGTAAACTCCACTGACTAATTTAATTTCAAAGCTTCACTTTGAAATTAAATTAGAACTGACTAATAGGATATATTAACTTTTTTTGTTAGTTGTTGGCACATCGACTTCTGTGGCCACAATGCACCTCCCAAGGTTTTTCCATTTTACTCTGATCCAAGCCCGAGGCGGGATTCGAACCCACACTTTACCCACCTGGCTAGCCCGGTTGGCGATATATTAACTAAGAAAGAATAACCAAATTTGATAGATAGTTCAAGATACTGTATATTCTCTCTTCCTTCCATTGTAGTTGATGACAAGGATGTATGAGCTCTGGAGATGGAGTTTATGATGCTCACAGATTTAAAAAGGCTTGGACATGGTTGTACATGGCAACAACAATAGAGCATAAGGGGCAACATGATGGAAGAGAGGAATCAGGCATAACATAACGCACATCCAGGAATCCTAAATCTGAAAGATCTCATGATATTGGACAGTGCCACTGCAAGAAGGAAAAAGAGAGAAGGCTAAATGCACCCCCCCCCCAACTCTTTCAGCACAAAACAAGTATCCAGTCAATCATATTCCACTTTCCAGAAACAGGACTGGACAGCAATGAAAAATCAGGAAGTCAACAAAGGAATGTAAGGTAGGATATGTTAGATGTAAGGTTTTTTTTTGACTGTCTACTACAGATGAAAATCTCAAAAAGATAATTATAATGTATGGTTTTTTAAAATTAAATGTAAATCTATATTCAAGTGTTAATGTTTTAGACCACAAAAAATTTAATAAACCCTTTGTTATTGCACCTAGTGAATATTTTCATTTTACATTCTGAAAATGAGTAAAATGAGTTTAAGTAAATCCTGAAAAAGTACAACATATTCAAGATTTTTTAATGCTGAGATATGCAAAAAATAATATCTATATCAAGAAAAATTTGCTGTAATTTGAGTAATCAAAGACACTCAATGCAGTGGTAGTAATAGTAGTGGCTAAACTCTAACGTATTTAGTAATGTTAATGTAGAAAAGAGCCAATTTTATATATTTAGCAGAAAGAAAATTTTAATTAAATTTTGTTATATAATTTAGTTGATATTGTATAGGTCCAAATTAAAATAGAAATGCAATTATCACTAAAGGGTTATTATCATAATAAAACAAGAGTTTAAGTCCATTTGACATACTAGGATGCTATCAAAATATAATTTGAGTTTCTTATCCCTCCTAAAAGTCATAACAGAAAAAAAAAACCAGATCATGGTATTTACCTTCACCACAACATTCTTTAAGTATTCCAAGTTTTCTGCATGTTGCTGCCTTTCTTTATTTCTTTCTAACCTTCTAATTTCTTCTTTCAAAACGCGAACTTGTTCTTCAAGTTTTACATTGGTTGCTTCACTTTCATTTAAAAGCTAAAAATAGAAAACAAAATATGCACCATTTAAATGTTGTTAATGACTATTACAAACTAATAGCACTCCATTTTTTTTTTTTTTTTTTTTTTTCCACTTGACTTCTAGTCTCTCCTTAATGATATATAAAATTCCTACATGATGGATTCAAAACACAACAAAAATCTATTTATCAGTTATTGCCAATGTATATGAAGTGCAGCTAGAAATGCTTTATAAATTAACTTAAAACTCAACTTAGCAATTATTTGCTTTTTCTCATCAGAGTAGTTCCCTTGTGCAACTCTACATGAAGCTATTCCCTTCTATGATTGGAAGCGTTTCTGGAACTTGTTTACTATACTGATTTTTTTGCCTTCTAAGTATTACATTCAAAATAAGTCACATGGAGAGCCAAACTGGAGGAATTTAGAGGATTTATCCTCTTTATCCATTTTAACATCAGAAATTGAGTGGCTGATAACACAGGGTGAGTCAACAGATCCTTCAGATGGAACATCCCGAACTACTCTTTAAAGGGGACAAAAGCAATCATCGGTTCAATTTTAACTTACTTTATAAGTAAGTTATTACATAAAGGCATTCCAAGAACTTTCTAACCATAACTCACACATATCATGTGAAAGTTAAACTTCCTTATCTCACAGCAAGATTAAGATGGTGCTATTTTTGTATAATTTTTATATCTGTGAATGCAACTGTATGATGGATTTTTTTGGTTAAATACCTCAGAAGAGTGAACTACAATATTAATATTAGTAGTGGTAAATAATGCAAGAAAGAAAGTTTATGCAGCATCAAAATAAAAAAAAAAAAAAACCACTTCCAAAACAACAGATGGAAATTTGTTCCAGCAATCAATGTACATGAAGTGCAGTAAACTCTATAAAACTTGCTCACATCCATTCTGCAACCATCAATTTGAATTTAGTGTAGTCTGTGCAAGAGGAAGAATCCCATCAGCACTGAGCTTGCTTAATCTATTCAAAGCCTTAAACACCTCAGGCAGATCACCTTGCAGCCTCCAGATGCTGCAATTTGCAGAATTGAAGCCTTTCTCGGTAAGAGTACTCCCTCACCAATCTCGTTGCCCTCCTCTGCATCTGTTCCAGCTGCTCTACATCATTTCTAAAATGAGGCCTCTAGACCTGTATGTAGTACCCAAGATATGGCCTGATGACTGCCGTATTCAATGGGATAATCACCTCTTTATCCTTGTTGGCAAAATTCCTGTATATCACTGACAAATTTCCTTGAGCTGTTCTGGCAGCCTGTCTGCAATGCTCAGAGAACTTCACATTTGACTGCACAATTACTTCCAGGTCGTCGACTGGACTAACCAGATGGGTAAAGTGCCTGCCTGGCAACCCAAAGGTCGCGGGTTTGAATCCTGCCTCGGGCTTGGATCAGAGTAAAATGCAAAAACTTTGAGAGGTGCATTATGGCCACAGAAGCCGATGTGCCAACAACTAACAAAAAAAAAAAAAAAAAAAAAACCTTCCATGTCTTTTATTATTCTTATAATCCATTTTATTTTTTTTAGATAAAATAAATGGCACAATTATAAAAAAAACTTTGAATTTTAGGAGATTAGACAACAAATGTAGCAGAATCAGAAGGTTAAAAAAAAAACAAAGAACAAAAAAAGAAAAAAAAAAAAAAAAAAAAAAAAAAAAAGAGAATACATAGAACAAATATAGGGAGGGTTTTCATAACAAGTATGCTACTTTCGTACAATGTGGCTATTGCACTGTATTCTACTATATTAGGCATAATGTATCATTTGAATATGCTCATGACTTTTGGTACAACCCTCAAAGTAGATATGTGATTTATATAAATTATATACGCTAATAATAATTTAAAATAATTAAAATATTTTATAAAATCTGTAAAAGCTTACCTCTGTTAGATGATCTAGTTTTTTAAAACTTGAAACTAAAGATGCAGATATTGTTTCCAAGTCTTGATGTGAAGATACACTCACTGGTGCTGAAAATTGAAATGTATTTAAAATAACAGTACAGTAAAATCCTCTCAAAAATGCTTTTAGAGAAACCAGCTGCTAAAAACTTATTACAGTAAACTCTATAATATACAGCACTGCTGGAAATATTAAGAAAGCAATCCTCATAGCAATGATGGGCCTTTGTCTTTAAGAATTAATGTGAAAAAGAGTGACATTTCTTTCTTTACATGTTTACAAGACTATCTTGTTCTTTCATCTGGTTTTGTAGCTAGCAGGATTTAAACTGCAGAAATAATGTAATAACCCTAATTCTGACAGCAAAACAAACTTGTCTTGTGTTGAATTGACCTGGTATTGCACTACTTTCTAACAGAGGTCTTGCCAAAAGATTAATTAGCCATTTGTTTAAAAGATAAGACATTGCTATGACATTCTGTTTCAGGGCTAACTGGCTCCTCATAAGACAGCAGATGGTCTCTAGTTAAAGCTGTCTGTTTTACATGAGTTTTATCATTAGACACTACCTGCTTTCTGATGAGGGACCACTTAGCAGTATCTAGTCTTTTAGACAAATGGTCAATTAACTTTTTTGGGATGTGATCTGTTTGAGTGTAGTACAATACTATGGCAACTCATTGCAAAGACAAGTTTATTCTACTATAATGACCATTGCATTATTTATGCAGTTTGAATCCTGCTAGCTGGAAAAACATATGAAAGGACTAAACAGTCCTGCAGATATTTTATAATTTCTTCAAGGCCATATAGCTTTAGCTACATTAAATCTCTTTCTTTTAGTGCTATCTCTTATTCAGTAAACTTCGTAACTTAGCGTGAACTGCTCTTGCAAATTACAGTATGTGGCTAGTCATAAAGATAGCACACACCTTGTTATACAAAGTGAATGAACCAGCTTGATGTCATTCTAGAACAGTTGAAAAAATTCATGTTGTTTTTTAAAGAAAACCTTAAACATAAAAGATATCAGAGCCTATACTTAGTACCATGCATCAACTGAAGGCTGAGAAGCCAGAAGAGTATGCTTGATTAAATCTATGAGCAATTTCTTCCATAAACAACTTACTGATGTGCACTAACAATAGATTCAATTCCATATAACCACTTATACCCAATTTTGATAAACCTGAAAACGAAAGTAACTAATAGTATTGTATATATATATATATATATATAAAATGTTTTTTTTTTAAATATTTATATACATAATAAGCAAAAATGTATGTGGATGTTTATAATTGTGTACATATGTCTTTTAAACTGAAAATGGAAGAGAATAAGAGACTGATGTTTGTATTTTGTCTAAAACTTTTCTTGCAAGTTTTAGCAGAATTAATACTTTTTTTTTTTGAAAATAAAAGGTGTAAAACACAAAGCATATTTAAAAATTTTAACACGTTTATTAAAACTTATAAAGTACATATAATGAGTACTGAAATCCATTAAGAAAAGATCAAATATTAGTGCTGTTTAAACAGAATTCCAAAAATTAAAAAGAAATTTGGGTATCTGTCAGGTAATCCACCGCCATTTTTTAAAAAATTATTTAAAAAATGTAGAGCATTATCTACCATTGAGTTAACAATTCTTCCCCTATATCTGTAACTTGTCAATAACTCACCTCCTCCTCCTCTTCTGGAGGAGTAACCACTGAAACTCTGCAGTAATTGACATCAATCCCACAATTTTGAAAACTTTCAGTTCCTACACATTTTTGATAGAAATTTCCTATGATATTTATATAATATTAGGAAGTGTTTAAATTAAACAGTCAACAATGAGATAATGCTTGTCTCTAGATGCCTAATATCAACAGTTAAGAACTCTGTTATGATCAGGAAGGAAAATGGAATAAAGCTAATATATATATCCACTATCAATAATGCTACCAAATCTAACAGGAAGACTGTCCCTCCTGTTGTACAGTTTTAGGAGAGATTCCCCAGTGCTGCTTGACAATAAACACCATATAGCAGAGGCGCCTCTGTAGCCAGGCCAGGTGGGAAGGAGCAAAAGTGCGTAGCACACGCTTCTTGATTAGAACGGGGTTCGAGCCCGTCCCCGCCAAATACGGAGGATGCGGGAAGGTCAGGGATTGACCACCGCATATCCTCGGAGCAATATGGCCTTAGTTGCTAATGCTCCTAAAAACCAAATAACAACAACCATATAGCAGATAATTCAAAACAAGTACTTCCCAACAAATTCTGTTGCCATTATAGACCAATCATTTTCTTTCTTGAATATCATGTTCCAACACGATCTGAAACAGCGTTATTTATTCTTCATGGTGATTAAGCCCTCTCTGTCTATATAAACTTGAATTTTATGACCTTACTATTTTCCTCTTTCTACTCATTACTTTCTTCAACCCTATTCTCTTTAGCCATCACCCTTAACTTGAGTTAAGACCAATTATTAGGCTTGTCTTTTGCATTTCCAAATGGATAGGATACTCTCTTATTTCCTGAGAGTATTACTGGTATTGTCTTCTCTGTCTTTATATCATTACTGCTACTTAAGATTTCATCAACTAGATTCATTTAGACATGTCTCATTTCATCCCACAACAGCTTTTTAACTCCATAACCTTTTTTCAACTCTGAAAAATGTGTTCAATAATGTTTTTAATATTCAACATTCAATAATATTTCTCTAGATTAATGTTCTGACATCCACTGATTTGAATAATTTTGCAAGTCTTAATTTGAATGATTTTGCAACCTGGCATGATCCTGTATCCGATTTTCTCCTCAATCGTTTTTAATAAACATATTTAGATATTCTATGATATCCATCAAAAAAGTATAAATACAATACCCAGTTATAATTTGATCAGATGTTTACGAGCCAGGTATATTTGATAGATCTATAAACAAACATTATATCTCTCAATACAAATCTCCATATTATTAATGTAATTTGGTCACATGTAATTGATGGACTTAAGTCCCCAAAAACTGAATGAGGTTCAGATTTTTACTATAATGCTCATAACTAAATTGATAGCTGCATTTTTGGCACACAAACTTTCCTAATAATTAATAAAGAGCATTATTTAAAAAAAAGCAGTATGAACATACAATTACATACTTAAATTGTAACCAGCCAAGTAATAAATTATGTGGTATTTAATAATAAATATGTAAATAATGATTGCCCAAGAATATTGGAAACTTTTAAGCTCAAATATAAAATTTATATTATAAACTTTGTATAATATCAATATACACTGAGTAATCATTGAATTATGACCGCCTACCTAATACCATTTTGGGCCACTATTCACATGGATAACAACCACTCTTCAGCTGTAGATCCCTATGGATGTCTTCAGACATCTATAGGGATCTACAGCCATGCTGCCTGCAAGGATTTCCACAGTGTCAGAATAGATGACTGTTGCATGTTCATATGCCTCACTTCCAGGTTCCAAAACATTCCACTGGTGTTCACAAATTGAGGTCAGGTGAATCTGGAGACCAATCTAGAACACAGTGATATATTTACTGTGTTCCTTGAACCACTCATGCACAGTGAGAGCCCGATGACATGGTGCATTACTGTCTTGGAGGATCCGATTTCTGCTGGGAAAAAATGCAATACAGCAGAGTGCACATTGTCTCCTAAGAGCTGCTGGTAGACCTCACCAGTGAAACACTGTCCATACGCACCAAGGGTCCTAGTTCTTGGTAGCATAAAATACACCATATTAAGCAACCACCACCATCTGCCTGGACAGTGGGCACCATGCACAATGGGTCCATGGAATTGTTTTGCTTGCACCACAAATGAAGGCATCCATTGGTGTGTTACACCAAGTATAAGGACTCATCCAACCAACACACTTGTTTCTAGTCCTTCAGTGTACAAGCAGTGTGTTGTTGACACCATAGCATTCACCATTGACGATGATCAGTGGTGAGGAGAGAGTCTCTTGGGTTGTCTGCTGTGGAACCCCATACACCTGAGTGTGGGTGCATCGTCATTTGGGACATTGTTCTTATATTCTTCATATTGTATCGATGTCAACTGTCACAGTGATCTGCCATTAAACCCGTACAATGCACTGCGCCCTTTGCTCTCCACGAATAACCACCTTGCAGAATAACCACTTGACAGTTTTGTCAATAATGGTTGTTTGATCCTTTTGACACCATTCTTTGTACACCTTAACCACAGTGGGCAGTGCATAACTGACAAGGCATGCCGTTTTTGATATGGAAGTACCAGATGCACAAGCCCCCACAATCATTTCCTTTTGAAACTCCGTGATATCCTTAATACATCCCATAACTGCTACTTTATCACTCTGACTTGCACAACCAGATACAAATTACCACTGCTCTAGCATATAAAGCTGTTCAGTTTTTATACTGCAAGCTATATGGCATAGTTCATTACAGATGGGGTTGTTATAATTCAGCGATCAGTGAGTGTATATATATAAACTCTTAAGCTCAAATATAAGGACAATAATTCTCTACAGGTTTGTAGTTTTCAACACAATAAGTTATTTTTTTAAGAGTTTAAAAAAAGATACTACTTACTTGGAGGTGCAGATGAATGAAGTAACTGTTCTAAAGGTGTAAAACCAGATGCAGGAATTTCTGCTAGTGATAAATGCTGTAAAATATATACATATTTGAATAAAAAAAACTGCACAACTGACATATCAAGTTGGAAAAAGTTTATTCATACTAAGTTTACATGACAACATTATAAAAATTCATCAGAAAGGTGACTTTTATAAGCATTTTAGTTAGCAAAGCAATAAAAATAAATCATAAGAAGATGCACATCACAGTTATCTTTCTATTGATGGTGTTGAAAGTTTATAATTCAGACAGGGACATTTTAAGTCAAGCCAAAATCTTATCTAGATTTCTTCATACATGAGATCACTGTCCTGGTTTTATATTAAGTTAATCTGTGCATGTGTACATATACAAAAAGTACCCCCAGAAAATTGTTATTGCAGTATTAGAATTAACTGTATAAAAAAGACTATAGATTGGTATATAATGGTTGACACATTTATATATATACAGAAGATGGTGGCAGAAGGATTGCCTTCTGAGCAGTGCATATATGTATTAAAGTATACTGGAAATTTGAGAATGTGTACACAAAAGTTTGATCTCCTGCATTATTATCTTACTTACTGATTAGAAGCCTGCAAACACAGATATGTAGAGAGTTCAATGCCTATTATACACAAAGAGCAACAGGGAAAATTATGCAGCACATGGAGTGAAGCATTAGCATTAGTAGAGGCATTTGATGCAAGAAAGCAAGCTTATGCAGCATCAGCCAAAAAAAAAAAAATAATAAAGTAAAATAAATAAATAAAAAATAACCACTTCCACTTCACCCCTCTGTTCGTTCGAAATACCTGTCCTTAAACTTATTTAGGCTATCAACTTCCACGACAAGGGATGGAAGTCTGTTCCACCTACCAACCACCCGCTGGCTAAAGGCAAATTTCCGCACATCTATCCTACATCTGTCTTTCCTCAATTTGAATTTATGTCCTCTCAGGTGATTATTCTGAGCAAGAATCCCATCAGCATTGAGCATGCTTAAACCATTCAAGGCTTTGTACACCTCTATCAGATCACCTCGCTGGTGCCTAGTCTCCAGACACTAATTCGCAAAACTTAAGCCTTTCTTCGTAAGAGCACCCCTTTGTTCCATTCACTAATCTTGTTGCCCTTCTCTGTACTCGTTCCAGCAGCTCTACATCCTTCTTGAAATGAGGCCTCCAGGCCTGTATACAGTACACTAGGTGTGGCCTGACCATTGCCTTATACAAGGGAATAATCACCTCCTTATCCCTGCTGGAAAAATTCCTATATATCATTGACAATACACCATGAGCTACTCTTGCAGCCCGTCTGCACTGCTCAGAGAACTTCATATCTGCCTGCACAACCACCCCCAGATCCCTTTCATTTGTCAATGTTAAACTTCATTTGCCACCTCTCAGCCCATCTGCTCAACCTTTCCAGATCCTGTTGCAGCAGCATAGTGTCAGTAGTGTCCTTGACAACCCTGCCAACCTTCGTATCGTCTGCAAACTTGGACATTAAGCTTGATATACCATCATCAATATCATTTATGAATACAGAAAACAATAAAGGACCCAATACTGAACCCTGAGGGACTCCACTAATAACTTTAGTCCACGATGAGCAGTGTTCATTGATTACCACTCTCTGTCTTCTTCCCCTCAACCACCCCTTTATCCATAGCAGCAATTTGCCTCCAATGCCACACGGCTCCAATTTGTGCAGCAGTCTTCCATGTGCAACAGTGTCAAAAGCCTTTCTAAGATCCAAGTATATAATATCAAAGTTATTCCCTGCATCCAGTTCTTTTGTGACTGCATCATAGTATCCAATCAAACCGGTCAGGCAAGACTTCCCCTTAACAAAACCATGCTGTGTCCGAGCTATAACTGAAGTCTTGTCTAGATGATCCTGCAGTGCTTCTTTAACCAGTGCCTCCATTAATTTTCCGGGAACAGAAGTTAAACTCACAGGTCAATAATTACTTGTGTCAGCCTTTGATCCTCCCTTGTGAATTGGGGTCACATTTGCACATCTCCAGTCCATGGGTACCTCCCCTGTGTCCAAGGAAGCTCTCATAATTATGGCTAAGGGTTTGCTTACTTCCTTTGCTGCCTCCTTTAATATAACTGGATAGATCCCATCCACCCCAGGTGCCTTTCTTGTGTTATCTTCAATAATTTCTCCTCCACTTTACTCTCAGTTATTACAAGATTCTCTAGCTTACTGCTAGAGTTGAATACACCACTGGAATTCCCCTCGCTGAATAACTCCTCATGTGTGAATGTCGATGCAAAATATTCATTTAGTTTGTTAGCTACCTGAGCAGGGTCATCAACAGTTGACTCATCGATATCAAGTGGACCAATCTGATTCATCCCCTTCCTTCTAGAGTTTACATAAGTAAAGAACTCTTTGCTGTTTTTTTTCGCATCCCTTGCCAAGGATCTCTCGTAATCTGCCTTCGCCTACCTAACCTCCTTTGTAACTTGGTTACAGATCAACTTGTATCTATCATAGGCTTCTGTGTCATGTGTTAATTTGTATGTATCCCATGAATTTTTCTTCTCTGCCATATGCCTCATTAGTTCATCTGACATCCATTTAGGCCTAAACTTTGAACAATATTTCTTAGTTGGTATGTAAAGCCTAGTAGCTTTCAAGATAAGTTCTTTGAATGCTTCCCATTTTGAATTTGCTGTTGGTAACATCATCAGTTGATCCCACTGTATAGAATTTAAATACTGTCTCAGTCCATCGTAGTCGCCTTTACAAAAGCAATACCCCTTCCCTTTACCCCTAATGGTAGTTACCTCTTTGAGTAACTCCCACTTCAGAACACTGTGATCACTGCCACCTAGTGGTTCATTTATCTGCAGATTCGTAATGCATGAAGAATCACTACTGATAATCAAATCAAGAGTATTACTCCCTATAGTTGCCTCCCGAACATGCTGATGTAGAAAACAATCATCCAATAAATCCACAAAAGCCTTGCTAGTGTGCGAGTGACCAACCCCCAAATTCCAGTCAATATCTGGGAAATTAAAATCCCCCATTATAAGACTCTCTGATTTATTGGCCAACTCTATTTCTCTGTACAGTTTCTTATTATACTCATCAGAGTCATTAGGCCTATAGTACACTCCTACTCTTAATTTTGATCTCCCAATGCTTATGTCACACCAAACTGACTCGACACTGCACTGTCCAGCGATGTCGACTGGCTTCACTTCCTTGGATTTTATGTGTTTCTTAACTAATAGCATAACCCCTCCTCCCTTCCTATCCTGTCTATCCTTTCTGTAGACATTGTACTCCCCAAATTCCAGTTCTGCATTCCTTATATCTGTGTGACACCACGTCTCTGAAATCCCAACAATATTTGCCTTTGATGTTTTGAGCAATACCTCAAATTCATCAAATTTATTTACTAAACTCCTAGCATTGGTGTACACGCAAGTATACATGCACCTGCTCTTCCTCTTAGCCACCCTAACACAGCCCGTGTGTTTACTTGTATCCCCATGATTCCCAGCAGTCTCTGAAATATCCTGTATCTTATTTTCCAGGCTGCTGCTCATTCCAATAGAAGCAGTGCAAGAATCACTTTCTCCTCAAACAGTGGCTAATCTATTAGTCCTTGTATCCCCCCAATCTAGCAGTTTTCCGACCCACCTAACACTGCCTCGATAGCATCAGCAAACATTCTTGCACCGTTTCTATTTAAGTGTATCCCATCCCTGTAGAAGCAGTCTCTCCTGTTAACAAGTACAGACCAGGCTGAAAAAAATTCTACCCCCTGAGCCCTGCACAATCTTTCCAGGGCCGAATTGATCGACAGGGCTTTCCTCATATACTCCCTCCTATCGTGTCTCGGCAGAATTGCAGACACTTTCAAATTCAACCCTAATTCACGGCTTTTTTTCATCAGTGACCTGTACTTGTTAAGTAATTCCGCCGGTCTCCTACTCTTAATATCATTAATGCCAGCGTGTACAACTATATCACCTTTTGTGCCCTTAAAAGATGATATCCGCTCTACAACGTCATCAATCTTTGCCCCTGGCAGACATACCCTGGTCCTGTTCCACCTATCCTTTTTACAAAGCATGTTTCCCGTTTCCCTGACAATAGAGTCACCAACAACTACTAGTTCCTTTGGGACCAGCGCATTCTGCCTTGGGGGTTGCCGCTGTGTTGCACGATGACCAAGTGCAAGCTCTGGCATTAGTGTTAGCAATGTTAGCAAAATTTTAAATAGTTACAAGCTTATCCTGGACCCAAGGTAATAAGGTCCCATTGGGTCCAGGATAAGCAAATTGAGTATCTGTCATAGCTATTGTACATTTATAAACATTTAGAGGCATTAAACAGCAACAGTTCGAAGAACTTCACAGTATTTTGTGAATGGATGTAGGATATCAGAGCATAAACTGAAAAAAAACTTATTTTTGGTCAAAGCTGAACTGAAAAGAAAAATAAATATGAACTGAAACCTAAATTAAAAGCCATTATCTATTTTTCATTCCTTTTTTGGTTCATAACAACTGCGTGAATAAAGATGGGATTTTTCTAATGGCCTTATTCTTTAAAGTTTTAATACAAACTACACTGTTTGTATTAATTAATAACTGATCCTTCAGAAATAATTGTACTTTCAACATGAATAGTGAGACAACAGAAATAGTTATAACAGAGTAACACACAGTACTTGAAATTCATGTCTAATAATAGAAGATGTAATACAAATTTATAAACAGAAAAAGATGATGGCTAATTGTTGTGTGTTAAGTGAGGTTAGCTAGCAAAACATGGTACTGTTAAAAAAGTAACCCTAACTGATTTGGTCCATCTAAGGAGCAAGGTGATATCTGTGTTATGGTGTGGCATGGTGTAGTCTGGAGAGATTGAATAACTACTCGCCCATTCTTCTTCTTCCAGAACAGGAGGGGAGGTGTATCTTGATATGTTACAGAATGAATCTCTCCCAAGCACTCTCAATGAGTGGGACAAATAACTGCAAATTACTATTATGTAGTCAGAGAATGGCTGGATAAATTCCCTAAAGGGTGTTCCATAAATCATGAGAGACTTACAAAATACATCCAACATGTGCATCATTCACACAAACATAACAATGCAGACGTTTGCCATTCCAATAGCATGAATTGTCACTGCATACAGCAAGATCACATCTTCAACAATTCACACTATTGGAATAGCAAACATCTGCATTGTTATGTTTGTGTGAATGATGCACATGTTGGATATATTTTGTAAGTTTTTCATGGTTCCAAAGTAATGGAACACCCTTTACAGTTAAAGATGTATTCATTAAAAAACATACACACCACAACCAACTGGTCTCCAAAGAATAATGGTCATTATACAAATCTGAATGTGGCTCATTTTGGAATTACTATGAATTCAGTATTTAGTATTAGCTGTATGGTGCAAGGATGCCCTAGGCTTTTGCTGCACTGACAGAAAATAAATAAAATATATATATAAATAAACCAACTATTTTACACCTTGCACCTCCTCACATAGGTATTTATCTACCTGAGACTTGAATTTCACCAAGCTGTCAGCCTAAAACATCCATGGAATTGTTTATAACAGTGAAAATTTCACCTTCTTTATTTTACTTTCTCTTCTCAGAGCCATACACACCTCAATCAAATACCCTTTTAAATGATCTCACCAGGCACACTGCATGTCCTTGGACCCTTTCAAGAGGCTTAATGTAGCATCAGCCAAAAAAAAAAAAAAAAATTTACAAATTCATTCCCTCTAAAAGTTTATCCAGTTCCTCCTTGAATTTATTTAAGCTATCAGCTTCCACAATAACAGATGGACATTTTTTCTAGCAATCAACTACCCTGCTTGCTAAAGGCAAATTTCTGCACATCTATTCTACAACTGTCATTCCTCAATTTAAATTTATGGCCCCTCAGGTTCACAATCTGAGCAAGAGGAAGAATCCAATCAGAATTAAGCCTGTCAACCCATTCAAGGCCTTATACATCTCAGTCAGATCACCTTGCAAGTGCCTAGTCTCAAGATGCTGCAATTTGCAGAATTTAAGCCTTTCTTGGTAAGAGGACCCCCCTTCGTTCCCCATACCAATCTTGTTGCCCTTCTCTGTACTCGCTCAAGCAACTCTACATCCTTCCTAAAATAAGGCCTCCAGACCTGTATGCCATACTCAAGGCATGGCCTGATCATTGACTTAAACAAAGGGATAATCACCTTTTCCCTATTAGCAAAATTCCTGTATATCACTTACCCATGACCTGCAATGGCAGCCTGTCTGCACTGCTCAGAAAACTTCATATCTGACTGTATAATTAGTGCAAGGGTATTTTTAATTTTCTACCATCCTAAGTGTAGTACCACACAGTTGGTACATTTCTATGGGGTTACTTCTACCCATATGCAGTACTTTGCATTTGCCAATGTTAAACTTCAGTTGCAAATTCTCAGCTCATCTGCCCAACTTTTCTATATCCTGTTGCAGTAGCACACTGCCATTATTGTCATTAACAACTCTGCCAACCTTTGTATCATCTGCAAACTTAGATATTAAGCCTGATATACCTTCATCAATATCATTGATAAATATACAAAACAACAGTGGGCCCAACACTGAACCGTGTGGAACTCTACGTAAGTTGGATTTTACGTAAGGCAGAATTTCTCCCATGCTTGTGCAGCACTCGCAACTGTGCTTGCCGAATTGATTGAATCAAAAAAGAAATGTTTCACGAAAATGCGAATAGAATTATTTATTATTGTATTTATTCAATTTTTTATCTCATGCGCAGGAAAAATGACAAAAGCGTGCAATTTAAAAAATTTCAAAATTATAAAAAAAAAGAGAGGAGACAGGCATAACGTCAGTAAGTTTTACCCCTCGAGCATTGTTGCCCGAAACTTCTTCAGCTAATAAGTATACCGCTGCGGAGATTTAGACGGGGTCGGCCACTCAACCTTACGAAAGAACATATTAATGGATGACTGTATGGTGGTTTTTCCCTTTTCACTGTAGATTTCTTTGTAGCAAGCAGTTATATCATTCACCTCCCTGTTAACTCTTAAGAATTGTTTGCTGTCAGGATTCATCTTCTCAAACCCTGCCATTGGCGATGCAATTTCACGAAATGCCATTGCCATCTCTCTTGGTGATGATGCATCTTGGCTACTCATTTGGTTCATCTTGAGCTTCGTCAGCATTTTCTTCTTTCACTATCACTGCCTGCAAGTCAAGTTCTTCGTTAGATAATTCCTTCTCTTCTTCCTCTATTAACTCCACGTCTTTGGTAATAACCTCTAACTGAAGTAGCTCTGCAAGCTTTACAATCTTATCTGTAACCTCTTCATATGGTTCATCTTTTTCAAACCCTTCGAAGCCTTTTACTTAAGAATTGTTTGCTGTCAGGATCCATCTTCTCAAACCTCGCCATTGGCGATGCAATTTCACGAAATGGCATTGCCATCTCTCTGGTGATGAAGCATCTCGGCTCCTAATTTGGTTCACCTTGAGCTTCGTCAGCATTTTCTTCTTTTAATTCCTTCTCATCGCCCACTCAGAACAAAAAAGTCCGTTCTCTACAATCAAATCTACAACGCCATTAAGTTCAGTTCTTCGCAGGACAATTTATCCACCGAATTACAATATCTTACAAAGAAATTTACAGCCAGGAAATACCCTTTACATCTAATCCAACACACAATTTCTGTTGCAAGGAATAATGTCAATAACCCACATAATCATAGCACCAAACAGAACACACACGTTATCCTACCCTACCACAGCAATCTCGCCAGACAGTTTAGCCAAGTATTCACCAACACAGATATCACATTAATATTTTCTTCGTACAATAATTATATTTTAACAATACCATTTATCCCTACAGATGCAAAATACATTTTCAAATTTTTTTTGTCAGTTTGCACCTGCTGGCAAAAACTTACGTAAAGTTGAATTTGCGTAAGTCAAGTATTACTTAAGTCGGGAAGTTCCTGTATATGATATCAAAATTATTTTTTGCATCCAGTTCCTTTGTAACCACATCATAGTATCCAATCAAATTTGTCAGGCAAGACTTTCCCTTAACAAACCCACGCTGTGTCTGAAACAGCAGTCTTGTCGAGATGATTCTGCAATGCCTCTTTAACCAGTGACTCCATTATTTTCCCTGAAACAGAAGACTAACAGGTCTGTAATTATTGGTGAATTGGGGATACATTTGCGCATCTCTAGTCTTTTTCTAAGTGCACTCTCTACACCTGAACATAGTATACCAAGTGTTGTCTCACAATTAGCTTATACACTGGTACCACAATCCCCCCCCCTCATCTCTACAAGTAAATGTTCAGTAAATTATCAACAGAACACCATGGGCCCTCCTTGCACCTGTCTACACTGCTCAGTGAACTTCACATCCAATTTAATCATAACTCCCAAATCTCTTTCTTCCGCTAATGTTTTTAGTTGAACTGCACCAAGTGTGCAAGTTACTTTGGGGGTGTTATTCACTGAGCGTAAGACCTTGCATTTTACTGTATTAAAATTTGGTTTTCACTTTTCTGACCATCTCTGAAGTCTATCTAAGTTGTCCTGAAGAAGCTGAGCTTGGCACTGATGATTAACTACTCTACAGATCTTAATATCATGCCCTCTATCCCTTCATTGTTGTCATTTAAAAAAAATCAAAAACAAGAGTGGTCCCAGTACTGATCTTCGGGGAACCCCACTTCTTACATTAGCCCAATCTGAAGAATAACTGTTAATCACAACCTCTGCCTCCTGCTCTGCAGCCATTCTGCAAAGATTTTCCCTGCGATTCCAATATGTTATAGCTTATACAGTAACCTCTCATGTAGTATTAGTAGTAGTAGCATGTGATGCAAGAAAGCAAATGTATGAGCTTATGCAGCATCAGCCAAAAAACAAAAAAAAAAAAAAAAAAAAAAATCACACCATTCCCTCCAAATGCCTGTCCAGTTCCTCCTTAAATTTATTCAACCTATCAACTTCCACAACGACAGATGGAAGTTTGTTCCAGCAATTAACCACCCGCTGGCTAAAGGCAAATTTCCGCACATCTATTCTACATCTGTCTTTTCTTAATTTTAATTTATGCCCCCTTAGGTTCGTAATCTGAACAAGTGGAAGGATCCCATCAGAATTCAGCGTGCTCAACCCATTCAAGGCCTTATATACCTCAATCAGATCACCGCACAGGTGCCTAGTCTCCAGCCACTGCAATTTTCAGAATTTAAGCCTCTCTTGGTAAGAGGATCCCTTCATTCCCCCTCACCAATCTTGTTGCCCTTCTCTGTACACGCTCAAGTAAATCTACATTCTTCCTAAAATGAGGCCTCCAGACCTGTACGCAGTACTCAAGGCGTGGCCTGACCATTGCCTTATACAGAGGGATAATCACCTCCTTTTCCCTGCTAGCAAAATTCCTATATATCATTGACAAAACTCCATGACCTGCCCTGGCAGCCTGTCTGCATTGCTAAGTAAACTTCATATCTGACTGCACAATTACTCCCAGGTCTTTTTCATTTTCTACGCCAAAGTGTAGTACCACACAGTTGGTACGTTTCTCTGGGGTACTTCTACCCATATGCAGTACTTTGCATTTGTCAAGGTTAAACTTCAGTTGACACTTCTTAGCCCATCTGCCCAAATTATCTAGATCCTGTTGCAGTAGCACACTGCCATTACTGTCATTAACAACCCTGCCAACCTTTGTATCATCTGCAAACTTCGACATTAAGCCTGATATACCTTCATCAATATCATTGATAAATATACAAAACAACAGTGGACCTAACACCGAACCCTGTGGGACTCCATTAATAACATTAGTCCAAGAAGAGCAGCACCCATTGATTACCACCCTCTGTCTTCTCCCACTTAACCATCCTTTTATCCATTGTAGCAACTTACCCTTAATACCATTCTGCTCCAATTTGTACAATAGTCTTCCATGCGCAACGGTGTCAAAAGCTTTCCTGAAATCCAAATATATGATATCAAAATTATTTTTTGCATCCAGTTCCTTTGTAACCACATCATAATATCCTATCAAATTTGTCAGACAAGACTTTCCCTTAACAAACCCATGCTGTGTCTGAATTATTGCTGCAGTCTTATCTAGATGATCCTGCAATGCATCTTTAACCAGCGACTCCATTATTTTACCCGGAACAGAAGTTAAACTAACTGGTCTGTAATTACTCGTGTCACCCTTTGATCCCCCTTTGTGAATTGGGGATACATTTGCACATCTCCAGTGCGTGCGAACTTCCCCCGAGTCCAAGGATGCTCTCATAATTATGGCTAAGGGTTTGCTTAGTTGCTTCACCGCCTCCTTTAATATAACTGGATAGATCCCATCCACCCCAGGTGCATTTCTTACGTTTAACTTCAACAATTTCTCTTCCACTTTGCTCTCAGTTATTACAAGATCATTAAGCACCCTGCTACAATTTGATAACCTTCTGCCATTTTCAAACCTTATTAACTCCTCATGTGTGAATGTAGATGCAAAATACTCATTCAGTTTGTTTGCTATCTGAGCAGGATCATCAACAGTCGAACCATCGATGTCAAGTGGACCAATCAGATTCATCCCCTTCCTTTTAGAGTTTATATAAGTAAAGAAATCCTTGCTGTTTTTCTTAGCATCTTTTGCCAAGGATTTCTCGTAATCTGCCTTTGCCTGCCGAACCTCCTTTGTGACCTGATTACAGATTAACTTATATCTGAGTCGCTTGATAATTTATGTGCATCCCATGCATTTTTCTTCTCTGTTAGACCTTAATAAATGCTTTGCTAAAATCTAAGTAAACAATGTAGATTTTATTTCCTGCATCCAGTTCACAAATGATTCTGATAAAATAGCTAACCAGGTTATGTTTCCTTCAGAATTCCATTTCTATCTAAAATCCTGTAATGAACTCATTTTCTCTACGATTTTCCCTACCACTGAAGTCAAACTGACTGGTTAGTAGTTGCCCATTTCATTGTTAGAGCTACCTTTATGTATTGGCAATACCGTGACAGTTCTCCAATTCAAGGGAATAATTTCCAAGTCTAGTAATGACTTCATAATTATCTTCAATGGTTTGATGCACTCTCTTGCCACCTGCCTCAAAATTAGTGGGCATATGCCATCAACTGCAAGAGCATTACTAACCATTTGATCAGCAAAGAATAAAAGTAGAGCTGTCATCAAAGCCCAACAGGTTTCATGGCTCAAAAGATAATAGCCAGCCTTTTTAAAGAAGTTTAACTTTTTCTCAAAGCCTTTAAGAGAGGCACAGTTCAGCTGCTCATACTATTCATTATGCCCATTTGATACTGCATATTAAAAGTGATCATTTCTTGTAATCATTTAGTAGCCAACACTTCACCTTGTGCTATTCTTTGTGCTTAGTCAGGTCCACCTTGGCCAGCAACTTGAGCAACTATTAGGAAAACTGCTAACAGGCAACAACTTCAGATTATTTTTCCAGAAATCTAGAAATTAAAACAGTTAGGAACAAAGAATCAGATAAATGCTGTCACATCTATATGTATTTTCCATTGTCACTGTAGTTTAAATGAGTATAATTAGTGTAATTCTGCCAACATCTTATCATTTTCAATTCAGTAGAGTGTTACAATTTAAAGTATATAGTATACTCATATCAGAAGCTGTATGTGTTTAGAAATAAATCTGGTAAATTGTGGACTCAGCAGCCAGCAGACTTTCTGCTGTGAGTTCGTAAGGTCACAGTGCTTACTTATTGTAACTGACGGTCTGGCTGTGAAACATAGAATGCACTCATCTGTACAATAAATGAATAGGAAAGTAAATATGTTTTCAGAACGTTAAGTTAAAGCGAACATTCCAAAACCAATTTAATTTAATTTTAGAGTAAAATTTAAATATTATTTCACATTATTCAAATTAACTATATTCAGAGAACCAATTCATAATCAAAAAGCACTACAAGTACTAAGTTTATTACCATATTAAAATGAATAAGTTTTGCAAAAAAAAAAAAGAAAAAAAGAAAAATTGGTTTGATATGAAGCTCCAAATTAAGCCTGCTGCTATAATTACTATGTAAAACAAAAAAAATCTAAACATTTAAATCAAATTACTCTTGTTAAATATGGTTAGGCATGAGTAACAACTCAATAACTTCATTACATTCATATTACCTTTATGGGAGTTACTATTCCTTCAGTAAATTCTGATCCCTATTAAAAGAAAAAAAAGAAGCTAAAACATTGTCGAGCTGTACTATTCTTATACATTAAAATATTTAAGCATTTGGACAAAAAAATTCAATACAAAATATATTAAGATTAAGAAAAAACAAATGCTGCATAATATCAACACTGATGTTGATGTTCAGTTGTAAACTTAAATATTTCTACTTCTCTACAAATATTCCATATTATTTTCAACCACCTGCAACCCATTCTCAATGGAATTTGGAATGAATAATACAAATCTGTACCAATTTGAAAGCATTACAATAAACTCTACGAAACAAGTGATTGCAAAACACAAAGTTCTATAAATAAAAGAATATCTTCAAGGAAAGTAAATGTAACATATTACTTTATCTGTACAATTTTAATGTGACTGAAGATAAAGCTGATCTTTTCAATAAAGCATTGTAAAATGCTATCTTTATTGTTCCCCATCTTGATAAATCACTCATAGGTTTTTATTTCTTTCCTTCAATCTTGAATTTCTACAGTTTAAAGTCCCTAACAGTGATGTAATTTCCTTTAACGACTTCAATGTTAATAACTCTAGGTGACTTGACTCATTGTTAGCCTTATGTTGTTTGGTATTACAATGGTATTAGAAAGGATTAGCTGTGTATTTCTATTCCTATTCTTGATACTTGCTTTAATCATATCATTAAAATCATTCCTGTAGGAATGAAATCTTTTACTCCTTACTCCACCTTAAACTTTTGTTCTTTATCTAAACTTCCATTTTCCCACAAATCTGCCAAGACTGTTCACAACGAGAATAAAGCATATCATGACTGACTTGCCAAAAAACCCTAGCTTCATTTCATGCCTAAACTAAGCTCACAACACTTGTAAACAGGTTGTTATTAATAAATTCAAACTCAATTTTGAAAAGTGCAAGAGAAGAAAACTTGCTTCTTGTCCAAATAGCAGATGGACTTTCTGAGGTCTTGCTAATGCAGATGGATTTTCTGGTTCATTATCTGCAATTTCTATCCATCCTTAAATCCTGATGGTTCTAGTGTAAATTCACCTAAAGATAAAGCTGATCTACTGCCATCTCAACCTTCCTCTACTTATTGCATTCATGATGATGATCTTGGTAAATCTCCACTTCCCATTCAAATCTCCCTATCATCCAATGTCTCTTTAGTTTTTCACATCGAGATAAGACAAATCAATAAAAAAAAAATTTGATATTACCAAATCTCCATGTATGATGGCATTTCTCCAGCTGTGCTTAAATCCTAATAATAAGCTTCTGTTTTGTATCACCAATTTACATAAAAATTTATATTACTTATAAATTTTTGACCAGATCCAGATGAATCCTAAGATTCATCTGGATCTGGTCACAAAAAAGGAAGCAAATCTCTTCCATATAATTATCATCTTAATGTTCTTCGTAACCTCTAAAGAAATTAAGAAATCCATTAATTGCCACTTATTACATTATCCTAAACACATATCATCTGATTAATGACTGGCAACATGGATTCTGTAAGTTTTCATTCACATAGGGGCTTTTGGCTTGTTTCCCATCTTTGGATAATTTCAATGGAAATATTTGGAGAAATTAAAGCAGTTGTTCTGCACATTTCCAAACAAGGCATTCAATCAGGTTTTGAGTAAGCCTTTCTAAGAAAGTCCTAGACTATGGTATACCTTGACTGCATGACTAGCTTCCTATAAATTGCAGTTCCTGTGGCTGCTATGTGTGTGTGTGTGCGCGCATGTGTGTGTGTGTGTGTGAGAGAGAGATGTTGCAACTCTTGGCCGACCTTTGAGATACCTCTACCAAAGTTGTTTCCACATAACTTTGAAATCATTATGATACTTGAGACAACAAAACCTCTAGCTGCTTCAGCTTGCAAGTGACTTGCAATAATTTTATACACAGCTATCTATCATTATAAATCTTCCAAAAATTTATCTTTCTTTCTTCATTAAAAAAACCTATTAGTGTTGTAATGTGCCTGTTCATAATGTACCTGAATTACATATTCCAGGAGTTGAAATCAAATTCTGACACTGTATTTGTATTTACCATGCTAAATTACATTATGGCTCAATCTCATACAGAAATTTATTCCAAATTATACTTGCTCAAAAGTTACTTAATCTTTGAGCACCGATGTATGTAGAGAAAAAAATATTAACCATACATTGGTTGCATGGCATTTGGCAGAATCTTTTTCTTCTTATTTGCTTAAGTTTTGGAATAGGCTCATATTCTCTCATGTACTTTTCTTATAGTTATTCTAAATAATGAGCTATAAAAATATATTCTAATAAATATATTCTAATAAAATATATTCTAATATATGTTTTTATTTCTGTCTATTAATGATTGTGAGAGTTCCAACTGCTTAAGTTGCATCTAATAATAAAATACAATATCCAATTTAACAACAAAATGTTTCAACTAAAGGTTTGACCACTGAAAATTTTACTAATCTAATCAAATTTCATTAAAAACTTAAGTTGATTAAAGAACTCTTGAGTAAGAAACCTTACTCCCTCAACCGAGATTGGCTAATTACAGCTCAACTAAAGAGGCTTTTAAGAATTGCTCTACTCTCCAAAGGGATTCAAACCCCAATTGCCATTCAATTAAGTGACAAGTTGAAACAAACTGTAGTAACACCCTGCTGAAAGCAACCCCAGTTAAAGATAATTTGCTAGTAAGTTCTATTGCAGATGCATACCAGACTATCAAAATGAATAACACACCACCAATCCAAATTAGTCTCAGCTACTTCATTTGAAATGTACACATGCAAGATATGTACTGCATTACACATGATTTATTCAGACTGAGCAGAGTCACAAAGTTCTTCCAGGAACACATCCTCAGCTTCAAATGGTATTAGTGTATATTACCATAGAAGACACTGGATTTTCTAAAAGGGAGGGGTGGGGGGAGGGAGAGATAGAGGAATACATCCAGTTATATAAAGGCAATTTAATAGGAGATTAGAGAAAATTTACACATTCTGATATACTGATTATTCTTCTGTGTATTCCAACTGTGAATTTATGACAAATATATTATTAAAAATGACTTACCTCACCCTCTTGCCTTTCTTGTGAAAATATATCAAATATAAAATTTTCTTCTTGATTAATTGTAGGTGATAATGGTAATGGTTGTGGAAGCACAATTTTTGACTGCTCCTTAAGAAGAAGAGCAAGTTCTTTATCGGATGCATCAAGTTGATTCTGTAAATCTTCTACTGCCTTTATGTGAGTCACTTGCATGGCATCAATTTGTTGCTAAAAAAATGATAAAACTATTTATATGGTATTTGCAGATATCAGCACTCAGATTATATTCTGTAAAAGTGGAATCTTTTTTCATTTCCCAAAGTATAATAAATGGGCTAAATAAAAAAAAGGAAGGATTCAAGTCAGAAAGTGATACTTTCATTTGCTGAAGAACCTTTCAGCTTGTCACTTTGTCATTTGCTTATTTATGGTTAGGTTTTCGGGACCTTGTTTTTTGGATTGTGGACAGCTGCTTTGACTAAGTTCTGATCATATTTCAGCCATCATAAGTCAAGCACTTGATCATTCACAGAATTCAATCTTTTTTTGGAAATTATTAGTTATGTGCATCCACTGGAACTTTTCTGCGGTTATGCCTTCATTGGCATGGAAGTTTTTTTTTTTTTTTTTTTTTAGGAGCATTAGCAACTAAGGCCATATTGCTCCAGGAACATGCGGTGGTCATTCCCTGACCTTTCCGCATCCTCCATATTTGGTGGTCACGGTCTCGAACCCTGGTCTAATCAAGAAGCATGTGCTACGCACTGCTGCTCCTGCCCACCTGGATATGGAGGTGCCCGGCGTGGAAGTGCCTGTCAGTATTTAACAATATTATAACAATCTATTACAATATTTAGAACTGCTGGAGCACACCATGCAGGCTTGAACAAGTTCTATTTGTGAATACAAATTACTGGAAGAAATTAAATGTCATTGCAGTAAAGTTTTTGATTTTGTGTCTAAAATCAAAATTTGTAGAGGGCCAACAGAAAACACAGATTGCAAATTATGAAAAACATTTAGACTTTGTTATGTACAGGGTGGTTATAAAGTACTTTTCCGCTTTTAAAAATTAATTGCTTTGGGTTGCATATCATACAATTTTCTAGCGACGACCAACTAACTGAGTTAAAATAAATTTATTGAAATAAATATATAATATATATATAATAATAAATAAAATTGTATAATAACCCAAACTATAGGTAATGCAAAAAGGTTTTTTTTTTTTTTTTTTTTTGCATCGTGATCTTTATGTATAGGAGTTTTTTTTTTTAATACAATAAAAATTTAGTTCAAAATCTGACCACAAAGGCACAAGCAAAGTGATTAATTTAGAAAAATAACACAAAGATAAATTTTTAACCAATCTTTAATGAAAATAAAATCTTGTGTTCATTATTTTCTAATAAGCAATTAAGACAGGGCATTGTGTTCTCCACTACCCTAAATATTTCTGATGGAATGTTCATTACCTCCAGACAGAACATCTGCATCTTTCAAATATGAAAGAGTTGCTGTTATTGTATCTCATTAATTCTTTGAATCACTTCTTATGATGCTGATAAATGACCACTTCTAGGCTTAGGAGTTAGGTAGGCTTCTTCAAATTGCCTAAAAATATTTAATTTGAACAAGGAGGTCTTCTCAAACAAGAAGGCTTTGGAATATTTTACTTTGGCACTGCAAAGGCTGTCTCAACTGTCTCAAACACTGACCATTTCATCCATTTTTTTTTTTTTTTTTTTAATCTTTAGGTGAAAAAGTTCATGCAAGACTGCAGTATCCAATACTTATCATGGGCAGGAAATAGTCCTGATCTGAACCATGGAAAACTGCTGGAGTGTTATGGGACAGAAAATTACTACAAAAAAGTCATCAAACAAGATAAAATTAAAAGAAACCATTATTCATGTCTGATACCACAAATTAAGCAGTGATTATATTAAAATCTGATACACCCCAAGCCAGACAGGTGCAAGCCAGTAATTAAAGTCCATGGTGAGCCAACAAAATGCTAATATTTGTTATAGAAGACATAATCGTATCACAACTATTTATTTGCTACTGGTATTTTCCTTCCATCTTATTACATAATGTTAATTTCAAATATTGGTCATAACAAAAAGGCATTCATATGGCCTGCAGTGAAATTCTATGATTATTTCTAAATAAATAAGCCCAAATAGTTTTATTTTCTTTAATTTATTTTATTATCATTAAAATGCATAATCATTTTACATCACTGAATAATAAATTTGAGGCTACAGGAGAAATTATTTCAACTGTAATGTTTGTTTTAGGAGAAAATTTATAGTGATGCAATTTATCTGGCTGCCACAATATGCAGCTACAGACCTATATAGATAGGTATAGAGAGCACTGGGAAATCACTGCGGTAGTCTGTATAATTCCATAGGACTAAAGAATCTGCCTTCAGGCAGAACACTGACAGCAAGAAGAATAATGTCAAAAAAATTTGGCAATTAATGTTTTCAAATGTATAAGTATTATAGCTTACCTTGAAAGCAGTAGAGAGCATATCATTTTGTTGCTGATATTGATGATTCAAGGTTTCGTGCTCTGCCTGAAGGTTATTCAGCTCTGTGCTTAGCTGCAGTATTCTGTAATTTCAAAATTAAACTATTACTTCAGAAATTGCACTTTAGCCGATTGCAGTAATTTGATGAATATATATATAACTTTGAATATACAGGGTATAAATAAAGTTCACTTACTCCAATATATCTGTAGAGATGACATAAAGTGTTCATGGTTAGTGCACAATGGAAATGACGGAGATGACAATTATTCAAAAAAAATTTAGTTCTAAATCCATCACCATGGAAGTGTTTACCACTGATACTGGTGCAGATGAATGCACTAGAATTAGGGAGGAGGAACTGTCCAATATTCTTTACAATAATCAAGAAACAAACGGAAGAATGCTGTTGCCAAGTGCATAATAGGCAAGATGCTGACTATGTAGCATGTGACACTTGATTATAGGTCTGTGAAGGCTGATGTTACTATAGTAGACACTGTTCTTCAAAAAGCCATAAAACCAGAGAGATCATAGGAGGAGGGTGAATTGGGAAACGAAAAAAAAAAAAAAAAAAAGTAGCCACACTGTAGTAGTAGTAATAATGGCAATTGATGCAAGAAAGCAAGCTTATATAACATCAGCCAAAAAAAAACTGTACCCTCTTAAGAATTTGTCTAGTTTTCCCTTGAATTTATTCAACCCATCCACTTCCACAACAACAGGTGGAATTCTGTTCCAACAATCAACCACCTGCTGGCCGAAGGCAAACTTCCACACATCTATCCTGCGACCATCCTTCCTCGACTTGAATTTATGGTACCTTGTGTGCAGTCTCAGCAAGTGGAAGAATACCATTAACATTCCGCTTACTCAATCCAGTCAAGGCTTTAAACACCTCAACCAGATCTCCCAGCAGGTGCCTGGTATTGAGACGCTGCAATTTTTGCAGAACTGAAGCCTTTCTAGGTAAGAGCATCCTTTTGTTCCCTTCACTAGTCTGGTTGCCCTTTTCTGCACCCATTCCAGCAGATCTACATTCTTCCTAAAGTGAGACCTCCAGACCTGTATACAGTACTCAAGATGTAGCCTAATCTGATTATTAGTGTGGTGTTGCATTTTCTTATTCATTCCTCAAAAATCAAAAATATTCCTCCACTAATGGGTCAATTTATCATAAACAAACAAGGATAAACTATGAAATTAAGAAAATAGTGATTACTAATTTTTATTAGAGGCAGAATTATGGAGAAAGTAAAATACATATACTGTACTAGTTTTCAATGTATTAATTTTTTTAGTATACACAGTTCCTAATAATGATGAACTACATTCATTCACTCATTTATTGAAGAAGCTGCTTTTTAAAAATGTGTTATATTTTGTAACATCTGTTTGCAGATGTTCTTGCAGGATTTTGGTGGTGTTGCCACTTCCCATTAAAGTCAATCACCCATAGGTCCTCAATGGCAGTATAGCAGATTCACTACTTGTCACTCATTTGGAGAGATTTGAGTTTGATTTTGGGACTTTAGTTTGCCAAATATCTCTGACTAGGGAATAAGGAAGTGCAAGTTATTTCTGGTTTTTTTCAGTATACACAACATGCTAATTGGCATGTGAACATACATGATTAAAAAAAATCGCATAACTACAAGAATTGGTGTGTTAGGACAAAGG
Organism: Mastigoproctus giganteus; assembly: GCF_048544385.1. Lineage (NCBI taxonomy): Eukaryota > Metazoa > Arthropoda > Arachnida > Uropygi > Thelyphonidae > Mastigoproctus > Mastigoproctus giganteus. The sequence goes on along the minus strand of NC_143580.1, from coordinate 35,404,306 downwards.
GAGTCGATGCTCGGGGGGGGGAACCTCAAGCATAGGATATGCAAGGGAAAGTTCTTGATGAGTCTTTGCCTATGTGCAAAACATTTAGATTTCTGGCTCAAAGAAACAGAACCAGCTCTCATCTTCCATAACAATACAGTTCATAAATACATTCTAAATTTTAAATTTTAGCATTCCAAAAAGATTGGAACAGAGAATTCTTTCACTGTTCATCATTTGGTTTAGCAGATACTTCTTTCTGACACTTTTCCCATTTGTAATCATGGAAACAAAAATGCACATCATTAATAAAGTTTTTTCTCAATATTTTTTAATTTCAGAATGCAATGGAATGCTTCTTCCAAATTAATAATAATAATGGATAATTAATTTTTCAGGTGGTAGATGACTTTCGTCAACCAGTCAAATACCACCACTTTGCTTATTGGAGGCTTGAAGTGGTGAAACCCATGTTTAGTCTCTAGAGCAAAGTTTCCGGCATCCCCCCCCCATACTTCTCCTTCAACCCATGCACGGTACTATGTACTATAGGTTTTGATACCTTTCGTGTTTGGGGGTTTCATAAAAAAAAATATATATATATATCATATGACACAATGTGAGAATTATTTGTGCCATTAGGCAATGCAATAAATCATATTAAGTCCACCTTATTTATTTTTATCTTTTGTTTGTTAATATTTAATAAAATGTGCTCTCTAAAACTGCACAATCACTAGGTGTACTTCTCTAAAATCTGCAAAATTTAAAATCCAGCTCAATTCCCAAGCATGACAAATTTTAAAAAGTTTACCGTAGCATCATCAATAAAAAAAAAAAAAAAAAAATATATATATATATATAGCGCGATTCTAAATTATTGTCGGGGTTTCTGTGGCCAATAATTTTCAAACCGGAAACAACAAAATAAAACTTCTTACGGGATACGAAAGTGTAACTCAAAAAGTTTTATTTGGCAATGCTGTACTCGCTGCATTGACGTCTGGGAGATATTGATGGAGATTTAGTGATAAAGCAACGTTTTACATATTAGGGAGGGTAAATCATCATAACGGCAGAATATGGGGATCAGAAAACCCTCACACCATTCGTGAATTTGAAAGAGATAGTCCAAAGGTCAATGGCTGGTGTGCTTTGTCATGTTCGAAGTTTTGAGGCCCTTTTTCTTTGTGGAAAAACAGTGACAGTGGTGACCCATCAGGACATGCTACAGCTGTATCTGTTACCCCAATTGGAAAATCATCAGCCAAATGTAGTCTTCAAGCAAGATAGTGCACTGCCACATTGGGCTCTTATTGTCCAAGAATTTCTTGACATGCATTTTCCTCGGTGCTGGGTTGGGTGTGGTGGACCGATTCCGTGGCCTTCGCGCTCACCCGATCTTACACTGCTTGATTTGTTCCTGTGGGGATATGTGAAGGACATTGTGTACAAGACCCCGCGATCTCCCTCGATGAACTGAAGCTCAGAATTGTTGCTGCAAACGAAACAGTTACACCACAAATTCTGGAGAACACTTGGAGATTGAATATCAAGATTGGAGAACACTTGGAAACTGAATATCGTTTGGACATCTTATATGCCACGAAAGGTGCGCATGTTGAAGTTGTTTAGCATTCTGCAGTATTGATTCTATAGGTAATAAAACTTTTTGAGTTACACTTTCATATTCCATAAACAGTTTTATTTTGTTGTTTCCTGTTTGAAAATTATAGGCCACGGAAACCCTGACAATAATTTAGAATCACCCTGTATATACATATTTTTAAATATTCATAAATATATAAACATAAAATAAATATATTTTTATAAAGTCAGGTTATTTTCAACAGACACTTTTTGGTGTCTGTTGAAAATAACCTGACTAATAGCCCAATCTAACTACCCCTTGACAAAGAATTGAACTAGGCATCTCAATGAATTTTAATACAACAGAGAGTCAATAATCAGAACTAGCTGAGACCGGGGGTAGTTTGAACTTCTGATTTGTTTGGATTTTCGAATTTATCAAAAATACTGTTCTGGAAACTAAAAGAAAAATGTTCAGTAAGTTTAGAAATAAAAACACTAAGTTGTACTTACGTATTTTTATTCATAGGTAACAAAACAAATGGAACTTTCAGGCACAATAATATATGTATAGGCCTTTAACGAAAATAATTACAGTACTTATTTTTTGCCGCACCTTTTCCGAACTTAGTTTCTTTGCTGTCAGATCTCTCACTCTTTTTCAGTAAGAGTAGTTGAATTGGATAGCATTCAGCTTGTTAATCGTTTGTCGATTCAGCATTCAGTTTGTTTGTTGATTTTCACATATCATTTAATTTTGTTAATTGATAAAGTAATAAAAGTGTATTACTTTATCAATTAACAAACTGATAAAGTAATACACTTTTATTACTTTATCAATTAACAAAATTAAATGATATGTGAAAACGAAGCTATAAAAGTGTAAATTTGTGCTTTATATCTTCATTTTATCTGTGCTTTATATCTTTATAGCTTGTGAATAATATTCATCTGATTTTTGCTTATCGGAATTGCTATTTAATAGAATCAAAATTCATTTTGCAAACATGATCACAATAACCGGTGCTTACTGTAATTATTTTATGGCACCAGCATAAAAAATAAATAAATGCTGGCTTGTTCAGATTACTGATGTTTCGAATTATTGACATTCAGATTTTCAACACTCTACTGTAAATAAAAACATTACAATTTTTACAAAAGCTTATGTAATAATCATTGCCTCATCATCCATTTAGATGTTTTTGTGAATCAAATAGGGAAATAAATCAGTTGACAGTGATTCTTGGCCTGGAAAAATCGTGGATGTAACACTGATATTTCTGATAAAACAGATGGCACATGAAAGATCATGTCAGTTGGTTCATTTGTTAATAAATATAACATCATTCACTCACATGAAAAGTGCTTACAGAGAGCCAAAATAAAGCAGTCATGATTTCATGACTGCTTTATTTTGAAGTGTAAGTGTAAGTGTTCTACTACCATTACTTACTCTGAGTAATCTTTGGTGGTATGATTAGAAAGATTATTACAAGTTGCCATTTTCCACCTTAGTATCATACTATTAGTGAATTACACTATCTCATTACTTTATATAAAAAAAAACACAGAAGTAAAATAACAAAATATACTGAAACAAAAAAATACCTATTATTCAGAGCTAGCTCTTTAGACTGCATATCTTCCATCAGCTTGCTGTGCCTTTGTAATAATCTGTTGTGGTCATCCTGCAAAGCATCATATTCAGCTACTGTTGCATGGAGCTTGTCACTGTTAAAAATATTGTTATATCTAAAATAAGTATCCAACATATAGAGTGATTCTTTTATTTGCCTAACCATTTTAGTCACATATATTTTTATAATCCCTGCATTCTTGAAACAGAAAATGTAAAGAATAGTACATATTTGGAATTTATCCCATTTTAATTAAAAATAATGTGTAATAACCTACAATATAGAGCAGAAAATTTTATTTTATTATTTATTTTTGTATAGAATATATTTATTTTAATTATTTTTGAAAGAGTACTACAAAAATAAAAATCCTGTGGCCCAGAGACAATTCTGTAAGAGTTTGGTTAATGCAAGACATATGTATAGTACAGTTCATATTTTGTAAGAAAGAAAACACCAACTTTTTTTTAGTTGATTATTGTTTTTGTATCAAGGCAACTAAGGCACAAGGCACACAAATATTGACTGTATGCATGGTTTTTTGACCACCTATTTTGCACTGTAATAAAAATTACAGTTTCTAGAAGGGGAAAAAACATGCTAGGCAACCCTCATTGAGGGGTAGGGCAAACTTGACCACAATGTGAAAAAAAAAAAAGCCCATAAAAGTTCCTCCAGTCTACATGGAACTTTCCTTGTGTAGTGTGAAAAGACAGTGATCATAACCACTATGCTAGCCATGAGAGTTACTTTTCTAAGGACCCTCCTCAATAACATTTGTCTGACTTCACTTCATACTACATCGGGCATGCATAAGGATGGTATCTAAGCATGTTGATTTAGAAGGAAACTCATTTCTTCAACCTGTTTAAATAGCAAAAAAATATTTTATGCTAGTGCACCTTGTAAGCCAAATTCCACATAAAACTTTCTGTGTACTTGAATAATTGTCAGTTTTGCAGTATTTTTTGAAAATGAACACTTTCTGGTGTATGCTATGTAGGATGTCATGATATTTTTTTTGGGATTAAAACAACACAGTTCCAAAGTTGCCTACATGATTTCTAAATATATACAGGGTGTCTCAAAAATACACGGCATAACTTCAGGAATGAGTTCCTTATATGTAGACAATAAAAATATTTTATATCAACACAGTTCCGGAAATGCTTGGTTCCCGAGTTATTAACCAGAATGTCTTATCTCCCGCAGGTGATTTCCTTCATCACAAGGTACTGACATAATCTGGTGGTTTTCCATTCTGACCATGTACTCAAATCAGGAGCAAACGGATATGCACTTTATGTACGGTTTGGCGGACGGCAATGCTCTGGAGGCTCATCATTTATACCACGAAAGGTTTCCAGACAGGAAAACGTTTGAAGGTATCCATCGCTGCCTTTGTGAACGTGGGACCTTTACACCTCATGCTGCTGACAGAGGATGACTAAGATCTACGACTCCTGAAGTAGAGGAGGAGATTTTGGATGTTGTGCATTCCACTCTTGGAATCAGCACACGCAGAATAGCAATGCAACTGGCTGTTCAACGTTCGACTATTTGGAGAGTATTGTGAGAACACCAACTGTATCCTTACCATTTGCAACAGGTACAGGCCTTGTCAGCAGCAGATTACCCTGCCGAGTAATGTTCTGCCAGTGGTTCTTGCAGCAGTGTGGTACAACTCCTCACTTTCCTGCCTTAGTGATATTCACAGATGAAGCACAGTTCACACGAGACAGAATCCAAAACTTTCACAATCAGCATGTATGGGCTGAGGAAAACCCACATGCAATTCTTCCATCACATCACCAACAGCGGTTTAGCCTCAACATCTGGGCAGGTATACAGAAACTTTCTGGAAAACAACATGCCTGATTTCTTGGACGACACGCCACTGATCATTTGCCAACAAGCACACCATGCACGATGGCACTCCTGCACATTTCAGCTACCTAGCCCGCAATTACCTGAATCGAAGGTTTCCTGGTCGGTGGATAGATAGAGGTGGACCAACTGCCTGGACTCCACGCTCACTGATTTAAATCCACTAGATTTCTTCTTGTGGGGCCATTTAAAGTCATTGGTGCATTCGACTCCAATAGCTGATGTGGAAACTTTCCGCAATCGAACTGTGGCAGGTTGTGAGACAATATGAAACATGCCAGGAATTTGGCAACGTCTTAGCGAATCCATGAGATGTCAATGTGAGGCCTGTATTCAAGCAGAAAGTGGACATTTTAAACAATTACTATAAGGTGATGTGAACAGTTAAGTGTCATAGACAGAGTTTCAAAACTCGGAAACCAAGCATTTGCAGCAATATGTTGATATAAAATATTTTTATTGTCTACATATGAGGAACTCATCCCTGAAGTTATGCCGTGTATTTTTGAGACACCCTGTATATCTGGTCTTTTAAATTTTCAGTTCTAGGGCTTCAGGGATTAGCAAAATATATGCAACTAAGATAGCCTCATGAATAAAAATTCACCATGTATTATGCAATATATATATATATTTGTGCTATTTTAGTAGAATACTGTTTTATGTCATTTTATATACCTAAGTATCATCAACCAGCAACTAATACTGTACTATGTAAACATGAGCTGTGAATTGATTGTTATAAGGCCAAGATATGTAGCTAAAGGAATTAAATAAATAAGTACTAATTACTGCCTGAATACATTGATAGACACTCAACAGGGACCAACACCTATCAATGTACAGATAAAAGTAATTAACGACACTACTACCTGTTTCTAGGAACTCCATACCAGTTTTACAAGCTGATAAAATATAATGGGTAGCTTTTAATGAAGAGGGGAATTTACCACAACAGAAATGCATGCCAATGGTTGACTCATGATTATAACATCAGGGTTGTGCAATATATGACAATATATTTATATTTTTTTACTTTTATTTGTACATTTATATATAATTTTAATAATTGTTTTATTTATATATGCATATATTCTGTAATTTTTTTCATTTCTTTACTCTTCTTGCTCCTTACTATATTTCTTCTCTCTATTGATGTCTTTACCCTTTTTTCTGTATTTATTTGCTCTTTTATTATACTTATATATGTTCATACATATCACTTATATATATGTGCACATTCACAGAAAACAATGTTTCATAGCAGATTATTATATTAAGAAATACAGAAGTTCGGGATGAGTGAAACGGAAAGAAAGTGAGAAACTGTGTTCATTATAAATAAAAGAATACTATTAATGAACTATATAACTGAAAGGACACTGTTAATAGACTCACGTATACAATCAAACTAAGTGTACAATCACTCTTCATGAGTAGAAATTCTTGATCATTGCTAGTTCTATGCTCTATTCTGGTTCAAAAATTAAATTTTAAAATCAGAACAGACTATACTGTAATGTGAGAAGAGATGGCAATATCAAATTGCGTATATGACATATGCTGATATTGATAAAACAAGAAGTGATTACATTGTAATTGATTTGTCTCTGTGAGCTTGCTGTGAAATGTATTCAACTGCATAGGACTTGCTATCTTGCCCTGTTTCACACTCGTGATTTTATCTTTATAAACAGTCAAACCTCCAAAATCTGGCAGCCATCCTGATCTTTGCTAAATCTTAGAATTTTCCAGATTTCAGGTAGTCACATTATAGGATGCATGTCCTTGCATTTCTATACTACAACTTATTGTAAACAGAGTGGTAAACAGGTGTATTCTACATCAAGAAAATTTTATTTACAGTACATGAATATTGTTATAATACACATACAATAAAAACAAAAATTAATATCTGCTTCTAAAATACTGCAAGTCAAAATTTTTACATAATTGCTTCCCCAAAACTCCGCTCAAGTTTCTTTAAAAATATAAATTTTTTCACAATAGATAGCGAACTGTGTTTGCGTTTTGAATCACAATCCTCCGGCCACTTGCTCTTCTTTCAGGTGGACAGATACTAATGAATGAAAGTTGTTATGTTGATGTTTGATGAATAAATTATAACACTTAATGCTTCGCAAATGAATTGTAAGATTCAGAAGCTCTGAGTAATCACTCTCATCACTAATTACCAATGAGTCACTAATCTTATTTATGAATGGCAGTATATAATCTCATAACCTCCCAGAAAATTTCCCCTCATGGTTGGTGTAGTAAAAACTTATGACTGTTAAGTGAAATTTATATTCAGCACATCTATTTCTGATACTCTGCTTGGTGAATGGATAACCAGATAAATAAATTTACTGATTTTATAGTGGTTTTCTTGATTCAATGATTTTTTAAAAAATTATCCAGAATATGGGTTGTAACAGACAATGGATTTCTGGATCTGAAAGGTTCAACTGTTATAGGTCATTAGATTTCCCAGTTGTTTTATATAAATTCATTCATTATTTAGATTAAGTTGAAGTTAGCTCTACAGTCTAGTTCCCAAGAATTGGATGGTATTTTACTTTTATCAAATCTGCCATATTTCACACCAGTCTTGTACTTGCATTTTTCCAATCATCTAATCAGAAAGTAAACTGCTAGTTCTACTTCACTGTAATTGCTAAAAGTTCTAGATGTTGGCAGCTACAGTGAAGCTGGCGGGTACCTCTTTCTCAATAAAATTAAAGTTATACAAACTTAGATGTTCCAAATTTGTAGTTGAAAATAAATATATTCCTATGTTGAAACCTCTGACAATGTGAAAAAAATTTTTGTTGCAAAATAACTGATGATAATGTGCACTTTTTCAGCTTATGAGTTTTGAGGAATCGGGTATTAAAACAAAGTAACTGTATTATTAACGATCTTATCTATGATATATATTAAGTACCAGTTGCTTTTTTTCTATTTTTGCAAGTCGTCAGAAGATCCTTATTCAAAACATAATTTTATTTGCAAGTTTATAAAACTTGAAGAGGAACAGATAATATTATGTTTGTTGATCCTCAGAGAATGGTTGGCAATATAAATCATAACCCAACTACTGATCTACAATCTATCAGCTTTCTAAACATGAAGTTTATTTTATTTTATTTTTTTATCAAGGTTGTTTTTTCTCAAAATGACTAAGAAAGAAAGATAAGGTATTATTCTCTTTGATTTCCAATTTAAACCTGGGCTGGTGGTTATAAAAACTTATTAAATAATTAGGTGGTTCTTCCATGTTATTGTTCCAAATTATAAAAAGATAATGCTCAATAGATCTACACAGGTGTATATATAAACATTACATTTGATTGCAGCCAGTGAGGTTTGTTTGTTTGTTATTTGGTTTTTAGGAGCATTAGCAACTAAGGCCATATTGCTCCAGGATATGCGGTGGTCATTCCCTGACCTTTCCGCATCCTCCGTATTTGGTGGTGACGGGCTCGAACCCCGGTCTAATCAAGAAGCGTGTGCTACACACTGCTGCTCCTTCCCACCTACCAGTGAGGTATCCATTATCAACAACTATTTGGAGGTCAAATGGCTAAAAAATATAAAGATGAGAACTTTGTAAAAGGTCTATACATAATTTAGCTTTCACAGAAGTTGTACTAACATTGCATAAACCCTCAAACTTACTTATTATGTATGTGTCACCTTTTCTTAAAACAGAGCAGAGAGAATATAGTTAATAGAAAAGTTAATAAAATAGTTATAAAAAATGAATCTTACTTCAGTTCTTCTATCTTTAATTTTAACTGATTAATTGCTTTTTCAAGGGCATCTCTTACATCCTGATCTGCAACAGGTGTAGTAGGGGTAGTTGTTTTTTGCTGTTTCAGTACACTGTGAACCCTAACCTGTTATTAAAAAACATTTCATAAATAAATTAAGAAAAAAAATCACATTATAAAATACACAATGATTTTTGGAAAATGGGCACTCCTTCATGTGAAACATCATTTAGGATAATTTCTAAAGTCACCAATGTTATGACAATACAATACTGTATTATTAATACTATTAATAATAATGATAGTAAATAATTAATAATACTATTATTAAAATTACAATATTGTATGTATGTTATCATTGTAAAAATATTAAAGATCAGATAAGAAAAAAAGTTAGTTTTTTCTTATCTGATTTTTTTTTTCCTTATTTGGTACTTATAAAACGCTAACTGTTATTGGTTTTATGGAGTATCTTAGGCCATATTTCTCCAATCCATTACATTTATAGAGGTGTTTGTTTATAGATTGGTTTTCATGTTGTGTGAACTCAAAAATCTGGAAAAACTCACGGGAACACCCTACTTCCTCAACCTGAGATCAGCTAACTACACCCTGATTGAAGAGATCTTTAAGAATGCTTGTCTCCAATGGGAGAACCCAAATCTCATCAAACAAGTGATAAGTGGAAAAAAACACCAAACTGTCACACAACGAACATAGTACTGGAGTCTTATATATATATATATATATAACTGTACATACATATATATATATACAGTTACGAATTTTTTTGCAAAACATTGCACCTTGAAACGAAATTACATGTCAAATTAACCTGATATAGCAAATTTTAAAAGAATTAGTAAAAGCATTTTTGAAGATTTTCAAGCATTTACTGCTAAACAGCCGCTCAATCATACGGCCCCCTTCCCTCCGAATTGCGCATTAGCATCTAGAATTAATCATCCTTTCAGCGAATACTTGTGGCCATTGATGCCCGTAGGATGGTCTTTGTTTCATTTTTGTTACAGTTATAAAACCAAATGGGTTTTTTAAAAGTGGTCATAAACTTTACAATAAATAGGGTAGATTTGTAAATTGATGTTGGCTCGCTGCGGTAAACCTTTAGTGTGCTGCAGCGGCAATGCATAGAATGCTACCACAGCTGGATTTTAGTAACGCCTACTGAGTGACATTTGCTTCTCACCTCAACCGTACCATGTGACCTTCCTGTCAACAGGGATGCCAGACGTCCTGCAATGCGTGGGACAGTCCCCTACAAAAGTGATTTGTCCTGTGCCCCCGCATAAACATTTAAATGTCCCGCAGGTAAAAAATTAACAGATTTTGACTGTAAAATAATAAAATAATGCCATAAAAAGTGATGGATGCTGTTATGAAATGTATTTCTTTCCTAATATGTATGAATTTTGGACATTGGCGGGTGAGTTGCACGCTAATGCTCACGGGATGCGCTAGATGTCCGGGAATCCCCTCAAGCCACTTTGGGATTTTTAGATGTAAGCGTCTGCGTAAATAGTGCGATCAAAGATGTCAGTGCTGTCTGGTGGTCTAAGCTAGGTGTATCTCGAGTGTGTGTTTATCTTTCATTATAAAAAGAATAAAAATTATTTTGACATCTGTCTAATCAGCTCAGCTGCTGTAGGAATTGTTACCTATATAAGGTAAATTTCATTTAATTTTTGTTTGAATTTGTCTTATTAAATTAAAAATTAAAATGAATGGGTTGTATTTAAAATATCAATTTATTCCAGCCTTCAAAATGTCAGATGGTGAAAGTAGTTTGAAAATTCCGGAAAAGAAAAGAAGACGGTTGGTTCACTATAATGCAGATTGGGAAAAAAAGTATGTTCAAGCAATAACAACTACATCAAAAATTCTAAGTTTTTTATACCAAAGCAAAGCAAGGCTCATGAAGATGTCGCATTTGCAGAAGTATCGTTTTGTTACCATTCTGTTATGCATTCTCATAGTTATGTCTCAGCTGGTTGTGCTAGCTCAATTTTTAAAAAATGTTTCCAGACTCTGGAATTGCAGCAAAATATTCTTGTGGGAAAACAAAAGTTTCTGCCATTATTACAAAAATTCTTGGAAGGCACTCAAAAAATTACATATTGAAACAACTGGAGAATAATAAGCCCTTTTCTATAAGCACGGACGCTTCTAATAAAGGAAACGTAAAAACTTTTCCTTTGGTTGTGAGATATTTTGACCAAAACCATGGCGTAAAAACTGGTTTGATATCATTCATTTGGTTAGAAGCAGAAGATACTGAAACTATTTCAAATGCTCTCATCCAACAGCTTACATTTAATGAATTATCTCCCAAAAACATTACTGCATATGGAGCAGATAATGCCAACATTAATTTTGGCAAGAAAAATAGCGTTTTTGTAGCATTAAAAAATTTTTATGAAAATATATTACCCGCTGGTTGCAATTTGCACATTCTGCATAACACTGCTAACAGAGCTTGCAATTGTTTGAGTATTGATATAGAATCTATTGTTATTAAAATATTTAATGAATTTAGCTCTTCAACAAAAAAGATGACTGAACTAAAAGACTTTTTCGAATGGACAGAAACAGAATGGAATGAAATGTTACGGCATATACCAACAAGGTGGCTGACTCTTTTACCGGCTATTGGCCAATTTTGCATCTATTAAATCATATTTTATGAGCAAGAATACATAGCACCTATATTGAGACATTTTTTTCGTGAGGCTCGTGCCTCATGAACACAAGCTTCATGAGGCATACGTAAAATTTGTAAAGAATGTATGTTCAATATTCCAACCAGCACTAAAAAAAACTCCAAGGTAGTAATGTTACGATTGTTGAAGTATATTCAATTATGAATAATGTAAGGCAGTCCTTGATTGAGCATAAGAATGAATGTTATTATGGAGCAAATTTCATGAAATTATCCAAAATTGTGATAACCTAGATGTTTAAAATGGAAGCAAATAATTTATTTGATACGGCTATAAATTATACAGAGAAATGGTTTATTTCAATGACCACAAATATTAAAATTCTCTCTAACTTATATTTGCATAGCATACCAGCATTTCATGAAATCATAGAAATCACTAATGCATTTAAAATAGAAGTAGATCAAGATTTGCTGTTTGAAGAATATATCTTCTTAAAAAGATTTATGGCAAATATAACGGATATTGAAAGGCAATTACCGTGTGATCAAAGATGTTTTTTTTAAAAAAATTCTTCTCCACAATTTTTAAAAATTATCGAATACATTTTCTCTATTCCGCATGCAAATGCAACATCTGAAAGGATTTTTAGTCTAACGACGAGTGCTTGGCGTAAAGATAGAAATAGGTTGATTCTAAAAAATTTGGAGGCCGAGTTTATGATAAAACAGAATTTCGGAATGAATTGTTCGGAATTCCAATTTTTTTTAAAAAATCAAGGTTTAGTCATTCTTAATGAAGTGAAATCAAGTGATAAATATTGAATAATTTTTAGGTTTATAGTATAAATAAAAATTTAACTCAATTATTTTTGTTGTTTTTTTTTATTAGATACATTTTTAAATGGCCAAAATGAAGTTTAGAAATTAAAAATGATATGTCAAAATCGTTAATTGTGAAAAAATTTTCTTGAGAAAAATTGCCACAATTTTTTGTCCCGCAAGACCTAATTTGAAATCTGGCATCCCTGCCTGTCAATCATTATATGATATGTCCGTTCTTGTTTAACTGGACTTGCAGTAGATGGTTTTCATGAAATTTTTTATTTTTTATTTTTTATTTCATTCTTTTAGAACAATTTTTCATCAATCACATAGGCTATATGCTCTTGTATTTTTTTTTTTTTTTTTCTGAAAAGTAACATACAGCATACATTAACCATAAATTTTCTTTTGTGTATATATGAATGAAAGCAGAATAAAAGAAATTCACAAAGTCATTTGTTTGTTTGTTATTTGGTTTTTAGGAGCATTAGCAACTAAGGCAATATTGCTCCGGGGATATGCGGTGGTCATTCTCTGACCTTTCCGCATCTTCCATATTTGGTGGTCACAGGCTCGAACCTCAGTCTAATCAAGAAGCGTGTGCTATGCACTGCTGCTCCTGCCCACCTGGCTACGGAGGCGGCGCACAAAGTCGTATATTTTTTCAACGTGATTGATAGGAAAGGTCACGTGATACTGTTGAATTGGCAAGTGAACGTCATTGAGTAAGCGATACTAACAATTCACTATATGGCCAAAGCACGAAATTTGCGGTGTGTGTATCGGCAAGAGCTGCAGTCGAGAATTTTTACAATTGCGGAAACAATGTCGAAGAGAATGATGCTTTCCACACTTTAAAAAGAATAGATCAACAGAACATTGATTCTAAATGTCTGTCAGGTATCTCCTAATGGTATGCAGGATGTCTTCCACTCAGTGAAACCTCCTGCTTCTCAGTTTCACCAAACAGAATAACAACAGTAAAGGACAGCAGGAAGGAAAAATTCACAAGTGAAAAGAGTTTGTATATGACTATTTGTAAGAAATTTTAGGTCAGAATTAATATGATGGAAATTTCACCCAAATCTGCTATTTCTTCTGATATTGTACAAGAGATTTCAGACTATTCCAACACATTCCACTGAGAAATATTCAGGGTGCTTTTGGAAAGTGATCTGGGTATATAAAGAGGTATGCAAGAACAGAATACTAATTGAGCAGTTGTAGTTAGGTATGTGGTATTGTCAAGAAGTTCCCCAATTCTCATATTAAGCAAAATCAAACCTAGACACTCTCAAAAGTATTCTACTTTAATAATGTACTTTTGCCACAGTTAGTACAACTGCTGGGAAGTTCTGAAATTGCTCTTGCAGGATAGCACAGAGGGCATTTGAGGTTTTTTTTTTTTTTATGAAAACCCCAAACATGAAAGGTATAGAAGAAATACCTAGAGTACTTAGTATCGTGCATGGGTTGAAGGAAATGGGGAGTGAGGGGATGTCGGAAACTTTTCTCTGGTGACTAAACATGGGTTTCATCACTTTCAAGACTCCAATAAGCAAAGAGTTGCATTAATAATATTTTGTTTGCATGATGAGAGATCAGGAAAGTAAAGGAATGTGGTAATTAACAACAGTATTGTTTTTAACGAGTTCTAGATGCAGAAGAAATGGAGGTATGTGAGTGCGTTGTTATGCAGTAACTTCCAGTCTCATGCTGCCCACTGTTCTAGATACTTTTGATGAATTGCCTCTTGCAGCTGGCACCAGAAGTGCACCCATGAGGAGAGCTGATGGGACTAAATTCTCTCCCTCCCAAAAAATAACATTTTATTTTATATTATATAATTCTATTATCATGTGCTGATATTTGTAAGGGCTACCAATGTAGAGTGCATTGAGCCCACCCACAAACAAAATTTCTGTGTGCACCACTGGCTGGCATAACACTTGTAGGCATCTTTCCTTATTTACAGTAGCATCTCGAGGAATGAATTTGTGGTACACAACACCATAATGGACTAAAAAATAACAACTTTCCCTTCCAAACTGTAAACTGTCTTGTCAAAATTTTTTTTATCTTGGCAATTGAGGTGATTTTCAAGTCAATGATTCATACTTTGTGGGTCACAGAGAAAACATTGTCTCATTCCCAGCAATGATGGACTCTAGGGTCAACAGATTGTTATTAGATGATATAAGGAGATTGCTGCAAATCATTACCCTCTCACTGTGTTGATTGTTGGTAAGCACCTGACACAAATAAATCACTTAAAATTCCATGAGAGATTCAATGTGAAACGTTTAAAGCTTCTGCAAGTTTATCAATGGTCACACAGTGGTCCTGATGTATGCATTGACTTGCTGTTTCAATTTTTTTCAGGCATATGAGTAGTTAAAGGTCTTCCCCCACAGTCATCATCTGCCAAACTTTCTATTCCCTTTCTGAACCCACAATGCCATTTTAACATAGTAATATATGAGACAGATTCCTCTGTTTAAATCTGATGCATATTTCCAATATTTCAGAGGCATTTCACTAAGAATTGGCAAAATTAAATTTTGCACAATGTTCCAAATTTGACATTTTCCATTCAGAAATTGTGATAAAACAAATGCACTTCAACTGCACACAGCAATGAAATGTACTGAATGATTAACAAGCTTTTACATATGTGTAGATGCAGATTGACGTTTATGTTGTTGCTTTACTATGCTGTGTTTATCGACTGTAACGCCATGCAAGAACTTCTTGATTGTGCTATGCATTAAGTGGATGTCACGGAACAGCCATGATATTGTTAAATAAGTGACATGATAATGACCATATTGTATTAAACATGTGCAATAAAATTGCACAGAAGGTGAAATATATAATCAATATGCCCTTGTAGAACTTTCCAAAGAGAAAGTAAGAAATAAGTTTGAAGTGATGGATGCAGAACCAAAAACTATGTATAAATGGTTTGCTCTTGAGATTTATAATCTTATGACACAACACATAACTGACAAGGCTATTATCATGGAAGTAGCATCATAGGGAAATATCAGTCCAGAAAGCAGTTAACAAAGCAGTTCTAGTTTCTATTATTCATTTCCATCAGAAAAACATACTGAAACTGTTCCATGTTATGTGAAACCGTGCTGATTGAGGTATAATTATAATGGGTTTTAATTGAATGCATACCAGAGAAACAGTCTATAAACATATTATAATAAATCTACAAACAATCTGCACTTGATAGCCAGTTAAAAGGATTTGAAATAAAAAATACTGCAAATATTTTATTAATGAAAAGGTAATATCATTCGTTTTCTCAGTGTACAAGTCTTTGTAGCATTGAATCCCATCTTATAAAATTTGCCATATCTTGATGCTACATTCAACATTCAGATCTCCATTCATAATCACCCACAGGCCATGTCAACCAGCTGAAAAACTTTCTCCAATTCTTCTGTTGAAAATTTTTTTGGTGCCACTTCACTGTAATCCACTTCAGAATTGTTTTTCTCTTCTTCATGCGCAGTTTACAAGTCAATTTCAAGGAGAGTTGCATCATCTAAGTCATTTGCATGTGAGTCAATGCAGTCACGTACATTGGCAGTGTCAAAAATTTCGAATCCCAAGTCTTTTCCTATCTTCACAATGTTTTCGGCAATTGTCTGAAATTGCGAATCAAAACCAGTGAAATCATTTGCCAAATGGGGCAAAACATGCTGCCAAATAGAATGCATGTTGTTGGCAGTGATTTCTAGCCAAGATGCAGATATATTTTCGATTGTATTTAAAGGGATAAAAAATAAATTGTGAAATGAAGTTTCAAAAGCTATCACATCATCTCATCAGGATGGAATTAAGAATACTGAACACTGTTGAACTATGCTGTTGACTGCTTGACGGAAGCTTTTGGCACATGTGAGACAACAAAGTTGGCACTGCAGCATATATGTATGCATACCTAGGCTACAACAATGCCTATATATATGTAGGGTATATATGTAGAGTATGTGTCCAGGCTATTGAATGAGTTTTAATATATACAGTAAATTTTTGACTTAAACTTAATTGAAAACCATGTTATAGTGAAACCTGTGTTGTTTGAAGCCATACTAAGTGAGGTATTGCTGTATATATATAAAGTCATAGGGGACAAGAAGAAAAGGGCTGCAATTGCAAAAAAAAAGTATAAGATCATCTACACAAAGGTATGTCAGATTGTTGCATTAGTGGAAAAGGGAGGAAGCAAATCAGAGATGCAAAGAAACATCATAAAAAATATTTTTACCACATTCAGAGAGGCAAGGGGAAAAATTGTTGTTGCTAGATTACTGCATATTTAGAAATGGACTAAAGAAGCTGACAGGAGTAAAAGTCTGCTAAATTTAAAGCACGCTAAACATATATACAGGCATTCTAAGCTTATTTTGAGAAGAAAAGTAGAACTGCAATTAAAATTCACTTAGAGAATTCCAAAGATATTGCTGAATCTTCTATTTTCAACACAGATCAGAGTCATTTTGAGTATGAACTCCTTTCTGGGAACTTATTGAACTCATCTTGTTGCAAATTGGTCAAGACAATTGAATAAGTGGTGCAGTTCATGGATCCTACTAATTGTTCATATTATCAGGCACTGATATCTAAAAGTGGGAAATTTGGGAAGTCGTATGGGTGGGAAATTTAGAAAACAGTTAACAAGGTATCAGACAGAATACCTCTCCAAATACAGTGTACAAACATAGCAGCTCTAGCAGTAAAATTTTTGCAACCAACACATAACCAACCATGTTATATGTTGGATGCAAAATATTAAGCACCCAGAATGTAAGGAATGTCTCTTCTTCTGGTCAAACTTTGGTCTAGGGGAATGCAGGTATAAATTTAGCATATAGAGCCTTTCCTGAGGAAGATATAAATTGTGAAAATGTATTTCTTTCTTATATATATTTTCAAATGTGTTGGAAATCAACTTCCAAACAATTTTGGATATATATTTTTTTTTTCCAAACACTACCACACAAGGAATAACCCTATTGAATAAACTAACAGTTTTGGATACATTTCTTATCAAGAAATGTATAGAAACCTGTTAGTTTATGATACATTTTTTAGCTAACCTTAGGTGAGTTTTACTGGCTTACTTCTTTAAAAATTAAAACATTCTTTATATGGTTTTTCATAAAAAAGCAAAACATTCTATATCATCTGATATAGAACAAGTGTTCTGTTGCCTTTTAAAAACTTATCAATATCACAACTTGAAAAAAACTGGACATTATTACTGTACACCTTAATTAGACACACAATGTGTTACAACAACTTTTGTATAAACCTGTTTGAAACAGTGAATAATTAAGATGGTATAGCCATTTTCCCCATACTTTTGCTTCAACTTGTATAACTCTGGCTGTGAATTATTACAAAACAAAGTTCATAACACTTTTCATATTTCTTCATTTGGAACTTTCTGTAAACATTTAATCTCAATCCATTTCCAAATGGTAGTGGCCTTCCCTTGCCAGTGTCAGAAGACCTGTGTCAAAAATCATTCTGCTATTTCTCCAAGAATTGCATAGCTCTTTATTCCAACAGGACAATGCATAGTTCCACACTGTTAATATTGTCAGTGTTGGTTTCTCTGAAACCAGCTATATTCCCTGATTTGTTTGTTCTGTTTGATAATTTAAATTTAAACAGTACACAATATTGATATTACAGTTTAAATATAAAGGTTAAATTAATAAAGATATAAAAGAATATTTTTTATAAAATTAATCAATGTAACTTCATTCACAAAAAAGGTTGGACAGTATTTTTCTACATTACTGTAAAATAATATTTTTTTCTAAAAGTTCATGGGGAAAAAGAGTTATAACACTCACCCTGTAACTCTCGAATTCATGCTTTTTATTGTCAATATCATTTTGTGCTATTTTCAACTCCTCTTCAAGGGAAGCAATCTTGGCTTCTAAAGATTTTATTGTTCTCTGTTGCAATTCTTTTGAGTTTCTTGATGCTTCTGATATTTGTTGGATTTTAGAAACTGCTTCAGCAAGATTAACCTTAAAAATAAATAAATAAAATTTAAATAGTTATCACAGCTTAAAAAATATAGTCTAAAGGTTAATTGCTAGAAAATACATGAGAGCCAAATAATTAATTATGTTTATCAGTTTACTATTTATCTTAACAAGCTAATAAATGTAAGAGCAACAACACTCAATATGTTCTACATTATAAATCAATTAGCAAATGAATGACAGGAATTACCTCAATAATGATTTGTAGAATGCTTTGATGCTGACACTCTATTATCCAAATGAATGTAAAAAAAATTTTAAAAATAACTTAATGAATTCTTTTACACCCGGGGAAAAAAAAAAAAAAATCGATGATCCAACATACCCGGAATCAATGGCTTTTAAGAGCTCCAAACCTGACCCTAAAATACATAAAACCACCAACAAATTCTTATGAGTGAAAGAAGACATTAGTACCATTAATAAAAACAAATACGACATAATAAAATTACTAACCAGAAGCTGACTAGGCTTTTCGGCACGGTCATGATCACAGGGTAGTAAAGCGAAAAATGTATGACAGAATTTAAAGTAGAGAGATTAGTTTTTATCTTGGTGCATGTGTATGAAAGGGCAAAAATCGGAAATGGGATAGGGGCAATGTACATTAATTGTATTTTGATGCAATTTAATTTCAAGGGTTTCCATTATTAATAATTTTTGTATAATTATGCTAAATATTGAGAACCTGTGCTTCATTAAACAAGGTGTGTCCTTCACTAACTGCATGGAAAGCTAATTCTGAATGATAGGACTATGTTTCATGTTAATAACTGAAGACACTGATAAGAAATCGTTAAATTTTAAAAATTTTTACTCTTACTCATGATATGGATGATATTCAGTTTAATATATACGGGAACTAACTAATACCAGCATGTTTCTATATTACAATAGTTACCATCCTTTCACTTATAAAAGGTTAATAATCCTAAATCAATTCCTCAATGGATATAAATATTCTACTTCTGAATCTGCTTTGGACACTGAGATACAATTATTAACAAATAGATTCCAAAGCCGTGGTTACCCCTTATCTGTAATAAATCATATAAAGTACAAGCAGAAAATCAGTTACATAAACCCACACCTGCAAATGATAGTTTGCAGGTGTGGGTTTATGGTAAAAAAATATTTTATTTCTTTTCCATACGTAGAACAATGGTATAACCAGTTGAATAACTTTTCAAGGATACAGAATTTAAAATAGTATTGAAACCCATGAGAAAATTACATGCGGTTCTAAACAATCACTCTGTTCAATCTTCCTTTGCATTCCATCCAATATATCCTGTAAAGACTTTATATTTGTTTTTATTAATGGTACTAATGTCTTCTTTCACTAATAAGAATTGGTTGGTGGTTTAATGTATTTTAGGGTCAGGTTTGGAGGTCTTAAACCATTGGTTCCGGGTAAGTTGGACCATCGATTTTTCTTTGGGTGTAAAGAATTCATTTAAGTTATTTTTTAAGTTTTTTACATTCATTTGGATAATAGAAAGTGTCAGCATCGAAACATTCTACAAGTCATTATTGAGGTAATTCCTCTCATTCATTTGTTAACTTAAATAACAAGGTACACAATACTGATGATGAATATTTTATAAAAGTAAGACAAGTTTAAAGTGGAACATTTAAAATTTGTATTTTCCTAACATACATCCCAGAATTATCTATATAATAAGTATGTTCCACATACTTATTATATAGATAATTTTGATGGAAATTTACAAACCTTATACTCTTCGCCTTGTTGTGTGACTCTTTCAAGCTGAGATTGCAATAATGCTTCGCTACTAAGCAATTCTGCCTCATGTTTCCTTACAGCTGCAAGTTCTCTTTTGACCTTATTCAGTATTTCTTTCATATTATTAGCTCTATCTTCTTCTGCTTGGCGCTGTTTCTCACAATGCTCTAAATATATAAATGAGTGTGAATACCACATCAAATACAAACGTTTTTAAAACATATCAAAGCATTTATTTCAGTTAAGCAGAATTTCTATGTTAAATTTGTATTGAAATGAATTATATTGAATTTAAATTAATCTTCTTTAAAAATATAAAACAATTTTATTCATGTTGCCTACTGCCTCAGTAGCATCTTTACAAATATGGAACACATACAGAACAGTGAAGTAATCAATCAGAATTGAGACAAAATAAGAACTAGCAGATTATCTAATTTCAGATTACCACTCTCTGATCTCTCCTTATTCACATAAACCATATTTATTTTAGGATTTCGTGGAATTAGTTGTTTATAACACAGATGAGTGGATGATCTGGCAATCCTTCATTTGCATTAAGTTTTTGATTTGGATTGTAATTATGATTAACATGTGGGACCCATGCATGATTCATATAGTCAAGCATGGTTAACTGTGGCAACAGCTGTAATGAAAACAAAATGTTTTTTAGGTTGAAAGAGAAACATCAGACTATGATGGTACTGTATTAATTATGTTATATATTATTACGTAAATATTATATATATATTTCAAGTCTTTGGTTGTAGTGTGGTGGGACTGAACTAGGATCTGTGTCAGCTAGGAAGGACTATGAATGTCACTATGTCCAAAATCACATGTAGTTTATGTGAGACATTAGGGGAGAAGACTATCCTACTGAAGAAAATCTCAGTCTCCCTCTCCCCAAATATATATATATATATATATACAAGGGGTTTCTGAAAAGTAAGGTAACACATTTTTTCTCTCGATGATGTTTAATAATACGAAGTTGAAATTACGCACCAAGAAATAAGTGAACATGCACTACTTCTCCACAAAGTCTCCAGTTTTATTGATGCACTCGTCCCAACGATGGATCAGTTTATTAATACCAGTAATGAAGAAATCTGTGCCCACACACAGTAACCAACATCGCACCGCCTGGTGAACTTCCTCATCCATGGTGAAATGCTTTCCTGAAAGGTGATTTTTCAGAGGGCCGATCAAATGGAAGTCTGAAGGTGCTAAGTCTGGGCTGTAGGGGGGGATGTGACAGAGTTTCCCAACAATTATGGCACAACCACTGACAAGTGGTGTGGGCAGTGTGTGGAGTTGCATTGTTGTGCAACAAAATCATGCCGCCTGACAGAAGTCCTGGTTGTTTGCGTCGAATGTTGGCTTTCAGTTTTTCCAACGTTGCACAGTAAAGCTGTGCATTGATTGTTCCTCCCTTTGGCAAGAAATCCACCAACAGAACGGCTTGGTAATCCCAGAACACTGTGGCCACGACTTTTTGGACACTGGGAACAGTTTTGAATTTATTCAGCAGAGGAGATTGTGGATGTTTCCAGGTCATGGAGTGTTGTTTGCTCTCCAGGGTAAAGTGATGAACCCACGTTTCGTCTGCTGTGACTATGCGAGTGAGAAAATCCCCTCCTTCATCGCTGTATTGCAACAGATTCTCCAGACACATCCCAATGCGTTTTGCTTTGTCCTCCTCTGACAATTGTCAGGGCACGCAGCAGCAGTACACCTTTCAAAGGCCAAGGACATCATGAACAGTCAACTTACTCACGTTCACTATTTGTGCAATTTCACAGTTTCACTCACCTGTTTTCAAAAACAATGCCCTTAATGCGCAAAACGTTATCTTCTGTCTTGCTCGATGAAGGCCTACCCACCCGATGTCGACCTTCAATGTCAACACTGCCCGCTTTAAATTCATTGCACCAAAAACACACCTGCTCCTTTGTCATCACCTTTTCGCTATACACAACAACTAGTTCACAGCGAACGTCACTTGGTGAAGACCCTTTTGTTTGCAAAAAGCGAATAAACTTCACGAACACCTGTTTTGGACCACACCCTCACAGCAGCCGCCATTTTGTAACCGGAATCTGCTGTGAGGCAACAATACCGCAACACTGCACTGCGGTCTTTTTGAATGTCATTAATGGGTCTATCTGTCTACCGCGTTTCATCTCATTCCCTTTCACCATTATTAAGAAAAAAAAAAGTGTTACCCTACTTTTCGGAAACCCATTGTATATATATAAAAAATAATAATAATAATAAAAAAATAATTAGAACACGAGAAGAGTTGCCCTAGAGAATTCCCATGTAAATCTGGTCATTCAGACATTAATTAATAGGCTACACAGAATGTGACATGCCTTACCTCAAGATCACTTTGAAATAGGCAATATTATACTTCAGAGTATCCAAAACCAATGGACCAGATTTCAGTTGTTTTAATAATAATATTCAGCTGTTTGGAGATGGTCTCACATTAATTATGACACCATGTCTTGTAAAGAAAAAAATATTTATCGGATAAAATTGAAGTTACTGCACATGGTGACTTTCTCCGTGTGACTACTTCATGTATATTGAAATGTAAATAAACCAATTAAGAAGAGGATATTAGAAAAAAAGTAATATCTTTGTTCAAAAATTGAACCAATTCATCCTTTGAACCAAAGGATGAAATAAGTAACTACACATCTGTAAGTTTGATGTCAGCACCAGAGAGAAAAATTAAATCAGAAATAATTACAGAAGTAAGCAAGATCATCTTGATAGGAAAGAAAATATAAAGCAATCACTGCATGGATTTATTAAAGAAAGAAAGATCATACCTGACCAATCTGTTTAGTTACTATGATGGCTTTTAGTTTTTTATAATATGCCATGTCACAGCTACTACAAAGTAGCAACTGTAACATGGCACATTTTTGGATCCATTTCCTTTGATGCAAAGAATAGTTTCAATATTCTATACCATTTGATACTGTTTCACATGAATGTTGTATAAACTGGAATAACATCGTATTAGGATTCTTGTAAGTAAGTTACAAGAATAAGGATAAAGGGATGGTTAGCTGTTAAGGGAGAGTGGGAGACAAGTGAGTTTATACATGGCCACTGCTGTTTATGTCATGTCATTCAATGTTATGAGAGCAGTCCCAAAGGGTTCTGTGTTTGGTTCCCCATTCTATTTCTATTATTTATTGATGATGTTGACATAGGTATTTCAAGTTTGATGTCTCTAAGTTTGCTGATGATGCAAAGATGGGCAGGACGGTTAATGACATTAATCAGGGTATGATACTTCAAAAAAATCTATATAAATAGGGCACATGGGCTGAAAAAAGTCAAACAAGGTTTCATACTGATGAATGCAAGGTACTAACATTTCGATTAGCAGTAATCCTGAGATACATATAATATTTGGATAGCCAAACTTAAGGTGATTGATCAGGAAAAAGACCTAGGATAATTGTACAGCCCAACTTGAAGTTCTCTGGAGCTGAACATCTTGTGGGGTTCTGTTAATGATACACAGGAACATTACCAGCAGGGACAGAGATGGGATTATCCCACTATATAAAAGCAATTAAGAATTTATTATAGTTACACACAGAGCGTACAAATAAATAAGAAATATATGAGCGTTCGGCTATATGGTAGCCTTCATCAGAATTAAAAATACATGAATGGCAGTTGGAATGAAGATGTGCACTGCCAGGTGCGTGAGACGCGAGGTTTAATTGTTTGTTGACGTCTGTGGCTGTGACGCATGATGACGTGGCCAGCGCTTGTCCAATGACAGAACTACTGACTCTGTGATCGGGTTGACTTGGCAACCACTGTTCCTGTTCAAGGATTTATCCGAAGATTTTATATTTAACGATTCCAACCAGGTACGTTTTAGGTAATGGTGGGATCTGTCTACCACCACGACATCGCGGTGTGGGTCGATGTCGTGGTGGGTTGTCCAGACATGTTCGGCGATAGCTGAGTGTTCTATATCCGCTAAACGGATCGCTCTTTTGTGCTCCGAGAGACGTTTCTCGAGTCGACGTCCAGTCTCTCCAAAGTAGCAGCTAGTGCAGTCACGGCAAGAGATGCGGTAGACCAAACCGCTCTGCAGAAGGGTGGGGACAGGTGTTTTCACGTTGGAAATGAAAGAACGCAGTTTCTTGCCTGGGAGTTGGATGCACTTTATTCCGTGCGTTCTCAGGATTCTACCGATCTGTTGTGACAGGTTGGGGTAGTATGGGATGAATGCCCTCGTGGATGGCTCGTCACTGTTGGTGTTGTAGCTGGTCGTCACGATGTCACGTGTCTGTAGATCACACCTGTCGAGGACGTCAATGGGGTAGCCACACCTCGTAAGGTCTACTTTGACCCTAGTGACCTCTTTGCGTCTTTCATCAGCGGAGCTGGAGTGTGTCCAGGCGCGAGTAAGCAAGGTTCGGGCAGTGGAGAGGAGGTGGCCTCGCGCGTGTGCTGACCGGAAGTTGGTGAACTGGCCAGCACACATGGGCTTACGATAAACTGTAGTCCTCAGGTATGTGCCTTCACGTCGGACAAGTGTGTCTAAATATGGTAAGGAGTTGTTCGACTCCAGCTCAATCGTGAATTTTATGAAGGGCGATAGTGAGTTGAGGTATGATAGAAGTCGCTGACCTGAGTCTCTAGGGATGACCACGAACACATCGTCAACATAGCGACACCAAAAGGCGATGTGATCTGGTGCGTGTGCAAACGCACGTCCCTCTAACTCCTCCATCACGATGTTTGCTGTGACCGAGCTGACAGGGGAACCCATGGCCGTGCCATGTATCTGCTGGTAGACTGAGTCATTAAACATGATCGCACCCCCTGTTAAGCACAGTCTGAGGGCGGCGGAAATGTCATCGGGTGTGAGACCAGTTCTTTCGTTGAGGGTTCTATCATTGTCCAAGAGTTGTTTTGCACAAGAAATGGCAAGTTCCACAGGGATGGAGGTAAAGAGCGATATGACGTCGAACGATGCCATAACTTGATCCTGCGAGATGGATACAGTGCGAATCCTCTTTATGAATTCAACACTGTTGGAGACGGTGTGGGTGGTCTTGCCAACTAGAGGAGAAAGAAGTCTCGAGACAAATTTAGACAGCTCGTAAGTCGGTGATCCACAGCAGGATACAATTGGTCTCAGTGGTGTGTCTTCTTTGTGCACTTTCGGTAGGCCGTAAAACCGTGGGATCTGACATCCGGAGGCACGGAGGTGATTACGGGTTGACTGTGTGATCTTCCCTTGTTTCAGCCAACTGTTGATGAGGATATTCACCTCTGATTCCCATCGTTCTAAAACTCTGTTGGGGTTGATGGTCAGGGGTTTGTATACGGTAGTATCCCGTAAAAGTAGTAGCGCTTTCGCCATGTAATCGGTGTGATCCATTACAACCGTACGGCGGCCTTTGTCTGCCGGTAGAATGACGATGGACGAATCCTGTTTCAATGCCTTGAGGGCAGAAAACTGTGTACGGTTGAGGTTAGAAGAGACGGGGCGAGCACGGTGTAGAACTGCTGCAGTCTTCAAGCGGATTGTGTTGGCTACATCTTCTGGGAGGCGTGATAAGCTGGCTTCCACACCTAAGGCGATGTCGGTGATCGGCGGGTGCTTAGGAAGAACGGCAAATGTCATGCCAAGAGTCAATAAGTTTATTTGGTCCGCAGATAACTGTTTGCTGCTTAGGTTCAATACGAAGTCCGTGGAATTAGTGAGAGGGGTATTACGTTGGCTGCGAAACTGACGGGATTCATTAATCAAATTACAAAACTTACGTTTCTGTCGGGCACAATAAAGATCTGATTCTCTGACGGCCTGGTGACATAAAGTGTTGACCACATCGGTGTAAACGGGATCGGGAATCAGAGTCTTAAGGTCGGCTAGTAGGGTTGCCTTGCTCGCTGAAGCACGTTGTATGTCATGATGGAGGCAGCCGATCCATATACGTAGGGTTTTGAGGCCGAAGTTCCGACAGGCACGTCTCATGCGCTCATTAGAAAATGGTTGTTTGTAGCGAAACCCTTTCGGTATAATCTCGTTAGCTTTGCACCTATGCGCAAACCTCAGGTGTTGTCTACTACGGGCTATAAAGATAAAATCTTTCTGTAGTCTCACGATCATGTCGTATGCTGGTTGGCCAAGAATAGTACGAACATAACGAAACAGGCCTACGCGCTCTGGATTCATTAAGAATTTATTATAGTTACACACAGAGCGTACAAATAAATAAGAAATATATGAGCTTTCGGCTATATGGTAGCCTTCATCAGAATTAAAAATACATGAATGGCAGTTGGAATGAAGATGTGCACTGCCAGGTGCGTGAGACGCGAGGTTTAATTGTTTGTTGACGTCTGTGGCTGTGACACATGATGACGTGGCCAGCGCTTGTCCAATGACAGAACTACTGACTCTGTGATCGGGTTGACTTGGCAACCACTGTTCCTGTTCAAGGATTTATCCGAAGATTTTATATTTAACGATTCCAACCAGGTACGTTTTAGGTAATGGTGGGATCTGTCTACCACCACGACATCGCGGTGTGGGTCGATGTCGTGGTGGGTTGTCCAGACATGTTCGGCGATAGCTGAGTGTTCTATATCCGCTAAACGGATCGCTCTTTTGTGCTTGTCCAATGACAGAACTACTGACTCTGTGATCGGGTTGACTTGGCAACCACTGTTCCTGTTCAAGGATTTATCCGAAGATTTTATATTTAACGATTCCAACCAGGTACGTTTTAGGTAATGGTGGGATCTGTCTACCACCACGACATCGCGGTGTGGGTCGATGTCGTGGTGGGTTGTCCAGCCATGTTCGGCGATAGCTGAGTGTTCTATATCCGCTAAACGGATCGCTCTTTTGTGCTCCGAGAGACGTTTCTCGAGTCGACATCCAGTCTCTCCAAAGTAGCAGCTAGTGCAGTCACGGCAAGAGATGCGGTAGACAAAACCGCTCTGCAGAAGGGTGGGGACAGGTGTTTTCACGTTGGAAATGAAAGAACGCAGTTTCTTGCCTGGGAGTTGGATGCACTTTATTCCGTGCGTTCTCAGGATTCTACCGATCTGTTGTGACAGGTTGGGGTAGTATGGGATGAATGCCCTCGTGGATGGCTCGTCACTGTTGGTGTTGTAGCTGGTCGTCACGATGTCACGTGTCTGTAGATCACACCTGTCGAGGACGTCAATGGGGTAGCCACACCTCGTAAGGTCTACTTTGACCCTAGTGACCTCTTTGCGTCTTTCATCAGCGGAGCTGGAGTGTGTCCAGGCGCGAGTAAGCAAGGTTCGGGCAGTGGAGAGGAGGTGGCCTCGCGCGTGTGCTGACCGGAAGTTGGTGAACTGGCCAGCACACATGGGCTTACGATAAACTGTAGTCCTCAGGTATGTGCCTTCACGTCGGACAAGTGTGTCTAAATATGGTAAGGAGTTGTTCGACTCCAGCTCAATCGTGAATTTTATGAAGGGCGATAGTGAGTTGAGGTATGATAGAAGTCGCTGACCTGAGTCTCTAGGGATGACCACGAACACATCGTCAACATAGCGACACCAAAAGGCGATGTGATCTGGTGCGTGTGCAAACGCACGTCCCTCTAACTCCTCCATCACGATGTTTGCTGTGACCGAGCTGACAGGGGAACCCATGGCCGTGCCATGTATCTGCTGGTAGACTGAGTCATTAAATATGATCGCACCCCCTGTTAAGCACAGTCTGAGGGCGGCGGAAATGTCATCGGGTGTGAGACCAGTTCTTTCGTTGAGGGTTCTATCATTGTCCAAGAGTTGTTTTGCACAAGAAATGGCAAGTTCCACAGGGATGGAGGTAAAGAGCGATATGACGTCGAACGATGCCATAACTTGATCCTGCGAGATGGATACAGTGCGAATCCTCTTTATGAATTCAACACTGTTGGAGACGGTGTGGGTGGTCTTGCCAACTAGAGGAGAAAGAAGTCTCGAGACAAATTTAGACAGCTCGTAAGTCGGTGATCCACAGCAGGATACAATTGGTCTCAGTGGTGTGTCTTCTTTGTGCACTTTCGGTAGGCCGTAAAACCGTGGGATCTGACATCCGGAGGCACGGAGGTGATTACGGGTTGACTGTGTGATCTTCCCTTGTTTCAGCCAACTGTTGATGAGGATATTCACCTCTGATTCCCATCGTTCTAAAACTCTGTTGGGGTTGATGGTCAGGGGTTTGTATACGGTAGTATCCCGTAAAAGTAGTAGCGCTTTCGCCATGTAATCGGTGTGATCCATTACAACCGTACGGCGGCCTTTGTCTGCCGGTAGAATGACGATGGACGAATCCTGTTTCAATGCCTTGAGGGCAGAAAACTGTGTACGGTTGAGGTTAGAAGAGACGGGGCGAGCACGGTGTAGAACTGCTGCAGTCTTCAAGCGGATTGTGTTGGCTACATCTTCTGGGAGGCGTGATAAGCTGGCTTCCACACCTAAGGCGATGTCGGTGATCGGCGGGTGCTTAGGAAGAACGGCAAATGTCATGCCAAGAGTCAATAAGTTTATTTGGTCCGCAGATAACTGTTTGCTGCTTAGGTTCAATACGAAGTCCGTGGAATTAGTGAGAGGGGTATTACGTTGGCTGCGAAACTGACGGGATTCATTAATCAAATTACAAAACTTACGTTTCTGTCGGGCACAATAAAGATCTGATTCTCTGACGGCCTGGTGACATAAAGTGTTGACCACATCGGTGTAAACGGGATCGGGAATCAGAGTCTTAAGGTCGGCTAGTAGGGTTGCCTTGCTCGCTGAAGCACGTTGTATGTCATGATGGAGGCAGCCGATCCATATACGTAGGGTTTTGAGGCCGAAGTTCCGACAGGCACGTCTCATGCGCTCATTAGAAAACGGTTGTTTGTAGCGAAACCCTTTCGGTATAATCTCGTTAGCTTTGCACCTATGCGCAAACCTCAGGTGTTGTCTACTACGGGCTATAAAGATAAAATCTTTCTGTAGTCTCACGATCATGTCGTATGCTGGTTGGCCAAGAATAGTACGAACATAACGAAACAGGCCTACGCGCTCTGGATTCATTAAGAATTTATTATAGTTACACACAGAGCGTACAAATAAATAAGAAATATATGAGCTTTCGGCTATATGGTAGCCTTCATCAGAATTAAAAATACATGAATGGCAGTTGGAATGAAGATGTGCACTGCCAGGTGCGTGAGACGCGAGGTTTAATTGTTTGTTGACGTCTGTGGCTGTGACGCATGATGACGTGGCCAGCGCTTGTCCAATGACAGAACTACTGACTCTGTGATCGGGTTGACTTGGCAACCACTGTTCCTTCAAGGATTTATCCGAAGATTTTATATTTAACGATTCCAACCAGGTACGTTTTAGGTAATGGTGGGATCTGTCTACCACCACGACATCGCGGTGTGGGTCGATGTCGTGGTGGGTTGTCCAGACATGTTCGGCGATAGCTGAGTGTTCTATATCCGCTAAACGGATCGCTCTTTTGTGCTCCGAGAGACGTTTCTCGAGTCGACGTCCAGTCTCTCCAAAGTAGCAGCTAGTGCAGTCACGGCAAGAGATGCGGTAGACCAAACCGCTCTGCAGAAGGGTGGGGACAGGTGTTTTCACGTTGGAAATGAAAGAACGCAGTTTCTTGCCTGGGAGTTGGATGCACTTTATTCCGTGCGTTCTCAGGATTCTACCGATCTGTTGTGACAGGTTGGGGTAGTATGGGATGAATGCCCTCGTGGATGGCTCGTCACTGTTGGTGTTGTAGCTGGTCGTCACGATGTCACGTGTCTGTAGATCACACCTGTCGAGGACGTCAATGGGGTAGCCACACCTCGTAAGGTCTACTTTGACCCTAGTGACCTCTTTGCGTCTTTCATCAGCGGAGCTGGAGTGTGTCCAGGCGCGAGTAAGCAAGGTTCGGGCAGTGGAGAGGAGGTGGCCTACAGTTTATCGTAAGCCCATGTGTGCTGGCCAGTTCACCAACTTCCGGTCAGCACACGCGCGAGGCCACCTCCTCTCCACTGCCCGAACCTTGCTTACTCGCGCCTGGACACACTCCAGCTCCGCTGATGAAAGACGCAAAGAGGTCACTAGGGTCAAAGTAGACCTTACGAGGTGTGGCTACCCCATTGATGTCCTCGACAGGTGTGATCTACAGACACGTGACATTGTGACGACCAGCTACAACACCAACAGTGACGAGCCATCCACGAGGGCATTCATCCCATACTACCCCAACCTGTCACAACAGATCGGTAGAATCCTGAGAACGCACGGAATAAAGTGCATCCAACTCCCAGGCAAGAAACTGCGTTCTTTCATTTCCAACGTGAAAACACCTGTCCCCACCCTTCTGCAGAGCGGTTTGGTCTACCGCATCTCTTGCCGTGACTGCACTAGCTGCTACTTTGGAGAGACTGGACGTCGACTCGAGAAACGTCTCTCGGAGCACAAAAGAGCGATCCGTTTAGCGGATATAGAACACTCAGCTATCGCCGAACATGTCTGGACAACCCACCACGACATCGACCCACACCGCGATGTCGTGGTGGTAGACAGATCCCACCATTACCTAAAACGTACCTGGTTGGAATCGTTAAATATAAAATCTTCGGATAAATCCTTGAAGGAACAGTGGTTGCCAAGTCAACCCGATCACAGAGTCAGTAGTTCTGTCATTGGACAAGCGCTGGCCACGTCATCATGCGTCACAGCCACAGACGTCAACAAACAATTAAACCTCGCGTCTCACGCACCTGGCAGTGCACATCTTCATTCCAACTGCCATTCATGTATTTTTAATTCTGATGAAGGCTACCATATAGCCGAAAGCTCATATATTTCTTATTTATTTGTACGCTCTGTGTGTAACTATAATAAATTCTTAATGAATCCAGAGCGCGTAGGCCTGTTTCGTTATATAAAAGCAATGGCTAAACTACATCTGCAATACCGCATATGGGTTTGGAAATCACATTTTAGGAAGGACACAGAACTCTTGGAATGAGTGCAGCAAAGAGCAACAAGAATAGTTGGGGCATAAAAGGATATACTAAAAAAGACTGGGCTCTCATTGCAGTGTTTGAAAACTAGGCATATACAAAGGGTACTAGGAAAGTTTTGCAATACCGCTTTGTTTATTTAATTTTTTCAAAGTAATTTCCTCTACATTCAATACACCTCTCCATCCTCCGAAACCAATCTTTAAACCAGTTCTGCCAAGTTTCACTAGGGAGTAAAGCACACTCGTTGTCCCAAGCCCGTAGAAGGTCCTCATCACTGGAAAACCGCCTCCCTGTTAGCTTCATTTTCACATGTGGGAACAGTGCAAAGTCGCAGGGAGCAAGGTCTGGACTGTAGGGACGGTGCTCCAGAAGTTTCAGTCCTGTCGTGGTCAAATATTCGCTGCAGGCTTGGCGCAGTGAGCTGCAGCATTATCGTGATGGAGGTACCAGGTGTCCATTCTTGACTTTGGCCGCAGGTTCTTCATAGATCCAATGACTTTAGGCAGGCATTGTTCAGTATACCACTTAGCTGTGACTGTCTTCTGCGTGTCCAAAACGACACGTTCCACAATTCCACTCGATTTGAAAAATACAACTATCATTTTCTTCTTTACAGATCGGGATTTTCTGACAATTACGGGTGTGTCGTCATCATCAAAGACCCAAACTTTGTTTGGGGCTTGGTCGGCAGATCGTAATAGTACAGCCAAGTCTCGTCACCTGTCACGATGTTGTTCACATACCGAGATTGTCCCTTATCAAACTTTTTTAACATCTCCCGGAACCAAGTCACACGTCGTGTCATCTGCTCTTCAGTCAGTTGATGCGGCACCCAGAGAGAACAAAGTTTCTTCACGTGCAAATGATCTTGCAGAATCGAACGAACTGCTGGTGCATTTAGGCCCAAAGTATCCTCTATCTGTTGGTAGGTCACTCGCCTGTTTTCGTCAAGCATTTTCCTCACAGCAGTAACGTTTTCCTCCGTAACTGAGACGTTCGTGGCCTTCCCGGCCTCTCAGAATCCTCCAGAGTGAAATTTCCCCTTTGGAATTCTCTATACCACCTGAATATCGTTGTACGATGTGGACAATCATCATCTAGTGCAAGAGTCATTTCTTCTAAGCACTGGTCTATGGTTAAACCACGCACGAAATTATACCGCAAAACTGTCCTTATCTCATTTCGTGACCACGATGCCATCGCAAGCACTTTACACTCTCCCTACTAATGAATAACTGAGCCCATCGACTTGGAGCGGCAGCTACTATGCACGTATGAACATGTCTCAACATGCAGCAACAAGCAGCTTCCTGTGATTCATTGTTGCGTCATATTGCAAAACTTTCCTAGTACCCTTTGTATGTGGTGTATTCAGCTTAGATGTGCAGAAATTTGTTTTCAGCCAAAATAATCAATTCTTGGAATAAATTTTCACTGAATGCTGTAAAAACTTAAAGAAAGAATGAACAAATTATTAGACATAATGGACAAATGAGGTGGTAACTCCCCCCTGTTTTTGGTTGATGCTTTGTACACACATTGTTTCTCACACATCATTTTAAGTACTAATAATAAATTAAAATTAAAAATATTTGGAATAAAAAACAATTAGTGAAGGTATGGAGGTGATTGAAACTTATGGCTTCCTTTCAAATTATTAAATATATTTAATAATTTGAAAACCTCACTAACAAGCATAATTAGCCAAACCATGATTGGCTAATTATGCTTGTTACTGTACTCAAGTTATTCTATTCGAGGAAGAAAGTTCATCAGTTTCTAACAAACCTACAGATTGAATTATTTGTGAATAATTGTCTTTTGTAGTTTTATGAAATTAAGAGAATTCATTTTTTTTTATTTTATTTTTTATGAAAACCCCAAACACGAAAGGTATCAAAACCTATAGTACTTAGTACCATGCATGGGTTGAAGGAGAAGTATGGTGGGGGGGGGGATGCCGGAAACTTTGCTCTAGAGACTAAACATTTGTAGTTAGTTCAGTTTGAAATCATTACAATATCTGTTCTTCTAAACATTGCTTACTAATTTCTTCTTGAAGATCTTTAACTTTATCTTTCTGCCTAGTTACTTCATTCTCTAGATCAGATACACATGAGTTTTTCTGTTCTAACTGTATGTTTAATTCGGATACAGTCTTCTCATAATCTGCCATCTCTAGATCCAATACATTTCGTTGTTTGGCTTCCTGAAAAAAAGAGATGTTTATAATTTTTTGAGTATATCAATTCCTATATGCAGCCAACACAAAACACACAAAAATAAATACTAAATTAAGAATAAAAATAAAGCCTAAATACCATGGAGCTGTCTTGTTTAAGACAAAAACGACTCAATTTTAAGAAAAGAATGATTTTACATTCACTAAATAACAGATTGCAATTTTTTTCTCAATAAACATTTAGCCAAACAACTCCAGTTTCTCTACTGTATTATTTTACTATATTATTATGTTTATTTTATTTTTTTAATTTTTTTATGATTTTTTTTATTCCCAAACTGCAAATAATATTTCCATAAATGAAAATTTTATAAAAAAAAATCAAATTGCAATATCATTAATATAAAAAAAAATTAAAAACCAACACTATTCATTCCACCTTTAAATGGAATAAATTACCTTTCTACCCTGAATGGTAATTAAAAATTCTAGTACCTTGAAATTTTAAAAAAGAAGTAGTGGATTTGCAGCTTTTTGTGATACTATTCAATTTATTATTATATTAACAATTTTAGGTTGAGCCTTGGATAAATAGCTTGTGTCAAATGTGTGCCTATGCCCAAGTATTGATCTGTCAGAGTAAATAGCATCCCCAAGAATACAATTTAAAAATAAGAAGCATACTATTTATTTATTACACTATGTAACAAAATTTCAAAAAGGATCTGTTTACCTGCATTCCTTACCATTAAAGAATAAATTTGGATACACTGATTTTGAATATGAACTTAGTTTTTGCATTGCATCAATGCTTTTTTCAAAATGAAAGAAAGTAAATATACAATAATACTATATCACATTTATAACAATGTGATTAAATGTCACTACTTCATCTCACCTTTGGTACCTCTTCTCCATTAAGTGTATGTCCTAGCAGAACCTTTCCCCACATGCTTCACTAACATTTCCCAGATTTGACCTAAAAACATCCAGGTGAGAGTGAAAGTAATGGAGTTTGATTAACATTCTGCAACTCATTTTTCTGTAATTTTCAATCAACTTGTCAACTAGTTCTTTGTAATTTTGATTCTTAATGTTACCAAGAAAGCCAGTCGCTACAATCATGAATACATCATGAATAGTCAAACTAATACAACAAACTTATCTGTGAAAATATCTAAACCTCCCAAACACTTCCTTGTTCATTTCACAAATATAGGCGGTCTCAGTTCCAATCTCAATGATGTCCATTTCCACTTACAGACTGCCAAGCCCCACTTTCTCTTTCTGACAGAATCCCAATTATCAGTTTATTCAACCACTGCTCGTCTCAGTTTGTTCTAATTACTCACTGTATGATTCCTTTTGCTCTAAAGGTGGTACTTGTGCATGTGTCTACTCTAATATTCCTATCAGAGATTTAGTCATTTGGAATCTACTCATTTCAATATTCTGTGGCTTAAAATCTCTTTACCCCATTCTGTCAAATTTATCTGTTGATTCTATTCACTACTAATCACTTGGAACTCTTTGAATTCTTTTATTTGAAACTTGACTTTCTCCAGTCTAATCTTTCTAACAGAGATGTAATGTTCTTTGATGATTTTAATGTTCACAACTCCAGCTGGCTGAGATGCTGAGGCTTTTTGGAATTACTAATGACTTCACACAGATTGTCCATTTACCAACCAGAATACCAGACAATAATAACCATACAACAAACACTCTCGATCATTTTCTCACAAACAACCCTCAACCCTTCTAAGTACATGCTGAGGTAAGCAGCCCTCCAGGCATCTCAGACCACAACTTAGTAATGGTCTCTACTCCAATGGAGCCTTTCTCTTGTAGCTATTCTCAGCCTCATATTGTTTGGCATTACAAGAATGCAAAATGAGATGACATGTGAGATTTTTATTCTTCTTTTCCTTGGTTGGATTACTGTTTTAAATTTTCCGATGTCACAGTTTGCTCAGATCGTGTCAGTGCAATTATTCCACACTCCACCTTAAAATCTCCTCCTTAATCTAAACCTTGGTTTTCTGATAAATATACTAAGGCTGTTCAAGATAAGAATGTTGCATATCACAATTGACTTGGTCATAGCTTACTAGAGTCCAGGCCATAATGCAAAGACAGCAACACCAATTCTGATGTCACTGCAAGGGACTGAGCTGGTGTAGATGTTTGAATACTGCTTCTCAATCAGATTTAAACTTTCAATTAGTTTTAGCAGTAATCCATCTTAATTTGAAAGAGTATGTATTCCAACATCATATTGAACTTTAATATTGACATAACTGTGTGAAGAGAACTTAAAGATCATGAGAATAAGAAGTTGGAGAAGTTTCACTTGAAGGACGGCTTACTGGTGGAACATCGTTAAGAAGGCTAAGACCCATCCTGGGTTAAAACACCAGAAGAAGAAGTGTGGATTGATTTTATTTAATTGAAATGTGAAACTTGGAAATCATTAGGCCTGGTTTAAGACATGTTTCGTGTGAGTAGTACAATATTTGAGAGGAAAGGGAAAAAAAAGGTGTTGATAAAACGTTGCATGCCTGGATGTATTTCTAATTACAGGAAACTTTACATAAGTGTATTTTGTTTCCAAAATGATGAAGAACTTAAAAATAAGTCTTCGCTAAAATTCACCATGAGAATTATGCTGTCACAAAACATCTGTGTAATGTGTATTCATCATTTCCCAAAAGAGTTTGTAATCATGGAAGATAGTTTTGTAGATAATACAGGTTAAGTTAATAACTGTTAAAAGAGATAGGGTGAAACTTGTTGCTAATGCATATCCAAGAATAACAAGAGCAATTGCACAACATTTTAACCAAGAATTTAGTAAATAAGAAGATGCAAGGGGAGCAAATGAGAAGAACAGCAGCCATCTAGTGCCATTAAACAACGTACGGTTACTTATACTGAACAAATCAATGCTTCAAAAATTTCTTCTCTTAATAATATTGTATCCTATATGCAAAAAAAGTGATTTTTTTTGTCACATTTTTGATAATAATGATTTAATAATTATGAAAATAATTAATAAGGAATGAAAGAGTTTAATTATGCATGGGTAATGTACACACATCATTTCTACCACCAAGGTAGTTTTAATGCATCGTGTTAATTATATCTCATATAATTGGCTAGTGGGAGCCAGATGCGTTCAAAGCCGCTAAGTGGATTTTCTTATTTATTGATTTGAAATTACTGTTTTTCTAAAACTTTTGATTTAAATTTAGTAGTATAGCATTATTTTGTGATTTTCTGATTAATCTGGTGTATTTATTCTTTACTCGGCCTTGTAATTACATAAAAGTATAAGTAAGGGTATCAAATCCACGTGTAACAAGTTGCAGCTCCACTGAACAAGAAGTTTTTTAACCATATTTAGCGCTTTATTGATCAATTGTTACATCAAATTATTTTCTATAAGTAGCTCATAGACCTAGACAGGATCATTAGTTTATTCTGAATTGAGACAGCGATATTTGGAAGTTAATTAATACTTAAGTGTCCGTAGATTTACCGTTCGTAACTTGCCGCCATTGTCATACGATACAAATAAATAAATCTTTATTGTGAAGTAGAGTTACAGCACAATATCCCATCATGGCGAAGAGCACCATGGGTTCACATCTAGATAAGATAAGCACGGCATACAAATACAAAAGGCTACAAAATACAGCGAACATACAACAAGGCTACAAAATACCGATCACAAATGCAACAGAAATACAAATACAGCATAAAAACACAGTGCTAGACACAAATACAGAAATAAATACATAAGAAATACAAATAAATAAATATCAAGGTTCAAGGGCTTCTCATCGCATCTGTCCTTCTTGTTACTTATTATGCTATCGATGTCGGCATACACACGGTTGAGTATGGGGAGCATCAGCTTGGGAAGAAATCTCTCAGTGAGTACAAGCCTGTTGTGGTGAGCCATGAGTGCTGGTACCGACCTTAGGCTTGGCTGTGGAATCCTCCAAGAGCAAGCGTTCCAAATATTTGGAGATGATATCTGGCGTGTGATGAGTTTGGCTGTGAAGACCAGCCTCTTTTCCACGATCAGGAACTTCAACCTCGGGATACAACCCGAACTATCTAGTTCGGGTTGAATCCCAAACTAGATAGCGTTAGTATAGTATAGTATATAATATAATATTGTCAATTAATCAGTAAAATCTATTAATTTTGTGAAACTTCGTTGTCAATTAAATTGTACTTTTAACTAAATGCATATAACTTAGATTACAAACGTAATATAATTAATTAATACATAACTCGATACGGAAGTTATATAAATGGAACTCGTAGATAATACTTGATACTGAAAAATATATATAGAGTTATGACTGTGTTGGGATACAAGTTTAGGGTTATAATTTTGTACTGAAATTGAAATTTTATTGAAATTAAATCAAAATCATGACTCAGACCAGAGCAGCAAAGCAAAAGGCTCAAGCTAATGGGAGTGCTGTGGCTCAGAGGACCACTGAGGGGGGCAGTTTCCCTATGAATCACAGCCTTTTAAAATGCACTGCTTGCATGATGCTTGTGGAGCAATCGGGTACGGGACATGATATTGCCATGGGGGATTTCTTTGTGTGTGTGCGCGCGATGCAAGGAGTGTAACGAAATCAGGCGATAACTCAGCGTTGTTATGGGCCTATATGAGAGGTTGAAGGATAGGGTGGATGCCCTCGAAGGATCTAAATTGAGGGGCCCATCAAGCTCTCAGCTGCCCACATCAACGCCAGAGCTTGCACTTGGTCATCACGCAACACAGCGGCAACCCCCAAGGCAGAATGCGCTGGTCCCACAGGAACTAATAGTTGTTGGTGACTCTATTGTCAGGAAAACGGGGAACATGCTTTGTAAAAAGGATAGGTGGAACAGGACCAGGGTATGTCTTCCAGGGGCGAAGGTTGATGGCGTTGTGGAACGGATATCATCTTTTAAGGGCACAAAAGGTGATATAGTTGTACACGTTGGCACTAATGATATTAAGAGTAGGAGACCGGCAGAATTACTTAACAAGTACAGGTCACTGTTGAAAAAAAGCCGATAATTAGGGTTGAATTTGAAAGTGTCTGCAATTCTGCCCAGACACGATAGGAGGGAGTATATGATGAGAGCCTTGTCAATCAATTCGGCCCTGGAAAGATTGTGCAAGGCTCAAGGGAGTAGAATTTTTTTCAGCCTGGTCTGTACTTGTTAACAGGAGAGACTGCTTCTACAAGGATGGGATACACTTAAATAGAAAGGGTGAAAGAATATTTTCTGATGTTATCGAGGCAGTGTTAGGTGGGTCGGAAAACTGCTAGCTTCGGGGATACAAGAGGTGAAAGTGATTCTTGCACTGCTTCTATTGGAATGAGCAGAAGCCTGAAAAACAAAATGCAGGATATTTCAGAGACTGCTGGGAGTCATTGCGGTACAAGTAAACACATGGGTTGTGTTAGGGTAGCTAAGAATAGAAACAGGTGCATGTATACTTGTGTGTACACCATTACTAGGAGTTTGGTAAATAAATTTGATGAAATTGAGGTATTGCTCAAAGCATCAAAGGCATATATTTTTGGGATATCAGAGACATGGTGTCACACAGATATAAGGAATGCAGAACTGGAATTTGGGGAGTACAACGTCTACAGAAAGGATAGACAGGATAGGAAGGGAGGAGGGGTTATACTATTAGTTAAGAAACAAAATAAAATCCAAGGAAGTGAAGCCAGTCGACATCGCTGTACAGTGCAGTGTCGAGTCAGTTTGGTGTGACATAAGCTTTGGAAGATAAAAACTGAGAGCAGGAGTGTGCTATATGCTTAATGACTCTGATGAGTATAATAAGAAACTGCACAGGGAAATAGAGTGAGCCAGTAAATCAGAGAGTCTTATAATGGGAGATTTTAATTTCCCATATATTGACTGGAATTTGTGGGTTGGTCACTCACACACTAGCAAGGCTTTTGTGGATTTATTGGATGATTGTTTTCTACATCGGCATGTTCGGGAGGCAACTAGAGGGAATAATACTCTTGATTTGATTATCAGTAGTGATTCTTCATGCATTAAGAATCTGCAGATAAAGGAACCACTAGGTGGCAGTGATCACAGTGTGCTGAAGTGGAATTTACTCAAAGAGGTAACTACCATCAGAGGTAAAGGGAAGGGTTGTTGCTTTCATAAAGGCGACTACGACGGTCTGAGACAGTATTTAAATTCTATACAGTGGGACCAACTGATGATGTTACCAAGAGCAAATTCAAAATGGGAAGCATTCAAAGAACTTATCATGGAAGCTACTAGGCTTTACATACCAACTAAGAAATATTGTTCAAGGTTTAGGCCTAAATGGATGTCAGATGAACTAATGAGACATATGGCAGAGAAGAAAAATGCATGGGATACACATAAATTAACACGTGACGCAGAAGCCTATGATAGATACAAGTTGATCTATAACCAAGTTATAAAAAAGGTTAGGCAGGCGAAGGCAGATTACGAGAAATCTTTGGCAAGGGATGCAAAAAAAAAACAGCAAAGAGTTCTTTACTTATGTAAACTCTAGAAGGAAGAGGATGAATCAGATTGGTCCACTTGATATGGATGGTTCAAGAGTTGATGATCCTGCTCAGGTAGCTAACAAACTAAATGAATATTTTGCATCGACATTCACATATGAGGAGTTATTCAGCAGAGGGGAATGCCAGAGGTGTATTCAACTCTGGCAGTAAGCTAGATAATCTTTATAATATAACAATATAAATTGTATAATAATAATATAAATTGTTGAAGATAAACACAAGAAAGGCACCTGGGGTGGATGGGATCTATCTAGTTATATTAAAGGAGGCAGCAAAGGAAGTAAGCAAACCCTTAGCATTAATTATGAGAGCTTCCTTGGACTCAGGGGAGGTACCCATAGACTGGAGATGTACAAATGTGAACCCAATTCACAAAAGAGAATCAAAAGCTGACACAAGTAATTACAGACCTGTTAGTTTAACTTCTGTTCTTGGAAAATTAATGGAGGCACTGGTTAAAGAAGCACTGCAGGATCATCTAGACAAGACTTCAGTTATAGCTTGGACACAGCACGGTTTTGTTAAGGGGAAGTCTTGCTGACCAATTTGATTGGATACTATGATGTAGTCACAAAAGAACTGGATGCAGGGAATAACTTTGATATTATATACTTGGATCTTAGAAAGGCTTTTGACATTGTTGCACATGGAAGACTGCTGCACAAATTGGAGCAGTATGGCATTGGAGGAAAATTGCTGCTATGGATAAAGGGGTGGTTGAGGGGGAGAAAACAGAGTGGTAATCAATGGACACTGCTCATCGTGGACTAATGTTATTAGTGGAGTCCCTCAGGGTTCAGTGTTGGGTCCATTATTGTTTTCTGTATTTATAAATAATATTGATGATGGTATATCAAGCTTATAGTCCAAGTTTGCAGCCGATACAAAGGTTGGCAGGGTTGTTAAGGACACTACTGATGCTAGGCTGCTGCAACAGGATCTGGAGAGGTTGAGCAGATGGGCTGAGAGGTGGCAAATGAAGTTTAACATTGACAAATGTAAAGTACTACATATGGGAAACAGCAACCCCAGAGCAATATATGAACTCTGTGGTACTACACTGACAGTGGTAGAGAATGAAAAGGACCTGGGGGTAATTGTGCAGGCAGATATGAAGTTCTCTGAGCAGTGCAGACGGGCTGCAAGAGTAGCTCATGGTGTCTTGTCAGTGATATACAGGAATTTTTCTAGCAGGCATAAGGAGGTGATTATTCCCTTGTATAAGGCAATGGTCAGGCCACACCTTGAGTACTGTATACAGGTCTGGAGGCCTCATTTCAAGAAGGATGTAGAGCTGCTGGAACGAGTACAGGGAAGGGCAACAAGATTAGTGAATGGAACAAAGGGTTGCTCTTACGAAGAAAGGTTTAAATTTTGCAAATTACAGTGTCTGGATACTAGGCACCGGCGATGTGATCTGATCGAGGTGTATACAGCCTTGAATGGTTTGAGCATGCTCAATGCTGATGGGATTCTTCCTTTTGCTCAGAATAATCACCTGAGAGGGCATAAATTCAAATTGAGGAAAGACATGTCGGATAGATGTGCGGAAATTTGCCTTTAGCCAGCGGGTAGTTGGTTGATCGAACAGACTTCCATCCCTTGTTGTGGCAGTTGATAGCCTAAATAAATTTAAGGCTCAGCTGGACAGGTATTTCGAACAAACGGAGGGGTGAAGTGGAAGTTTTTTTTTTTTTTTTTTTTTGGCTGATGCTGCATAAGCTTGCTTTCTTGCATCACATGCCTCTACTAATGCTAATGCTAATATTGTGAATGCTTTCAAACAAGTTGCCATGATATTGCACTATCTCAAATAAGTAATGCTTTATCTATGGAGAAGAATAACGTTACTTATTCTTGGCGGATACCAACGCCCAGACAACACCATTTCGAAGCTTATTGGCTTCTTATCAGTAGATGGGCAAATACCCTGTTGTTGCAATAGTGACAACCCAGTTATGAAGTATAACTCCACAATATGAGAGAAGCCTGATGGTGTGCATGGTTTAATCTAAAAGATATTTCTTGGCTAAATGCCTAAGAGTATGAAGGTTTGAAATGGTGCCATCTGAGTAGTGGTATCTGCGGATAAGTAAGATTAGTCTTCTCCATAAGTGAAGTGTTATTTATGCAAGGTAGTGCAATACTATGGCAACGTGTTGTGAAAGTATTCACAACATAAGATATAATTAAAATAATGCATTAAACAGGGCCAGCCACAAGTATGTTCAACCAGTTCTGTTAAACAGGACCCCGCACTCAAATGGTCTAAATAATATCATACGTGTCTTTTCCGCATTTCTATCAACGAGCTTACTGCCGTCTTAATGTCTAGTTACCCACATTATCATCAATTCAAGAGCGCTTGTGCGAGTGGAATTGAAAATTGCTAGAAGTAGAGCATATACTCCATTCTCAATGTGTATGTTTCGTTTGATAACATAGGACATTATTTATAAATGTAATTTTTCTGTTATACTCACTTTCAATAATAAATGTATTGTTTTTAACTTCTGGAGGTAAGGAAATAACAAACAGAGCCCTGCAAATTTTGGGGCCAGCCCTGGCATTAAAACTACTTTGGTAGTAGAAATGATGTGTGCGTTACCCATGCATAATTAAACTCCTTCATACTCTTATACATTTAGCCAAGAACTATCTTTTAGATTAAACCATGCAAACCATCAGGCATCTCTCATATTGTGGAGTTATACTTCACAACTGGTTTGTCACTATTGCAACAACAGGGTACCCGCTCACCCACCAATGAGAAGCCAATAAGTTTTGAAACGGTGCCGTCTGGGTGGTGGTATCAGCCGAGAATAAGTAACATCAGTCTTCTCCATAGGTGAAGCATTACTTATTCAAGATATTGCAATACATGGCAACTCGTTGTGAAGGTATTCGCAATATGAGATATAATTAAAACTACCTTGGTAGTAGAAATGATGTGTGTGCATTACCCATGCATAATTAAACTCGTTCATACTCTTAGGCATTTAGCAAAGAAATATCTTTTAAATTAATAAGCAACTAGGGGTCTCTGCCCCTGCACGTATTTCTATGTAAAATGTAGAGGTATGATGGAGTAAGTCAGATCTTTTCTACGTAAAAGACACACCTCTCGAAATACATTGATTGATATCTAATCAGGAAATGACCTATGTAATTAGTTACCTGTGCATTTGTAGTGACTTCATTGCCCTGCCCACTTGTACCACATCACCCACATCCCTCTTCTCCCATTGGCTACCCCACCTCCCATCATGCGGCATTATCAAGGTCGAATAAATATCACTCATGTAATTATTTACCTGCATTTACAAAGGTCACTTAGGAAAAGCCCTTTTGCTTCAGGTTCCATAATGCATGAGGAATATTGTTGCATACGAAAGATAAGGACTAAAATATTTACAAACTATACAAATATTTAAAATATTTACAAAATGCTAAACTACTTACAAATATACAAACTATACTGGGTCTCTTCACTATGGAGGCAGTTGTCTTGCAATGCATCCCACATATGCGCTCTACAATGTCAACAGCAAGTGTCTGATTCTGCCCAGTAA
Source organism: Mastigoproctus giganteus (assembly GCF_048544385.1). NCBI lineage: Eukaryota > Metazoa > Arthropoda > Arachnida > Uropygi > Thelyphonidae > Mastigoproctus > Mastigoproctus giganteus. Next base: position 35,360,692 of record NC_143580.1, on the reverse strand, counting down.
CCCATTTAACGTTCACCAACCTCATGCATGTGCTTCACTATCTAATACACGCCACGCCCGGCATCATTTGATGGTCTATTGTAATGTTTTTTGTATATTAATGTCAACTGATGAAGGGATCCATATTGTCCTGATATAGCAGAGGTATGATTGTAAATAGTTTTGTAAATATTTGTATAGTTTTGTATTGTATAATGTTATTATTTCTATAATAATAACATTATACTAATGTATTAACATTATAATGCACTGATCGAAATCTAATCAGGAAATGACCTATGTAATTATTTACCTACACATTTGTAGTGATGTAACTGCCCTTCCCTCTTCTCCTATTGGCTTGAATAAGTGATGTAACTACCCCACTCTCTTCTCTCATTGACTTGAATAAATATCACTAGAAGGAAAACTTTTTTAATGTATAGAGAGATATCTAATGATATATGGAAGTATTGTTGTTTCTTGATGTTTGGAGTTTTCTGTACTTATGAGACAAAACAAAACATCACAGCATTTGTGATGGAAAATGCAGTTAGGTTTGAATGTGCATTTAAAGAAATACCAACTAAGAAATTTGTTCAGGGTTTAGAAGAGACTCGTGGAAGAGAAGAAAAATGCATGGCATGCATATAAATTATCAGGCAACACAGAAGCCAATTGCAGATATAAGCTACTCTGTAATCAAGGAAGTTAGATAAACAAAATTTCTTACACTTCCCTATCAAAGAACATTGATCTTTGGCAAAGGATGCAAAGAAAAACAGCAAAGAGTTCTTTACTTATGTAAACTCTAGAAAGAAGGGGATGAATCAAATTGGTCCACTTGATAACAATGGTTCAAATGTTGATGATTCTGCTCAAGTAGCTGACAAACTGAATAAGAACTACATTCATCATGAGGAATTCTGTAGGGAAGTGGACACCAGAAATTTACCAAACACTAATAGGGAGCTAAATGTTTTTGTAATAACTGAGAGGAAATTGGAAGAGAAATTGTTAAAGTTAAACATAAGAAAATCACCTGGAGTGGATGGGATCTATCCAGTTGTATTAAGGGATGGATGCAACGAAGGAAGTAAGCAAACCCCTGGCCATAATTATGAGAGCATCCTTGGATTCAGACAAAGGCTTCACCGACTGGAGATGTGAAAATGTATCCCCAATTTACAAAGGGGATCAAAGGGTGACAAGTAATTACAGGCCTGTTAGTTTAACTTCTATTCCAGGGAAAATAATGGAGTCACTAGTTAAGAAGCATTGCAGGATCATCTAGAACAGACTGCAGTTATAGTTCATACACAGCATGGGTTTGTTAAGGGGAAGCTTTCTCTGACTAATTTGATTGGATACTATGATGTAGTCACATAGGAACTGGATGGATGCCAAAAACAATTTTGATATCATATACTTGGATTTCAGGAAAGCTTTTGATATTGCTGCACATGGAAGACTGCTGTATAAGTTGGAGCAGTATGGCATTAAGGGCAAGTTGTTGCTATATGGATAAAGGGATGGTTGAGTGGTAAAGACAGAGTGGTAATCAATGGGCACTGCTCTTTGTAAACTAACATTATTAGAGGAGTCCCCCAGGGTTCGGTGTTGGGCCTATTGTTTTTTATATTAATCAATGATATTCATGAAGATATTTGCAGATGATACAAATGTTGGCAAGGTTGTTTGTTAATGGCAGTAATGACAGTTCACTGCTGCAACAGGATCTAGAAAAGTTGGCAGGCTCAGAAGTGGCAACAAATTTAACATTAATAAATTGAGTAGCGCATATGGGTAGCAGTAACCTCAGAGTAATGTACCAACTGTGTGCAGTACTACACTCAGTGGAGAATGATTAGACCTAGGGATAATTGTGCAGTCAGATACATGCCAGAACAGTTCATGGGGGTTTTTCAATGATATACAGGAACTCAGCAGGGATAACAAAGTGATTATCCCTTTGTATAAGGCAATGGTCAGGCCACACCTTCAGTACCGTATACAGGTCTGGAGCCTCATTTTAGGAAGAATGTAGAGCTGCTGGAACAAGTACAGAGAAAGGCAACAAGATTGGTGAGGGGAACAAAGGGGTGCTCTTACCAAGAAATGCTTTAAGTTCTGCAAATTGCAGCATCTGGAGACTAGGCACTTGTTAGGTGATCTGATTAAGATATATAAGACTTTGAATAGTTTGAGCAAGCTCAACACTGATGGAATTCTTCCTGTTGCTCAGATTTTGCAGTTGAGGGGATATAAATTCAAATTGAGAAAAGACAGTTGCAGAACAAATGTGCAGAAATTTACCTTTAGCCAATGAGTGGTTAATTGTTGGAACCAACTTTAATCTATCGTTGTGAAACTTGATAGCTTAAATAAATTCAAGAAAGAGCTGAACAAACTTTTGGAGTGAATGGATAGGTGAAATGGAAAGGTTTTTTTTATTTTTTATTTTAGCTGAAGCTGCATAAGCTTGCTTTCTTGCATCATATGTCAATACTAATGCCAATGTCAATTTTAAAAAGATTGGTACTAAACAAGATACTGAAGTTTTGCTTACAATTTGCAGTAACATCAATAACACATGCAATTTCAAGCATGGAACTTACTATGAAGAACTTGAGTGATTTTAAAACAGGGTTAGATAATGCTGATGAGAGGAAGTTAGAATTTCTTATGGAACAAATTCAGATGATAAAAACTCCAAAAAATTTAACAAGATTTTCCTCTGACTCTTATCTTATTGTTTTAAAATGTACTTGTCATCAACCTCAACATATAAAACAATTAGATAAACAAAATTTCTTACACTTCCCCATCAAAGAACATTGCAAAGATAACTAAAAAATTAAATGTCACTAGTGATAATTTTGAGGTATGGTCACAGTATTTAAAAAAAAGAATTGGTTTTATAAAAGATGATAAGAAAATTGTTTCTATCTCAATTGATGAAATTAATTTATATGATACTTTAACATTTAAAACTGGCAGGTTAATTGGTGCAAGTATGAATAGTAACGACCTAGCGAAGACAACATATATGTTCTCTGTATAGTCCTTACTTGCTATATCAGTATGGAAATATAATATCGATATGGAAATTAACAGTATGGAAATATAATATCGATATGGAAATTAACAGTATGGAAATATAACTGATGAAGTGAAGCTATATCATGTTTCACTTCAGCCCAATTATATTTCCATACTGTTAATTTGTTAAAATATTTTAAGTGAATTGGGATTGCATGCAATAAGTGTTGTTACAGACAACAATGCATAGTTGTCTTTCCCTCAATGTTGCAGTTGTAGTCCATATGATAATGAAACTGCACTGTACTTATTGTTTGATCCAGTACACATATTTAAATGTGTAAGAAATAAATAGATTAACCTTAAACAAGGTAAATGTTTTAATTTTCCTGATTTCCATGACTTTTAAATAACGCAAAATTCTAATTTTAATCATCTATGGCATGTTTATAACTTAGAAAATGAAAAAAAAAAAAAAAAAAATCAAAATCCAGTCAAACTGTAAGTGCAAAGGAGATGAAAAGACAGGCACATGTGTTTCTGAAGACACAACCTTGCACTACTCTGGAAATAACAACAACACACACCAGCATGGAGTGAGGATCCTAGTCACCAAGGTTGTCTCCAAAAGCATCCTCAACTTTGTGCCACATTCTGAGTGAACAATGTTACTCCAGCTGAGGGGACAACCTTTAAATGTCAACATAATTCACAACTACATGTTCCGATGGCTGATAAGATGTGGAAATTGAATGTTTTTATAGAGAGCTGAAAGAAGGAGTCAAACTAACAAAGAAACAAGACCTAACCATTGTTACAGAGATCTAAATGCTAGGATTGGAAAAGGCAGATCTGGTGAAACTGTAGGAGAATTTTGCTCTTGGAGCAAGGAATGAAAGAGGGGATTGGCTGATACAATTTTGCCAAGAGAACTTTAGCATTAGCATTAGTAGAGGCATATGATGCAAGAAAGCAAGCTTATTCAGCATCAGCCAAAAAAAAAAAAAAAAAAAAAAAACACACACACCACTCCCATTCACCCCTCCGTTCGTTCGAAATACCTGTCCAGTTGAGCTTTAAATTTGTTTAGGCTATCAACTTCAACAAGTGATGGAAGTCGGTTCCACCAAACAACCACCCGCTGGCCAAAGGCAAATTTCCGCACATCTATCCGATATCCGTCCTTTCTCAATTTGAATTTATGCCCTCTGAGGTGATTATTCTGAGCAAGATGAAGAATCCCATTGGCATTGAGCATGCTCAAACCATTCAAAGCCTTATACACCTCTATCAGATCACCTCGCCGGTGCCTAGTCTCCAGACTCTGTAATTTGCAAAACTTAAGCCTTTCTTTGTAAGAGCAACCCTTTGTTCCATTCACTAATCTTGTTGCCCTTCTCTGTACCTGTTCCAGCAGCTCTACATCCTTCTTGAAATGAGGCCTCCAGACCTGTATACAGTACTCAAGATGTGGCCTAACCATTGCCTTATACAAGGGAATAATCACCTCCTTATCCCTGCTAGAAAAATTCCTGTATATCATTGACAAGACACCATGAGCTACTCTTGCAGCTCGTCTGCACTGCTCAGAGAACTTCATATCTGCCTGCACAATTACCCCCAGGTCCTTTTCATTCTCCACCACTGTCAGTGTAGTACCGCAGAGTTGATACGTTGCTCTGGGGTTACTGTTTCCCATATGTAGTACTTTACATTTGTCAATGTTAAACTTCATTTGCCATCTCTCAGCCCATCTGTTCAACCTTTCCAGATCCTGTTGCAGCAGCATAGCGTCAGTAGTGTCCTTAACAACCCTGCCAACCTTTGTATCATCTGCAAACTTGGACATTAAACTTGATATCCCATCATCAATATCATTCATAAACACCGAAAACAACAACGGACCCAACACTGAACCCTGAGGAACTCCACTAATAACATTAGTCCACGTTGAGCAGTGTCCATTGATTACCACTCTCTGTCTTCTGCCACTCAACCATCCCCTTATCCATAGCAGCAATTTGCCTCCAATGCCACACTGCTCCAATTTGTGCAGCAGTCTTCCATGTGCAACAGTATCAACAACACCAACACCAACTTCTCAAGAGAAGGTTTTGTATCTGGAAGTTGTCCCTAGACAGCAAATAAAACAATATCATGATTAATCGGGTTTCTGGAGCAGTGTTAAAAGCACCAAGACATACACCAGTGCAGATACTGATTCCAACCACAATCCAGTCATAACTGAGATCAAGCTGAGATTGAAGGCTATTATAGAAAGCAACCTATATTATAGGTTGCTTTTGCCTATCAAATATAGACAAAAGCAACCAATGAAGAAGCATCCAAAAACATATGATGAGGTAAAGAAGACATGCCTTAACAAAAGAATTCAACCCATCCAAAGGCAGGAGGAGAGAAGAGTGAAAGATCTTTGGAAGGGTTTTAAATCTGTTCTGACTGAAATAAGCTCAGAAGTTCTAGGTTAGGAGAAATTTATGAAGGAGGACTGGAACACAGATAAAATTTTGAAACTTATGGAGCAGCACAGAGCATTTAAGAACTGAAATGCACTAAAATATAAGGCGGTAAAAAGACCGATTAAGAACAAAATTAAAGAAGCTAAAGAGAGCTGGATCACAGAAAAATGCAGAGAAATAGAAGCACTGCAAGAGAAACATGATCATTTCAATCTTCACAAAAAGATCAAGGATCCAACTTCCAAATATCCAACTTCAATCCAAAATGACAAATGTGAGGTTATTATGGAAGAATCAGGAAAACTGGACGTGTGAATTAAATACATAAAAGACCTCTTTGTCGACAATGAACATGAGTTAGATGACAACAATGCAGTGGTAGGCCCATCCATCCTAAGATGTGAGATGGAAAGGGTGAACAAATCAGTGAAGAAACGAAAAGCCAAAGGATCTGATGAAATCACAGTGGAAATAGTTGAATTGCTCAAATACAAAAACACAGAGACATTCTTGTTGAATTATTTAACAGAATTTACAACCCCCTGGGACTGGCTGACATCAACGTTCATCACTCTTCCCAAAAAACTAATGTCAGGACTTGTGGAACTTCAGGCTAATCAGCTTGATGAGCCAAGTCCTCAAAATGTTCCTAAAAATAATTCAAAATCGGATATTCAAGAATTGTGAGGAGTTGAAGGATGTGCAGTTTGGATTTAGGGAAGGACTGAGTACAAGAGAAACACTATTTTGTGCCTGGACCATGATGCAGAAGTGCAGGGAACAACAGATTGATGACCATCTTTGTTTTATTTACTTTGGGAAGGCCTTTGATCAAGTCCAACACAACAAGCTCATCAAGATCCTTAAGGAGTCCAGCCTTGATGAAAAGAACATCTGAATAACCAAAATCCTCTACTGGAACCAAAAGGCATCGGTTGTAGTCACCTCGAATGCCATTTGAGTGTTGGCATTCAAGGTGAACGGACACGCTTCGTCAGGGCTCTTCAGTTAAGTGGATTGGATTACTGTCGATTATTGCATTTAAATATTTGATTTATTTAGTATATTGTTGGATTATTTTGTTATAGGTTTTCCTGTAACAGTTTGATTTTTATAATATTATAGATATCATTTTTTAAAGTTAATTTTCATTAATATTTAGCTAATTTTATAATGGTAATTACGAGATCTACCTTAAACATGTCACAGGGTATCGTGACTCAAACAGAAATAGCCGATGGCGATTTACTTGTGAGTCATGATTTAATCCGTTGCAGAATGTTTTCCAACGTCGACCTGGTGACTAATCATAGCTCACCTGGGGATTCTTTTTTTTGTGATCGATGTAAGGAGTGCACCGATCTTAAATTACAATTTGGTGCACTGATGGAACAATTTGAATCACTGAAAAAACAGGTGCTTGCCCTCGAGAATAATGCATCCAGGAGCTCGTCAAGACTCCAGCAATCTACCAAGTGATGAACTCCTGATTCGGGCCTCAAAACAGAAAAACCAAGTGCAAACTACTCTGGTTCAAAAGGGCTGTTTTATTAGGAGACTCTATTGTCAGGGAATATTTTTGTATTAAGGATAGGTGGAGTAGAACCAGGGTATGTCTGCTGGGAGCAACTATTAATGATGTCACCAACAGATTGTCAGATTTTAAGGGGGGTAAAGAGATTATTATTATTCATGCGGGGACTAATGACATTAAATGTACACGATCTGACGATTTGTTGGAAAAATACAGGACCATGCTGAGGAAATGCTGCGAGCTAGGTAGGCCACAATGTCTATGTGTCTGCAATTCTGCCCAGACATGATAGGAGGGATTATATGTTAAAAGCCTTGTGTATTAACTCAAGACTTGGACTCTGCAAGGCTTTTGGGGGGAAATTTCTATCAGCTTGGCCCACACTTGTAGGTAGAAGGAATTTGTTTTGTAGAGACGGGATACACTTAAACAAAGGTGGTGCAAAAGTTTTTGCCAGTATTATTGAAGATACCTTAAAGGTTCAGGGAAGCTGCTAGTTAGGAGGGATGTGGGTAATACTGACACGCATTTATCTAATAATATTGGTCAAAGTAACTGTTGCACATACCTCAAGAGTTCTTATCTGTTTCCCCAACTGGATATATTATCTAGATGTTCTGGGGGCAGAAACATTTCAAGTGCGCGGGTAGCTAATGCCAGGGAAGAGAGCCTAAAAAACTTCAAGGGTTGTGTTAGGGTAGTTAAATATACAAGAACAGTAAGCCTTAATTGTTTATATAGTAATGTTAGAAGTGTTGTCAATAAAATGAGCGAATTCGAACTGCTGGTTAAAACAAGTAACGCAGACATAATAGGGCTTACAGAAATATGGTGCCATCAGGAAATTGGGGATGATGAGTTTCAGTACGGCTTGTATAATGTATTTAGGAAGGATAGGGTAGATAGAAGAGGTGGTGGGGTAATGCTTCTTATCAGAAGCAGCCTGAGTGCGACAATAGTTTTCCCAGATTCAGATGTTTCACGTGCTAGTATAGAATCTGTATGGTGTGAGATAGTTGGAAACAAAGGTATAATTCGAGTAGGAGTAATCTACAGACCAGGTGATTGTGAAGATTATGACGAAAGCCTCTACATGCAAATGGAATGGGCAAGTAAGCATCAATGTCTTATTATGGGTGATTTCAATTTGCCTTTAATTGATTGGAGTAAATGGGAAGGAAACTTGACATGGGGAAAAAAATTTTTAAATCAACTAGATGACTGTTATTTGTATCAACATGTCAGGGAAAGTACTAGAGAAAAGAATATCCTAGACCTCATCATCAACCATGAATCAGATGACGTAACAGGGCTGATAGTGGAACCAGTACCAGGAAGTGATCATGGAGTTCTACAGTGGATGATGAAGAGAGAGGTAGCAGTAGTAAAAGGCAAAGGAATGGGCTATAATTTCAGAAAAGGAAATTACGATGCCTTAAGGTGCTACACGGCCTGTATTAACTGGGTAGATATCGTACAAAGAATGAATACAATCGAACTGTGGTATGCTTTTAAAACATTAATCACAGATGCCTTGAATGCGTATTTACCATTAAAAAAATACTCCATGAGGAAGGTTCCAAGTTGGATGAATAGTGAAGTTGCCACATTACTTGAGCAGAAAAAGGTGGCATGGAAAAGTTACAGAGCAATAAAAAGTACTGAAGCCTATAACAGCTACAAGATGATCTGTAACAGAGCCACAGAAAAGGTTCGACAGGCAAAGGCAGTTTATGAGAAATCGCTAGCAAACAGAGCAAAGAGGGGGATAAGGAATTCTTCACATATATAAACGCTAAGAAGAGCAGGACAAACCAGATCGGACCTTTACATAAGGGAAAGGGGATAGTATTAAATACACCAGACGCCACTGCAGATGAACTCAACAGTTATTTTGCATTGATATCTACAGAAGAAAAACCTTTTGTGGCAATGGGAAAGAGTGGGAGCGAAGTTGAAAAATATGTAATTAATGATATTGAAATTTCGCAAGATTATTTAATGAAAAAAACTTTCGAGCCTACAGGCCAGTAAGGCTCCTGGAGTTGATGGAATATACCCTATAATCTTAAGGGTTTGTTTGTTTTTGGTTTTTAGGAGCATTAGCAACTAAGGCCATATTGCTCCGAGATATGCAGTGGTCATTCCCTGAATGACCTTTCCGCATCCTCCCTATTTGGTGGTGACGGGCTCGAACCCCGGTCTAATCAAGAAGCGTGTGCTACGCACTGCTGCTCCTTCCCACCTGGCTACGGAGGCGCCGTATATAATCTTAAGGGGCGCGCCTCCGTAGCCAGGTGGGAAGGAGCAGCAGTGCGTAGCACACGCTTCTTGATTAGACCGGGGTTCGATCCCGTCACCACCAAATACGGACGATGCGGAAAGGTCAGGGAATGACCACCGCATATTCCCGAAGCAATATGGCCTTAGTTGCTAATGCTCCTAAAAACCAAATAACAAACATACAAAAACAAACATAATCTTAAGGGAGGTGGCAAGGGAGTGCATTGAACCATTGAGGCTAATTATGCAAGCATCATTAGACTCTGGGGAGATTCCGTTGGATTGGAAAAGTGCCAATGTATCTCCCATACATAAGGGTGGTTCTAAGAGTGAAGTGGGAAATTATCGACTTGTCAGTCTGACTTCAGTGGTAGGGAAAATCATGGAGGCAATGATCAAGAGTGGAATTCAGGATCATTTGGATAGAATTGAAATTCTCAAGGATACTCAGCATGGTTTTGTAAAGGGAAAATCATGTTTAACAAATCTGGTTCGCTATTTTTGAAAAGGTCACTCATGAGCTGGATTTAGGGAATAATTTCGACATTGTTTATTTAGATTTCAGCAAAGCTTTTTACTCAGTCCCACATGAGCAGTTGCTTTATAAGCTGGAATAGGTTGGAATCACTGGGAAAATCAGGCAGAGGGTTGTGATATAAATGGCTATTCCTCAGATTGGGTTGATGTAAGAAGTGAGGTTTCCCCAAGGATCAGTATTAGGACCACTGTTGTTTTTAATTTTCATAAACGACATTGACGAAGGGATAGAGGGCGTGATGTCTAAATTTGCAGATGATGTTAAAATTGGTAGAGTAGTTAATGATCACTGTCAAGCTGAGCTTCTTCAGAGAGACCTAGATAGACTTCAGGAATGGTCAGAAAAATGGCAGCTAAGCTTTAATCCAACAAAGTGTAAGGTATTACACCTGGGAAACAGTAATCCCAAAATAACTTATTCACTTGGTGGAGTTCAACTAAACCCAGTGCTGGAGGAAAGGGACTTGGGTGTTATGATACGGTCAGACATGAAATTCTCTGAGCATTGTAAACAGGTTGCAAGGAAGGCCCATGGTGTCCTATCGATGATCTATTGAACTTTTGCAAGTAGAGATAGGGACGTGATAATCCCATTATATAAGGCTTTTGTTAGACCACACTTGGAATACTGTGTTCAAGTATGGAGACCGCACCTAAAGAAAGACATCGAGCTTCTTGAACGGGTGCAAAGACAGGTAATTCGCCTGGTGAGATCGGCAAAAGGGCTTCCTTATGAAGAAAGACTTCGAATATGTGGGTTGCAGAGTTTGGAAACTAGACACCTTAGAGGAGATTTGATTGAGGTATTTAAGGCTCTGAGAGGCATCAGTAAAATGAACGAGGATGAAAATTTCAAGATTATAAATGATGCTAGAACTAGGGGACATAAATTCAAGTTACAGGGGGAGATGTTTAGATTGGACTGCAGGAAGTTTTATTTTAGCCAGCGAGTTATAAATTACTGGAATAGGTTTCTTACATTGGTGGTAGAGGCTGACAGTTTGGGGAAATTCAAAGGTCATCTAGATAATACCTTCAGGTGAGGGAAACGCATAGGATAATAGGTCTAATTTCCTTTTCTTTTATTAATTATTAGATTTTTTTTTGGCTGGTGCAGCATAAGCCATAGGCTTTCTTGCACCATGCAGCCATTACTAATACTAATATTAGTCGATAACGGAAAGCATCAACATTGAACATGGAATGAGGCAAGGATGTGTACTCTCTCCCCTCTTGTTTGACATTTGACATTTCAATGTCACCTTCAAGAGAGCATTAAATGGAAGAAATGAAGGAATATCTGTTAATTGCTCTACCATTGACAGAATGGTAGAGCGATTAACACCTTTTGCTATGCAGATGACACTGTACTTTGTACAAGTAATATGCAAGACTTACAGATACTAGTCAATTGTGTGAGTGAGGAAAGTGAAAGAATGGGCCTCGGGATTAATGTCAACAAGACTAAGTTCAATACTTAATGGGACGAAACCTCTCATGTTAAATGGAAGGCTAACAGAATGAGTTGACAAATTCAAATATCCAAGCTGTTGGATCAATGACAAAAATGAACCAGATATGGAAATAAAAGCAAGGATTGAAATGACCTGGCAGTATTTCCTTAAAATGATTGTGCAATGGGAACCTGGATCTCCACTTTAGAATACACACAAGATATGTTACATTTGGTCAGTTTTGTTATATGGTGCCGAGACAAGGACACTGAAAACTAATACCTTTGAGAAACTAGAAGCATTTGAAATGTAGACGTACAGAAGAATGTTAAAGATACCGTGGACAACAAGAGTGACTAGAGAGAGAGTCCTGCAGAGAATTGGAAAAACTCATAAATTGTTGAAGAACGTGAAGAAAAATGGCATATCTTGGAAATCTGATGCAGAACAAATACACAATTACATGGCTAATTATTGAGGGGAGAATGGAGGGAAGAAGAAAGCCTGGGAGAACACACATATCATGGCTAGATAACATCAAGAACTGGACAGGACTGAACAGCTATTCATAGCTACCAGAGGCCGAGAGACATGGGTGCCTCCGTAGACAGGTGGGCAGGAGCAGCAGTGCGTAGCACACACTTCTTGATTAGACCGGGGTTCGAGCCTGTGACCACCAAATATGGAGGATGTGGAAAGGTCAGGGAATGACCACGTCATATCCCCGGAGCAATATGGCCTTAGTTGCTAATGCTCCTAAAAACCAAATAACAACAACAACCAAGAGACATTTGCTATGCTGGCGCCAACTGCCATTAGATGACACATGGAGAAGAAAAATAATTCTCTCTTCCAAACCAATACAAACACATGGCAGAACCAGTCAACATCCTTTTACTGTCCAACTTCAAACTCACATAACCAAGTTTTCTTCTTCCTCATTTATTTCTTCAACTTCTGTTTTCTGAAATTTTCTGAGGGAGGTTGTTTTCTGAACAACCTCCCACATACATATTTCTTGAAAATTGCAATCTACAGAAATTTAATTCTAATATCAACAAGTTTTTTTTTTTTCATCTTTTCGGCCTTCAACTCATGCACAATACTAAGAACTATAGGTTCTAATACCTTTTGTGTTTGGAGTTTCATAAAAAAAATAATAAAAATTCACTACAAGACAAAATGACTGTCAGGCATTTTAATCAGCATCAGTCATTTTCTCTTCCAGTTCTTCTGAAGCCATCTGCTTAACTAGGACCAGTAAATATGTCACCTTTCACTTTTGCATCAAAAAAGTTTTGGAAACATAGTTTGTATATGCTTGAAAGTATCACCTTGAGGATCCAATGCTTTAACAAATTGTTTGACCAGTCCCAGCCTGATATGGAGAGATGAAAACAAAGATTGTTTCTTGGTTCTAAGAAACAGTCTTGGGATTGTTTACTACATTGTGTGCATCAGGTTGCAATTCAATTCTAGCACACCATTCTTTTTTCTTGTAGTGCTGAAATACTGCTCTGCTGTCCCAGAGGCAGAGAAAACAAGACAACTTACTTTTATTTATTTATTTATTTTTGTTAGTTGGCGCATTGGCTACTGTGGCCATAATGCACCTCCCAAAGTTTTTGCATTTTACTCTGATCCAAGCCCGAGGCAGGATTCAAACCCACGACCTTTGCCAGGCAGGCACTTTACCCACCTGGCTAACCCAGTCGGCGACAACTTACTGAAACTGTTTTGAAAATCCAGATGGGCCTCTGGCTTCTTGAAGTCTGCCCACAGACATTTTTTTTATATTGGTCATACTTGATCTTCTTTAACATCCTTCACATTTCTATAGTCTTATGAACAGAGTGTGCAACAGGAATTGAACACCACTATTCTGGACTGACTGTGACCAATACAAATTTCTTCAACTGTCATAAAGGATTCTGCAACAGTGTAAAAATGTGCATAAGTGACATGTTTTTTCTGTATGTGGAAGTCACCCTTTTAAACAAGATGTCAGGCTCTGAATTGGATTTGGTTAGAGTAAAGTCCCTCAGTGAATCATCCAGTCCTTGTTGATCAGGAAAATGTGGTACTGTAATTTTATTTTCTTTGTTGTTTTAGTTTGTATATTTTAATTTGCATATTTGCACCCGGTCTGAGTGTTTTATTTTTCTTATGCTAACTTAGAGGACTTAGTGTATTTAAATTTGCAAGTTTGTACTTTTTTTTCAGTCTCCTCTGTCAAAAGTCATATAGGAGCACAAGTGGATGCTTGACTGTTCTTCAGCAGTTCACCACAAAAACACAACTTTTTGGGAATTTAAAGGTAATGAGACTGTACACACAGCCACTATACACCAAGCACTATCTGTGAAACAAAGGCACAGTAGTTGACCTTGAACCTTTCCCTAGTTGTCTGCTAAATCACATTCCAACACTCCCATTTTCTTTGTAGTGAAACTGGTTTTCATTACCTTGTGTTTCTGCAGTTAGCCAGAAAAATGACAGACAAAAGAATCTAACAATGAATCAATCTCATAAATGTTTTAACGAAAAGTTATGAGTTTATGTCAAGCTTATGGGGAAGATACTATATCAAGAGCTCACATGTTTGAATGGCATAAAAGATTTTTAAGAAGGAAAAAAGAGCACGTGGAAGACAATAAATGGCCAAGCCATCCAGTATACATGAAAACTGATGAAAATGTGGACTCAATAAGGACAATGGTTGGAAGTGATTGTCGTTTAAGCATTAGAATTTTTGCATCAGAACTCAATATGCACAAAGAAAATGTCAGACAAATTTTAATTGAAAATTTTGGCATGAGAAAAGTGTGCATCAAGATGGAACCAAAAATTTTGAACAAAGAACAAAGAATGAGAAGACCCCAAGTTTGTGAAGATGTTTTGAAAAAAACTGAAGAAGATCCAGAATTTGTGAGTACCTGTAATTACTTGTAATGAAAGTTGGCTGTTCCAGTACGACCCATAAACTAAAGAGAGTCAATGCAATGGAAGACAAAACAATCTCCCAGACCAAAAAAAAAAAGCAAGAATGTCAAAATCAAAAATGAAAACCATGCTTCTTGTTTTCTTCAAAATTAATATGCCAACAAGGCCGTGTGAAAAAATTCAAAGGAAGAGACCTGAACTGAATTGTGGAAGGATGGTTGGATACTCCATCCAATGCTCCAGTGGATAACGTATTCTCTGTTCACCAGTTTCTGGACAAAAAACAAAACCCTGTGTGTTAAAATGCACCCTACTTGCCAGACCTAGACTTTTTTTTTTTTTATTCCCAAACTGAAAAGTGTAATCAAGGGAATCCATTTTCAGTCAATTGAAAACATTCAGAATAAAACAACTGAAGGGTTAAAAGGGCTTATAGAAGTGATTTCCAGAAATGTTCCTGTGCTTGGAAGAAACATATGAAACATTGTGTGCAAGTCCAAGGCAATTATTGTGAAGGGAATTATTATTATTATTATTATTATTATTATTATTAATAATAATCTTGTATGGATAACTTGTAAGGTAAGAAATATTTCATTATTTTATTGCAATTTCAATATTTCATTATTTAATAGCCACACCTCATATCTAGTATTATATTGCTTCTGTTCATACATCAGATGCTTTTTATAGTGAATAACTGAATAGCTTAAAACTAAGTTGTGCGAGAAAGGTAAAAATTCCCAGTAAGTTTCTGAAAGCAGGATGAGAAATATGAGGATATAGTTTTTTGTGAAATATAAACTGCAAATTAAGAAAGTGCTATACCTTACCTTCAAGGCCTCTTCTAGATGATGGGTGGTTATTTTGTGTTTTTCTTGCATTGTTTTCAATGTTTCTTCAGTATCAGATACTTTCTTGTTTAGCTTAGCTATTTCTACTTTCATGGAATCTTGTTTCTGTTTCTCATTATCCAGTTCTACTTCTAAAGTTTCTACCTTTCCTTCTAATTCAGTACGCATCTTTTCAACAGCCTAAAAATTCACAGTTAACATTTTTTACATTAAAAAAATAAATGAAGAACATAAGGTAAAAAATTAAGATTTTAATTTACATATACAAATGAAACTTAGTGTGAAAAGCTCCATCTTGTGATTTAACAAC